>NC_133169.1:3345581-3659942 GCF_040802235.1 Manis javanica
TGCTTCCAACTTTTGGCTACTGTGCATAATGCTGCTATGAACATGGGTGTATGTGCAAATTTCTGTTCAAGTCCCTGCTTTCAATTAATTTGGATATCCACCCAGAACTGGAATTGCTGGATTATAGGGTACTTCTACATTTAATCTTTTAGGAACCATCATAATGGTTTCCACACTGGTAGCACCATTTTACATTTCTCCGAGCAATGCACAAGGTTTTCAATTTTTCCACTCTTTGCCAACATGTTTTGTTTGTTTTATTTTTATAATTGCCATCCTATTCAGTGTGAAGCAGTATCTCAGAGTTTTCGATTTGCATTTCCCTAATGACTAGTGATGTTGAGCATCCATTCATGTGCTTATTGGCCATTTGTATATCTTCTACGGAGAAATACTTATTCAGTGTCTTTTGACTTGTTTTTCTTGTTGTTGACTTGCAGTTCTTTATATATTCTGAATTTTAACCCCTTACCAGATAATGACTTGCAAATAGTTTTTCCAATTCCTTTTCACTGTTCATTGTGTCCTTTCTTGAAGAAAAGGTTTTAGTTTTGATGAAGTCCAGCTGATCTATTTTTGTTGCCTTTGCTTTTGGTGTCATATCCAATGAGCCACTGCCAAATCCAATGCCACTAGTGTCGTTTTCTTCTAAGAATTTTATAGTTTTAGCTCTTATGTCCAAGTCCTTAATCCATTTTAAGTTAATTTTTGTATATGGTGTAAGATAAGGGTCCAGCTTCATTCTTTTGCATGTGAATATCCAGTTTTCCCAACACCATTTATCGGGAAGACTGTCCTGTCCCCTTGAATGGTCTTGGCACCCTTACTGAAAAACTTACGACCATAAACACAAGGGTTTAATTCTGGGCTCCTTATTTTATTCCATTGGTTTATATGTCCAGCCCTATGCCTGTACCACACTGTTTTGATTACTGTAGCTTTGTAGTAAGTTTCAAAATTGAGAGGTATGTGACTTCTAACATTGTTCTTTCTTTTAAAGATTGTTTTGGCTATTCACGGACCTTTGAGGTTCCATGTGGATTTCAGAATGGGTTTTTCTGCTTCTGCAAAAAATGTTGGGATTTTCATAGATTGCATTGAAACTGCAGACAGTTTAGAGTAGTCGTGACATCTTAACAATACTAAGTATTTCAGTTCATGAACGTATATGTCTTTCCACTTACTGGTGTCATCTCTAGTTTCTTTCATCAGTTTATGATTTTCAGTATGCAAATATTTCACCTCCTTGGTTAAGTTTACTTCTAGGTATTTTATTCTGATGCTATTGTAAATGGAACTGTTTCCTTAATTACCTTTTTGGATCATTTATTGTTATAGAAACATAACCAATTTTTGTGTATTTATTTTATATTCTGCCATTCTGCTGAATTTGTTTACTTGACCTAACAGTTTTGTGTATGTGTATGTGTGTGGGGGGGAGTCTTTAGGATTTTTTATACATAAGATCACATCATATGCAAACAGATTGATTTTAATTTTTCCATTCCAATTGGAGGGCTCAACTTTTTGCCAACTGAATGGTCCTGAATTAGTTTCCTGATCATTTATGAGGATGAGTATCTTTTGAAGTCAATGCAAAATTCACATGGAATATTAGGATAAATATAAAGTCTCAATCTTCAGATTTTAGGCTCTCATTCCCTACCTTCTGCTCCTAAGGAATACCGTAGTAGAAAATGTTGGGGGACTAACTGGCTATAGCATCAAGCTTAAGGCTTTTTAATCAGCCTCTCAAATGAACAACATTAGGAATTCTTAACATTTATTGGCTTATAAACTCCTTTAAGAATTTGATAAATATGAACCCTCAATTCAGAAAAAATGCTCAAAATTCTGCCTACAGCATCAGATTTATGAATCTCCCTAAGTTCAACGATGGATCTCTAACAAATATAATCCAGATAGACTTTATCAATCAATCCTATTCCTACTGAACACATAACCTCTTCAGATATATTGCTTATTTCAAGTACACACTAGCCCCAAAGTTCTACCCTTTCTTGTTCCCAGCTCAATGCTTCTGATTGCTGCTTTTGCCACATCCTAATTAAATTTCACTTTTTATTAAAGGTTCAGCTAAGATCCCCAATTCTTCCAACACATTGTCCAACCTATTTTCCTGTCTCCCAACAGTATCATTTACTCATTCAGTAAGTATATATCAAGCAGCTTCTCTGTGCCAAGCCATGTTCCAAAAGCTGTGGATACAATAATGAACAAGACAGTATCTGTCCTTAAAAACAGTGGATTACCCAAAAGGCAGATTAAACATGTACTTGGGACACACACACAAGCATGGGAAGAAAACTATTTGAAAAAAATTAGATTATAAAAAAAAAAACCCTCATACTTCACTTGAGTATTAGTTTTTATTTTTAATTATATTTTGGGAAGCGGTCTGTCTTTTCCACACTTCGGGTTTCTGAAGGTCTTCATCTATTCCTGCTAACCTAGTGAGGGAAAAACATCATCTTCCCCCCAAAATGTGACTCCTCTCGTTTTATCGGATGTGCATATATTTAGGTATCCAAGAAAAAAAATCCGGGTGCTGCCCTCAACTGCTTCCGCTTCTAAATTCTCTATATCCAATTACTTTTGTATTTGAGAAAGGTCACTATTGGTTATATGAAATGAATGGCCTAGAGGGGACACAGTTGGGTATATAATGAGACCAACTAGTTAGAAGGCTGTAACACAAAGACAATGGTAACCTGAACTGCAGTCTACTAGAGGTGACTTGAAAGATATGGAAAGAGATAGAGGGGGAATTTATCAAACCTGGTGATTAGATGTGTAGGAGAAAGAAGAGGGAGATATTGAGAATAGTTCCCAAATTTCTGGCTTGACAAAATCAGGTGGATGATGATGAGTAATCCATTTAGATATTAAGGGAAGTAGAGAAAATGGGAGTTTGGGTAAAAGAACTGAATAGGTTCAGTTTTGGATTTCCAAATGGAAACACCCAGTTGGTAGTTAGATACTAGGTCTGCAAATCAGGAAAGAAACGGGCTCTATTTTACAAATTGTCAGTGGACAGTTGGTAACTGAAGCTAATAGAGTTTTAAGAGCAGTATTATTAACACCATTAAGTCATATAAGAACATTGAAGGTTTGAGCTCCCTTCTACCTTTCACAGGAAGTTACTTGAGGAATTACCACAACATAAAGTATAAAATGAGGAAGATGTGGGTCCACAAAACAGCGAATCCTACCCTAGAGAATAATAAGAGGAGTCCTAGGACAAAGTCCTTGTAGTCATAGAGACTGGCACAGGACAGTGAACTTTGAGGAGGGAGTCTTTATGGGGAAAACTTTTAAATCTAAAAATTAGCACAACTGAGATATTAGGAAACTTGGAAATATGGTAAAAGAAATCTGGCAGAATGTAAAAGATATTTGAACTTGCCTCTAGCACTGCTTTTCAACAAGGGGCACAGAGTCAGGATACTGGTGCTTTAGCGGACGTATTATCCTAGCCATCCATGATTCTGTAGTAAACATTTACAAAGGAATAACTGAAATGCTTTTTCTTACTGTATTTCATTGATCGTAAGACCTTTTTCCCCCCTCACATTTTCACACCTCTGAATGGTACACATCTTATAATCAATGGTATGTCATGATTTAGTTCTTTCTTAGTAATATACAAAATAATGATGCATCTTATGACCAAATAGCATGGTGAACTTAATGAATTGTGTGTGCCGGACACAGGTTTAAATGCTTTATAATATACTCTTTCTCAATTGACCTTCATAATGGTGCTATGTAGCTGGTGTCATCACCATTTTACAGATAAGGACACTGAGGACCAAGAACTAAACAATATGCTCAAAGGCTGTGGTCAGTTAAGTGGCAAAGGTAGAACTGAGAACCAGATCTGACTTCAAAGGTCACACTCTTATATTTCAACATTTACCACGGGTGATACAAAGTTGAATGAAAACCTACTCTGACTCCTAACAAGGTCTAGCTCAAATGTGAAGCCTTTGAATCTGCACCAGGAATAATTTTGTCCTCATCTATGCTCCCTTAACATTTTATGAATTCTGCTACCATACCTTACTATAATGTGTAACTTCCAAAGAGTACCTTCCTCACCTTCTCTGACCCTGCAGGACCTGCCACTGTCCTGCTTATTAACATGCATTACAAGCAGACAGATTTTCTGACACCAAGTCTTAAAGAGGAGAAAAAAAAATGCACATGTAACTAAAAATGTTACAGGGGAACTGTAAGTAAAGTGCACTGGAGTTTAAGAGAAAATAACCAATGATAGAAAGTACAAGTCACTCACACACACACACACACACGAGAAAATAACCAATGATAGAAGGTACAAGCCACACACACACACACACACCCCACCCCCAAATCTCTGATACATTTTCTTTGTCCTATTTGGCATTTAAAACTTTTAATGAGTTAACGGCATTCATAAATCAAACTTTAACATAAAATCGGGTTTCTGATTTTTCTGAAAATTGGGAAGCTATTGGAAACCGGGTGCTCTTTTTCCCAGGGAACACCACTGGTTGGATGTTAACACCAACTGCTCCTTGCAGATAATCAGTGCTCCCCCGTTCGCTCCTACCACCTTCTCACGCCCAGCCTGCGTTAAGGTGACTGACATCCGACAAGTGCAGGCGTTTGGGCTCGCGGCCCCTTCTCCGGACACCCCCCCACACCGCTCTATTGCACACCACGTACGTGGATCATCAAGCACCAGCCACTCTGCCTTGCACTTTGCCTAGAAAGGCCTTTGCTTTCGCCAGAGCACTCCTCCAAGTCGCCGCTTTGATTCTGTTAACTTGCTTCCTCCGACCACTCCCTAAACTGGGTCACGGCAGCGTTCCGGTCAGACGTCTATTAAAAGCCTAATCACACCCAAGTACAAGTTTCCCTCCTCGCTGGGACGTGAGTTCCTGAAGCCAGCGGCCCCCGTCTAACTGATTCCCGCGTCCCCAGCTCCGGACGTGCGGCCCTGCACCTGAACACGGGCGTTCGGGGCGTGCCGCACGTGCCCACAGAAGCCGACCTTCCCACTCCACCGCCGGCCCGGGCGGGACTGTCCCCTCAGCCTCGGGTCGGGGGGGAAGGGGGCCGAGCCGAGGAGCAGGAGAGCCAAACCCAGGATCGCTCGCAGTAGAACCGCCCCGTTCCAGCTCCCGCGCGGCTACTCACCTCCGCCGCCCGGACCCCAACTCTCGCGAGATCCAGTCTGAGGCCCACCCCACGCCTCCGCCTCCAACCCAGACTTGAGCTCGGTTTCCGTTGGATTCACGCAGCCGCGCAGCTCTCCCAGCAAGCCCCGGGCGCGCTGCGGCCCGGAAGCGGAAGTGTGCCCCCCAGTCTGAGGAATCGGTGTGTACTCGGTGGTCCTGAAATCCACGGGAGGCGCTTTGCTTCGCGTCTGCGGACACTCGAGCGCTTCGCCCCTGGCGGGTGGGAGTGCAGAGACGGCAGTGCGAGATGAGCACCATGTTCGCTGACACGCTGCTCATCGTCTTCATCTCCGTGTGCACGGCCCTGCTCGCCGAGGGTGAGAGCGGCCGCGGCCAGAACGCCGGCTCGGCCCGCGGGGAGGGAGAGGCGGGGTCCCGCGCGCCCCCGAGGGCGAGGTCGCCGGCTCGCTTGCTCGGGGGCGCTCACTGCTGCGGGGAAGCGCGGGCAGCCCGAGAACCGGCGGGAGGGCTGGTGTGCGGTCGGTGGCCCAGGTGTCTGCGGTCACGGCTGGGAGCCTCCTTCCTGTCATGCCACGGCTGGTTTAGTCTTATTCGGAAAATGTTTACTGGTAAATAGCAAAAAAGTTGAAATCGCTGCTTACCCAACAGTCGCCACTAATGACAGCTTGTTTTGACTGTTGCAACCATTTCTCTATTAGCATATTGCCTTCAATGTTGCAGGTATAACCTGGGTCCTGGTTTACAGGACAGACAAGTACAAGAGACTGAAGGCCGAAGTAGAAAAACAGAGTAAAAAATGTGAGTATGGAAAACATCCCCTAGAAATAGTTTCAACCTGTCAAGCTCATTGAGCGCTTGTTCACAGTATTTTAGGAGCAGCGAGTGATACAGAAACTTTATAGGAATACAAAGGAGGACCCGACTGGAATTGTCTGGAAATAGAAGACTTTTATGCAAAATGTATAATATAAGCGACAGTGGAGTAAAAGACGTGAGAATAAGTGCATGGTACGTTTGTAGTGATTCTAAAGAAGAGATCCCATTCGACTACATCTTGTATCGTGTTTCCCCTTCCTCTCCCTTTAGCCACTTGGGCGTTTTTTCCATCCTCTGGACTAGTCTTGCTTTTCCCTACTATGGAGCTGAGGCTTTTGTATCTGTTGTTCCCTCTGCCTAGAATATTTTTTCCTTCTCATTTTGTGGAGTAGATTCCTATTCATTCTCAAAACTTTGTTTAGTCTCCCAGACAGGGTCGGGTCAAGTCCTACTGTTATGGGCTCTAACTTATTCATGTACCTCTCCATAGATAACTTATCAAAATTACAGTTTTATCTAATTATAATTATTAAATAATGGCCTCTCTCCGACTAAACTGTCATTTCTGTTAGGGCAAAGCCTAGTATATCTCTAGCCTTTAACAGTGCCTGGCGTAGATTAGATACTTGATGAAAGTGTGTTGAATAGATTAAAGGATAAATTACAGCATAGCATGACATGTATTCTTTGTGAGAAATTGTTCTGCTATGATCATGAACTAGTTAGCATGCAATGGCATCTATATATGAATTTCTTCACATCACATGTATCATTGAGTAGTATTATGAAATATAGAACACATTTAGCTTCAAATTTGGGTGAATAGTCTTATACCTTAAATATTTATAGAAGTACAAATCTGTCCTATAGATTTTCAGCTGCTTTGGTGTCCACAAAAATCGCTTTGTCTCTAATTATCTGCATTATAGAAACAAATTAAGTATCCTTTACTTTTCACCTGAATTCAAAGCAGTATAGTTGCCTGGCAAAGCTTCAATAGTTAAATTTTTAATACAATTCCTTAATACGTTTGCTTTGAAGATAAGAATGAGGTTGATAACTCATGGCATTTCTTATGGTCTCAGGTTGTCTACTTTAGGTAATCTATCAAAACTCAATAAGCATTTGTTATTTTCATTTATATGCTCAGTTATCACATTTGATTGTTTGCCATATGTAGAATTTACTGTGACAAGTGGAATACCAAATGAATGGAATAGATAGTGTCCTAATTGAAAACATATAGTCCTTTTTAACATTCTATGTTCAGAATTTGGTATGGATCTGGGTGAGAAAAGTTTGTAGGCTATTTGAGGAATATAAAAATTATTAATAGATTTGGATCAGAATTAGATGTAGATTTTTTGGCTGATCAGATCCTTGATCTGAATACTTCAGTAAATGAGAACGATTAATATATATATATAATTTGATTCTTATAACAATTATTTACTTGAGAGCATTATTAAGTACAAGTTATTGTGAAGTATGACAGAACTCTGGAATTCAGAATGCAGCCATACTAGGTCATAGGCAACATGTGTTTCATAGTAGAATCTTTCATCTTTTTCAACTCTGACATCTCCACTTTGTGTCAAGTGGTGAGGTTCTGGTGAATAAATATCAATTCAAAAAACTTTCTTTGCAACTCATGACGTTAGAAAAACATAGATTAATTTATTCTATCCCTAGAAAAGATTTATCTAGTTTCGTTCTGGTTAGCTAGAAGATCAGGTTAATGTTCATAGCATCACCTTAAGTTCCTATTCTGTAGTTTTCTTTTTCTTTGCCCTTGTTTTTTAATACAGTCATGGTTAAATGTGTTATAGCCCTTCTGGGGAGGGAAAGAGGTATTTTTTGTTTCTTTCATTAATAATAATGATAAAGAGTAAAACATTCAGTGTTTTCTGTCTGTCTTTTAAAATGGTATTTCTATAACATCTTGTAGAATTTGACTTAATTTCCTTTTATGATCTCATACTAGTAAGTTCATTCTAAATCTCTTTCTCT
Organism: Manis javanica; assembly: GCF_040802235.1. Lineage (NCBI taxonomy): Eukaryota > Metazoa > Chordata > Mammalia > Pholidota > Manidae > Manis > Manis javanica. The sequence goes on from NC_133169.1 coordinate 3,353,615, forward strand.
CACCATATATATGTCATGTTTTATCTTTTCATCTACTTAGAATAGTACCTGTTGGTTAAGATACCCAATATGTACACACACACACACAAACACACACATTTTATTTTAGTCCGCACTTTACCATTTCATTTGCAATACTGGAATCAAATTGAATTTTACACCTCTTTGATAAAGCAGTTGACCAATTTTGCTTTTAGAATTCACATAGCATACTTAATGTGTTAATGGAAAGAGTCCTACCTGTCAGTTCTCTTTAATACAACTTGAAGAAGTAATACGTGTACTGTTTGCTAGTAAAGGAAGTACATTAATACATGGAACAGATAATGTAAATAAACTGTTAAGTAATTTTTGACATACCTATTTCTAGTCCATTCAAAGGTAAATTAAAAATAGTAAATAAAGATACATTCTTCAAAAGTTTGCTGTTCACTCTGTCATACTGAAATGCATCAAAAAAAGTTGGTCTTAGCTTTTTTGGCTCTCTTGATCTTTTACCCTGTGCATATGTCTATCTTGCCCACTTTCCATACTAAAAGTGTTACTTGGGCATCTGCCCTCACTCCATTGATCTTTAGAGGTCAAGGATCATATTTATCTTTTCGTCTGCCTAGAACAGTGCCTATTAGGCAGCCAGTAGCTGAATGAATGAGTCACTACCTCTTAGATTGAATATGAGAATTAACCATAGTTACCTGAGAGAGCCGAATTTGAGAATTGTGCTTAGGCTCTACTAAGGCAATCCCTTTAGCTGATGGTCTGAAAATTACCTGTTTTGGTTATGTTTATGTCTTTATACAATTTTTTATGGTGCCTACCATATTGTTGTTTAGTCTTTAGATTTACTGTCAACAGGTATGGGAGCAGACCACTTGACTTACCATGGCCATAAAGCAAAGTCAGTGTGTAACTTTCTTGAAGCATTTTTCCTAGGTTAAGCTATGATAAAGTGTCCTTTGTTTCTTTAGCATAATGCACAATTAATTTTTGCTGTGTTTCTATATTGTTTATAGTGGAAAAGAAGAAGGAAACAATAACGGAGTCAGCTGGTCGACAACAAAAAAAGAAAATAGGTAAGCGTGATAGGTTTTCTTGGAAAAAGTAAATTCTTAGGTGATGAAAATGTAATGAAGTTACTGGTGATAACTCATGTTTGTTTAATTTTATGGTTTACAAAGCACTTGCATGTGTTGCTTGGTTCACCCATTCGTTTTATAAGTTGAGTTCAAGCAGTTGCTTCATTTGCTCTTAGCTTTGAAATGTTATTTTTAGTAAAAGGATGTTGACAGTTGTGACTTGAACTTGGCTGAGGGTTCTTGGCATAGTTTGTAAAAGTGTATTGTTTTGTGTGTCTGAGGCTATTTCTGAGGTACTTGTATTTATTGTTGCCGTGGCTTCTTTCCTGAGAACTGGCTGGTGATGGAAATCCACCGAAGGGCAGGAAATTTTTTGCTGAGTAATTTTTATGTGGTCTGAAAAACAATGACGTGTTTTTGGTTTCTCTGTGTTAATTTAGAATTTATTAACAGAATGTAATTCTGTTCCAAAGAGACAATTTGTAAGTTACTATATGTGATTATATTTATACTTCATGATTCTTCCTGCTTCTGAAAGCAGGAAAAACCTGTGTATTGGATTCAGAGACAAGGTCTCTGTACCAAGGTTGCTGCTGTTACATCCCAGGAGAGAATCCTACCAGGTTGGACTATGCCTGTGTCCTGTTCTTAATTGAAGCTTTTCAATTTAGTGTAGGCTTATCAGATGTTTTCCAAACGGCCTGCCTATTCAGTTCCTTGGCAAGATTCTGCCGTGTATCTCCTCTGTATGTGTCAGTTACTCTGGCAGCCACTGGAGAAGCAAAGCGGGAGAAAATCCTGTCTTTCAGGTGGTCTGTGTAGTGGAGGAAACAGACGGGTACAGTGTTGTAAGTACTTTTGTAGAGATATATTCTGAGTGTTATAAACGTAGAGAGAAAGGTTATCCAAGCCAGCCTAGGGGAGCAGGTTTTCTTGTGTTAAATAAGGTTACTTATTTTATACAAATAAGTAAAATACTGGTATTTATCTGCAACATCCTGTGGTAAGCACTTTACGTATTTTTAAAATCCTCTTAGTAAATGTGTGCTAGTGAGCAGTTTCACGGTGACTCCCTCTTATCTGCGGCTTCGCTTTCTCCGGTTTTAGTCACCTGTCATCAACCCCAGTCTGGTGGCAGATGATCCCCCTTCTGACCCAGGGTCAGAAGGTCAGTAGTAGCCTAAGCCTAGGTCACAGTACCTACATTATTCACCTCACTTCATCTCATCGCATAAGCATTTCATCATCTCACAAGAAGGGTGAATACAGTCATTTTGAGAGATCACAGTCACATGACTTTTATAACGGTATGTTATTGTAATTGCTCTATTTGATTTTTAGTAGTTGGTGTCTTACTGGGCCTAATTATAAATTTTCTCATAGGTGCGTAGGTGTAGAAAAAAACATAGTATATATAGATCTGTATTATCCAAGGTTTCAGGCATCCACTGGGGCCTTGGAACACATCCCCCATGGATGAGAGGGACTACTGTACTTTGCTTTTATAGGTGAGAAAACAGGCTTAAGTTAAAGAACTTGCTCTGGCTATTAAGTGGTATGATGGGATTAAGTCAGTGGTAGGGAAGGAGTTTGAACCTGACCATATATAACTTTATAATCTACATTTCTAAGCCCTGTACATTCTAGGCTAAAGGATAGGCTTGTAGAAAAACAGAGGGGTCAAGTAGCAAGGGGTATACCTGCAGCTGTAGTTTACTAAACCATATAACAGAAGGTATGTGTAAAGTATAGGCAGATGAGGCTATAGAAACAAGTAGAGCCTAGTTCACAAAATGTCTTTAAAAATTAAACCAAGATAAGGAGTTTAACTTGTATATAGAAGGCTTCCTGTAACCATTAAGGGATTCAAACAGGACTGACATCAGACTTGAAGGAAGACAACCCAGGCAGTGGTTTGGGGGATAAATCTGAGAGGGGATCATTCTGGAAGACATGAGGCTTTAAGTATCCCAGGCATGAAAAAGGCAAGAACTTGACTGTGGCAGTGGGAATGGAGGAGGTGCTACAGATTCAACAGATACCGGGGAGGTCGAAGTAAAGGACTGAGCACTGTTTGGATGTAGGGTATGGAAAAAGGGGTGAGTCTAGGAAGAATCCCAGATTTCTGATTTGGTGAAGAATTCCAGAAGACCAGCAGACTGGGATGGGGAGGTAAAGAGAAGATGGTTTTAGGTTTGAACATGTTGGATTTGAAGTGCCTGTGAGACAGTAGGGTGGGAATACTGGATACACGGCCGGATGTGTGGTTTTGGAAGTGGCAGAGAGACACAAGCTACAAAGAGGTTTTAGAGTCATGCTCTTGTAAGGAGTAGTTGAGATCACACAGGGAGACCACATAGAGTAAGAAAAGCAAGGGGCTGGGGATGGGGAGAGTCTTGAGGAAACACAGACGTTTAAGGGGGTAGCAGAAGTGGAACTCTGAAAAAGTACTGCCAGAGAGTTGGAAAGGAACTTCACAGGAGTTCAAGGAGAACTTAGTGGGGCAGGAAGAGTCCTCAGGTGGGTGTTAAATATCTAACAGACAATATGAGGTCATAGTGACTTGTAAGAATGATTTCAGTGGCACAGAGCCAGACTGTAGATTAGGGAGATTTGCCTGGTGAGGAAGTGGGGATACTGCACATGGACGGTCCTTTCAAGTAGCTTTGCTATGAAAGTTAGGAAAGATGAAAATGGAAGATATTACTTACTGCCTTTAAGCTGACAATACAAAGTATCTAAACTCAAATGATCTTAACATGGATTGCAACCTTGAATTGTTTGCTACGGAGAAAAATGTCACCAGAACTTAAATGATATTTATAAAGAGTTGCTTATCAAAATCTTAACAGGAGTTACAGGGCATCATATTTATTGGAAGTTGTTTAAAAGACAATCTATCCATTCTCTAGATTTGTAGATTTTACTCTTGGTTAAGCCAGGCCATCAGAAATCTGTAAACTTAAACTGCATTATTTTTGGTTTCATAAAGTCACTTCTGCTCTATTCTACCTTGTTGTATGCAGTGTTTGGTGTGCCATGAAGAACCTACCCAGTTAAAATTTATTGTAGTATTACTATATAGAACATTTTTGAGAACAGTAGCTAAAACGTCACATGCTACTCTTTTGACAGGAAATCATGGAAGCTTTCTATTAGTTTTCAACATTGAAAAAAACAGTGGTTCTCATAAATATTGATTTACTTTTTCTTAGGGATGTTGTGTTTGAACTGATAGTTTTTCCCCCCATTTTGAACCAGCTGCCAATAAGCAGAGAGTCAGATGTGCTATTCATTTCCATTACCTTTCTGGGACCAATGATTAAACGTATTTCTGTGTGTTGACCATATCTGCAGTTTTCCTATTATGCAACTCTCACTTTCCCTCTGCCCAAATTCTGCACTTGAGCTTCGTTACAAAAAATATATATGTAATACAAGTGTTACCGGGCCTAGTTCCGAACCCAAGTTCAGCCACTCATTGCTTGAAAGGCCAAAACTCAGAGACAGGTGTTGGTGAAAAGGCAGGATTGCTTTGCTCCAGAAGCTGGCTGCCCGGGAAGGTAGTGGCTGTGTGTCCCAAGACCACCTCCAAAGTGAAGTTCAGGGTGAGAGCATCCTAAAGGGGAGCTCCAGGGAGATGGGAGGGGTCTGCACGCGGAAGGGGCAGTTCGTCAGCTGCTCACAGGGACACCTGCCGGCCCTGTGGAGGCTGTGTGCTGAGACTGGAGTGTCCTTATCTGTGGTTTCCAGGGGCCTCCAGGCGAGATTCCTTAACTCAGAAAGGTCTGGTGAGAGGGCAGCCTGGAGGGAATGATTCGACTTTGTGGTGTGTTTGAAAGCAGTGTGGGTTGGGCTTTGTTGGAGCCTGTAGCAGAGGGAGGACAGCGAAGTCCGGGGCTCCTCCTCTGGAGGAAGGCCTTCTCTGTAAGGGGCCAGTGGCCGGCAGTTTTCAGGGTTTCCGAGAAACAAAAATGTGCTTGGTTTCAGAGGGTGAGGCTCTTTGGTAATGGTCCTGGGGGGAGCCGTTCATTTGGGGTTGAGGTGTCTGCAGCTGAACTGAAGATTCCCTGTTTCCCGTCTGCAGGCACAGAGCCTTTGGCTGGTTTGTGTTTTCCTCTCATGGAAGAGAACCTAGTTTACCGTCAATGTGTGCATTTTATTGAGTTCTTTGGCTGCGTTCAAGTTACCTCAAGTAAGGAGAGGTTTATTTTAAACATAAATCCAGAACTCAGGAAAAGCTGAACTGACTGGTTATACAGGAAGGCAGGTTAAATCCAGTCTGGCCGGCGGAGCAGGCCCTGAGGTACGGCCAGACAGTGGCTGTCGCTGGGGCCCCACTGTTAGTGTATGCTTTTCTTCTGTGGTCCAGCTTCCCCGCTTTCTGCATGGTGTTTAACAGCATTTAATTTTTGCCTGCACCTAACTTTGGCTTGTGTCCTGGAGTTCTTTAAATGTCAGTCTTTCTGTTACTCATAAGGTGCTCTGTAGGCCAAGTACAGCAGTATTGCTTGAGATACTCGTTAAGAATGAAAAGTTCTGTTGGGGGGTTGAGTTTATTCTTCTCAGTTCTTCCCGCTGCTGCTTCAAAGAATTGAAGCGCAAAGACCCAGCAGTAAAGCAGAGCAGAAGTTTTATTCAGATGCCCTCCAAGGAGGAGCGGGCCGGAGTCAAGGCAGACAAAGGCAGCTCTACTTCAGTAGAGAGGAAGCAAAGGGGAGCTTATTGAGCTGCTGCTCAGCATCAGGGCAGATCCCTTGCCAACTCCTAAGGCATCCAGTGTCTGCCTGGACCTGCACAGCATGGCAACTAGTCCCCACCTCCCCAGGATTTGGGGAGCCACAGAGCACTGCATGGAGTGAGATGATGTCCTGAGAGCTTCTCAAAGGCAAAGAAAAGAAGCTTTCAAGCAGGTCACTAAGGAGCATGATTGTAGAGCCTCAGTTCCGTCTGGGTCACCCAGGTGCTGGAAACTTGCAGACCCCAGATCAGAGTTCTCAGCATCCCCTTCCTCCTTATCTGAAGTAGGACAGACAGAGTAAGGCACTCAAAGAAAGGTGAGTGTGGGCAAACCTCAGAGAGGAGGTGCACTTCAGGGTTTGGGGTCGGGTTTTTATAGGGCTTTTTGGGTAGGGGTCAGCATGAGGCATGATGTATACAGGTGATTCATAATTTCTTTCAAGTTTTGTCTTAAGAATAAAGTTATTTAGGTGACTATGTTGGTTTGGGGCTTAAGGATTCTTTGTCTTCATAGGTTTATTTACACTTCTGAGGTCTGTCTCCTGCCCTGGTTACAAAGTTACTTGATCAGGGACTGGAAGAAAAGGGGAAAAAAAGCATATAGGTTAAGTTAAAGAATAATAAGCTGGGCCTTTTAGCAGGCTAAAGTAAATTCTACAATGGCATGATCTAATTGATACAATTAAGACCTGGGCTGTGCTGAGATACTTCTCTTTATTTGGGGAATATCTGGACATTCTAAATTGCTCTTGGCCTTTGGAGCCTCAACTAATTAACTCATTAACTCTGTGAGTCCTTTCGGGCTCTCTGGTTTTATCTGGTTAACTATTTTTCTGAGTCCCTTTTTGTGGACTTTACTGGCCTATTCTCCCTCCTTAGCAGTTAAGGGCTAAGTTGTAAGTTACAGTCAGAGTTGCAGAGAGAGCAATCACTTTGACTTATTTCAGCATACTTTTAAGTATTCCGGGTAGTAGAAGTTATGCCTTTCAAGCAGTAGAATCTCTAGCATTTATTCCATCATCTTGGCCAAGACTATTCTTTATTATGCTCAAATATTCAGTTTGTGCTAACAAACAATTTAAATCATTTCAAAATAAATTGCACATATTCTACTTACTGTGTGACTTTCTGGGAAAACAAGGTTTCTTGCTAAGGGTGAAAAGTAGGTTCTTTAAAAAAAAGATAATTTTTTTCAATACATTTCATTAGAACTTGGATTATTCTCTTATAAACCACGTAGTACATGGTGGTTATATAGACAAACCAGTCTTTATAAACTTATGTAACCCATGATTCAGCATAAAAACTTTATTTTTAAGAACAGTAGTTTGTTTATATTCTTTTTTTTTGGTGATACTGGTAACTAAAAACAAAATTGGATATAAAACATTTAAAATTCACATAAATAATTGAGGCTTAATGAAAAGTAGATTTAACCAGATGAGAGAAAAACTCAAAGTATTTTAAGTCCTTTTAAGGACTTAAAACATTTCACTTCTCATTGTGTCTAGTAAAAGATCCTTGTAAAATTTTAATTTTATATTTGAAAATAGAATGAATGATTAGAACAGATCTTTGCCTAACAATTTTTAGAGTCAGGGTTTGGCAGTCATTAATGGAAAGGAGAGAAAGAGTTTAATAATTTTCTAAGACTTGAAAGAAAGAAGAGAGAGTAAAATAGAACATAGGTACTGAGAGAGAGAACAGGAGCATCTGAGGTGCAAGTAACTGAGCTGGGAATGGGGAAAAATGGAGAATTTAGATCAGATGTCTCCCAACAGTCATTTGAAGGAACCATTTTGGGGATGAGTGAGGAGAAGGGGAGATACATAAAGCTAACTGGCTTTATCCAGCTATTTATACGTTTACTGTTTATAACTCAAAAGTCCTTGAAATTGTTTCCCTGTTGGTAACACTCCCATTAGATCAGATTTGCTGTTTCCCAAATGGGCATTTTTGGATTTCTAAAGACGCTTACATTGTCTAGGACATCTTAAGTTGTGTTTTTGTAATGTTTATGCTTTTTGAGGCATCTTAGCATTTCCCACCAACAAAAACAGATGACGTTCATTTAAGACAAAACTTTGCACGTATACTGTTTCCCTGTCAATGTCACGTTTGTGTTCTTTATTCTTTTCTGCTTTTTGTCCCTTTCTTTACAGAGGGACTTTGCATTCTAACCAACGTTACCTTTCTATATACTGTGTTTTTTTGTCCTATTGGCAGTGTTCCTAAGTGAAAAGGAAACCACTGGAGCATGTAATGTACACTTTTTAGGTAGCTGCAGACACAGTCAGCTATCCAAGAGTGAACTATCCAAGAGTGAAATAGCTCTCTGAGAACTGGTCTCGGCCACCAGCACAGCACCGTCTAGCTAGAGCTTGCATGGCTGGGCGCTGTGCCTGCGTTCGTCAGAGCAAGGCAGGAGGGAAGGCAGGTATCTATGAAACTTGACTGTTTCCTTTACTCCAAAACCAAGTGAACATTAACTTATTTCTGAATTATTTGAAACTAAGTAAACCTGCTTTATTTGTAAATGGCAGGCACTCATAACAATGTGAAGTGAAACATTGTCAAGAACCACATACAGCAGTGTTGATCTGGACGAGAAACCTGGGCTGCTTCAGGCTTGTTAAGCCAGGTGTACATACAGTCTGCCTTGACAATACTTAAGGTTACAGTTTCTGTTTGGACATAATTGAAAAACACAGAATAAAACTTTAGGAAAGTGATGTTGCTTTAGTTTGCTCTTAGCTGTTACTTTTGGTGCCTCTTCTGCCTCCTCAGGCTACTGGCTTTATCATGAAGGACTGCTCTCCCTGGAGAGGGATTTTTGGTATACTGTATCTTCAGATCAGCTTTTATTACATTACTGATTCATTCATTAAACAGTGTCAGCACTTACTACAATACTGGTCGCTAACTACATGCCAGTTACTGAAGAGACAAGTCGTAGATATCCTTACCCTCCGGGAGCCTGCCGTTTGCTGGGGTGATGGGTACATACGCAGACCATCATAACAGACTGTGCAACTCAGCATAAGGATAGAGATGTGCCTGGAATAGTCTGGAAGCATAAAAGACGTCCGATCCAGTGTCTTAAGACTGCATTGTCCAGTGCTGCAGCCACTAGCAACATTTGGCTGCTTAAACTTAAATTACCAAGACCTAAATGAAGTTAAAAATTTAGTTCCTTAGACAGTGTAGCACAAAGAAGACAAGTAGTGACTCTGTGGCGTCTTGCTACACTGATGGACAGTGACTGCAATGGGGTATGTGGGGGGGGGGCACTTGATAATATAGGTGGATGTAGTAACCACATTGTTTTTCATGTGAAACCTTCATAAGAGGTTTTTCTTAAGGTATATCAATAATACCTTAAAAAAATTTGTATTAAAAAAGAATTTAGTTGCCCAGTCACAGTGGCCACATTGCAGTTGCTTAGTAGTCACGTGGAGCCAGTGACTGCTGTATTGACAGCATAGATACACGACATTTTCATAATTGTGGGAAGTTCTATAGAATAATATTGCCTAAGGAATCAGGATTTTCGAGAGGAGGTGATGCAAGAGCTGAGGCTTGAAAGTTGAGTACTGGCCAGCAAGGAGCGGGTTGGACAGGGTGTGATAAAGCATTCTAGGTAGAAATAAGGTAACCAGCCATCCCAGTTTGTCTGGGACTGAGGAGCAGCTTGAGATGTGGGATTTTTTGAGCTAAAACTGGGGCAGTCTAGGGAAAACTGAGACAGTCACCCAAGGCAGAAAGGACTTTATGAACAAAGGCACTGAATCAAGAGAAAAGCATCATATATAGAGGAACTTAAAGTCATTTGGTGTTGCGAGAACATAAACATTCGTGGGAATTGTTGGAGATGAGGCCACAGAAGCAGTTATTATGGCGATTAATACTGAAACATGATCATGTATGACAGAAAGCCGTGCAGGGATTTAAGCTTTGGTCGATTTTGCCTTTTTGTTAGATCTGACAGGCAGCTATGTGGGAGGTGGATTTGAGGGAACAAGTTTGGAGGCAGTGAGACCTGTTAGGATTCTTGAAGTAATACAGGTAAGAGGTTTTAGAAATCCTAGGGAAGTTGTAACAAAGAGGAGAGGAGGGGATGGTCTCATTTATATTTACGAGTATAATCAGTAGGACCTGGTGTGTGATTGGATGAGAGGGTAGGGAGTCAAGGACAGGCCAAGGTTTCTAGCATGGATGATTTTTTTTTTTTATTTGAGAGGGCATCTCTCATATTTATTGATCAAATGGTTGTTAACAACAATAAAATTCTGTATAGGGGGGTCAATGCTCAATGTACAATCATTAATCCATCTCAAGCCTAATTCTCGTCAGTCTCCCATCTTCTGAAGCATAACGAACAAGTTCTTACATGGTGAACGAATGCTTACATAGTGAATAAATTCTTACATGGTGAACAGTACAAGGGCAGTCATCACAGAAACTTTCGGTTTTGATCACGCATTATGAACTATAAACAATCAGGTCAAATATGAATATTCGTTTGATTTTTATACTTGATTTATATGTTGATCCCACATTTCTCCCTTTATTATTATTATTATTATTTTTATTTTTAATAAAATGCTGAAGTGGTAGGTAGATGCAAGATAAAGGTAGAAAACATAGTTTAGTGCTGTAAGAGGGCAAATGTAGATGATCAGATGCTCAGGTGTGTGCCTATGGACTGAGTATTAATCCAGGCTAGACAAGGGCAGCAAAACATCCACGGATGCAGAAGATTTCTCTCAAAACAGGGGGGGTGAGGTTCTGAGCCTCACCTCTGTTGATCCCCAAATTCTCACCTGATGGCCCCCCTGCGACTGTGCCTGTCTTAGGTTGTTCCTCCCTTGAGGAATCTTACCCGTCTCTGGCTAACCAGTCATCTTCCGGGGCCATACAGGAAAATGTAAAGTTGGTAAGTGAGAGAGAAGCCATATTGTTTGAAAAGGTTAGCTTTTTACTTCTTTACAGATTTATGCCCTGTGGCTTCTATGCCCAGCACTTGTCTCGAGGTATCTTTACCACCTGGACGAATTATGATACTCGGTAAATTCGATATGAGGCCCGATTCTATTTAAGGGTTGTAATTAGGAAGGAAGAAGAAAAGCTATAGATGTAGCATATGAAGGAAACATGGGAGGATTGATTATTTCTTTGACATATCTTCTTGTAGAGTACCTTAAGCATGTATAGGTTTTAAACTACCAACTAATTTGCGTTCACATATTAACATAATAGGAATACGGTGACATAAACAAAGCAAATCTATAATTACCATCCATCTCCAGTGAAGCCAAGAAAACCATTTAGGCACCCTAGGCATTTGTGAAAATTTGTCTATGATGTGATGGATATTGTCCAACTGTACTTGAACAGTCTGAGAGAAATCAGACGAATTAAAGCAACCCATTTCTGGGATCTGTTCACATCCCCTATGTTCTTTTAACCGTAGATAGTCTATAGTCATGAGATTTTGGAGTGCTACACCTTGCACCCCTCCCAACTCCTGGTTGAGTTCCAACAGTACAGATCCGGTCAAATTCGTTGTCTCACTGTATAGCATGGATGATTTTGTGTAACGTTCTTTTCATTTGTTAGTGGTCATCCATTTCCCCCTCTAGTTTCATGTCTGTCTACTTTCTAGTTATCTCTTTCCCCAGTCCTCAGCGTCCCAATGTAAAAGTCTTGTTTCGTTGTAGGACTGCTCAGATAGAAAAGGAGCTCCAGTCCCCAAGCTAGACCTTAGCTCCGTTTGTTTTTGTTCATTTCTCTCTGTGTTATCTTCAGCACCCCCGCTCTCAAGCCTGTGTCCCTTCCTCCCAAGGAGAACGAGCTGGATAGAACAGTTCAAGGCAGGCACCACCTGTCTACTGGCCAAGTACCGCTCGGAAACTGCAGGCCAGTCTTCCCGCTCTTGTTCCTTTCCTCTACCTGACTGTGCTAACCCGCATTCCAGTTCAGGATATTCCCATAGATTCTTTATTTTTGAGGACATATTATTATTTCTAATCTTCCCAGAAGGGTGGGGATTTTCATGTATTTTATTCTTTCATTCCTTAGTGGTCAGAAAAGTGCCTGGCAGCATGGTAGATAACCAGTAACTATTTGTTGAATAAATTAATCTTGGTGATAAAAATACATGATCAGATATGGAAGCAACTTAAGTGTCCATCAGTAGATGAATGGATAAAAAAGATGTGGTACATATACACCATGGAATATTATTCAGCTGTAAGAAGAAAACAAATCCTACCATTTGCAACAGCATGGATGGAGCTAGAGGGTATTATGCTCACTAAAATAAGCCAGGTGGGGAAAGATAAGTGCTAAATGAGTATACTCATCTGTGGAGTATAATAACAAAGCAAAACTGAAGGAACAAAACAGCAGCAGACTCACAGAACCCAAGAATTGACTCAGTGGTTACGAAAGGGAAAGGGTTGGAAAGGGAGGGATAAGGGGATTAAGGGGCATTATGATTGGCACACATAATGTTGGGGGGCACGGGGAAGGCAGTGTAGCACAGAGAAGACAAGTAGTGACTCTATAGCATCTTAACTCTGCTGATGGACGGTGACTGCAGTGGTGGTGGGGGGACTTGATAACATGGGTGAATGTGGTAACCACAGTGTTGCTCATGTGAAACCTTTGTAAGATTGTATATCAATGATACCTTAATAAAAAAATATATATAATCAGAGAAAGCAGTATCATAGTGCTTATAGAAGTCATTGGGTTGAGAGTTGGGAAACGTTGGATTCGAGGCCTGGCTTTGCCATGAAGTACAAATAAAATTTGTGCGTGTCTCTGACAAGTCACTTCCCCTTTTCTGGGTCTCGGTTTCTTCATAGGCACAACAATGAAATCCCTTACACGGGTGGGACACAGTAAGTGAAGGTATTGATGTACAGCTGAAACTTCTTTATCTGTTTGGGGTCTCTCTATATAAGTTTTTTTGAAACACATACCAAATCCCCTAGCTTTCTAAGTGACTTCACTATAAAACTATGCTTATTTTTAGGTCAATTAGACTGTGATACATAAGAACCTGAATTTTAACTTCAAGTTAATTGGCTTTTAATTTTTAGACTCTTATGCTCTCTTAAACTGAAAGGGGAAAAGTGAGAGATGGGTACTTCATATTTGAAACCTAAGTACGATCATCATGTGTATACTTCCCGTCAGTGTAATATAAGAATATAGCTTAATGTACAGAATTAAGAAATTCCAGAGGTAATTTTTTAAAATTCAACTTTAAAGATTTTTATTTAAATTGAGATGCTTTGGTGCTCTGCTGCATTTGAGTTTTCTATTAGTACAAAGTATACACTATTCCAGGTACTCAGCTTACCTTATTAAGTCATATTGAGACAAAATGCTTTTGTGTCACCAATGAGTGACAGTTTGACATCTGCCTTGTGTATAGCATTATGTATATTAACCATTTCATTAATTCTTTTCAGAGAGGCAAGAAGAGAAACTGAAGAATAACAATAGAGACCTATCAATGGTAAGAGTCCTAAATATAACTTCATGGTAAACCATACAGTGTTTTTTAGCAAAAGACCCTGATTTGCATCAGGTACATAGCACCTACCTATGCAAGTTATAAATAGGATCATGGGTGTGCCTGAGCCAAATGGAAGTGAAAATCTGCTACTGGGCTTAAACTTCATTTTAGAGATATGAATAGCTTTTTTAGGGTCTGTGGGGGGTCATAATTTATCCCTTTCACAGAGCTCTTGATTAGCTTTCCCCTTAACATTTTCAAATGAAGTAGTTTATTAACTTTTTCTTCTTCATGTTGTTGTTGAATGTTTGGTTTTACGGTGACCTGTGTGATCCCAATAGCTGGAGCATTTTAGATGGCCTTTAGTCTTGCCTTTGTTTTATAATACGCCTTTTGTTCTAAGTGTCAGGTGCACCATAAAGCACAAGGAAAAGGGATTTATTGCCCACTTAATTATTTATAAAGAGTAGAGTTTGTTCAAACATGTCTTTCTAAGGCATTGGTAGGCTAGTTTATATGGCTTGCCTAATTTTTCTACTTAATTTCTGTGTATTTGACACAGGACATCTGAACTGTGCAGCAGTTGTCTTTTGCTTACTGACAACCCTTTCCATATTACTGTGTCTTCTGTTTCTTGAGATTCTTACTAATTAAGAAAGATGATAATTTAGAAGTGCATTTTTTTGAAAATAGCTTTTGTGTTGACACAGTTATACATGTTCACAAGGCCAGATTTGGAAACTACAGAAAGAAGAGACAGAAACTGCTGATAAAGTGATCATCCAGAGATAACAAGTGTTAATCTTAATATCTTTATGATCTTCTATTTATTTATACTTCTACAGCATATATAATTTAGAAGGAAGTTAGCTGCAAGTAGCAGAATGCCTAGCAGGTACAGAGTGTTTTACACGCTCAGGACTCCAGAGGCTGGTGGTCTTGGGCTGGGGCAGCAGCTGAGTAATGTCGTTGGGGTCCAGGTTAGACGTCATCAGCCTGTGGTTGGTTGCTTGTTAGGTGGCACTTTGCCATCAGCCATTACGTTCTTCCTTCCAGGCAAGAAGAAGGGGTAAGAGGCCTAGAGGAATGCTAGCCACGTTTGTTGGAAAGTCCCATTTAGTACCTGGACTTGTAACTCACTGGCCAGAATTGGGTCACATGGCTATGCCGATGCTGTTTATCAGAAGGTGGCAGGGAGAAGGAGGGCTTGGAGGTGGAGGGTGGCTCAGCCAATAAACAGCAGTTTGCTAGGGAGCATCTTTTAAAATTGACAGGAAACCAAAACTTCTGGGTGTGCGTTAGTGGCGGTCTCTTGTTCATGTGAAATGACGGTCTGTTGGTCTCTTCACAGGTTCGCATGAAATCCATGTTTGCCATTGGCTTTTGTTTTACTGCCCTAATGGGAATGTTCAATTCCATGTGAGTATGCTTTTATATGGCTCTACTTACCTTGCTCTGTGTGTGTGTGTGTCTGTGAGCAGTTAACTTTTTTGGTGATACTTTGATGTCTCACAACTATAGAAAAGTTGAGGACTAACGTGTCCATCATCCAGACTCATAGTTAACATCTGCTGCCTTTGCTTTCTCTATTTTTCCGTCTCTTCGTATCACACGTGGACTTGTACATGTGTTACTTATGTAATTTTCTTAATCAGTCAAGAGTATGTTGTAGGCTGCTTGCGCCTTGACCCATAACGACTAAAGACAAGGACATTCTCTTATGTAACGTCAGCCCCGTTATCAAAATCAAGGAAATGTAACTTTGATAGAATATAATTAGATGATAACTTACCTTCTGATATTGAGGGTATTTCATGTATGTGGCAAGGACTACGGTATTATGGGGCCTCTAAAAATAATGGGAGCAGAGCTCCTGTGTTTTAAGTCACCTGCATTCTGCCTCACGGTGAAGGTAGTCGTGCAGAGGTGTTTGGGCTCTGAAGACGGGCCCTGAGCGGCCGTAGTCCCGTTCACTGATAAGGTGAGTGCTGTTGTCTGGACTGGCACATAGCAGGTGTGGGCAGTTGTGGGCCCGCTTCTGACAGGAGCTGGGACAGTATGTCCAGGGGTGACAGGCAGCCATTTATTGCCTTTCAAGGCCCGTTCCAAGCATCTCACACGACCTGGAATTCCTCTCACTGCCTCTCTCCTTCCCTTCTACTCCTCCTCTGCTGCTTCATTTCTGTCTGTCTTGCCCTCTCCCTGCCCCTCCCCTCAACCTTAGTCTGTTCTTCCTGCCCCCTGTCCAGTGCCTACTGCGTGTTAGGCACGTACTAGGTGTCAGAATATAAAAAATCAGCTGTGACCCTCAGGAATGTCAAAATTTTATCAGAAGAAAAGACAGATATACAAATATGTTGATGGATGTTACAGAAGTCAGCGTGGGTGAGGTACAGTAAGGAAAGAAGTGAACGCTACTTAGGAGAGGGGCTAGAGAGAGTGTCTAGAACTGCTTTCAACGTAACTAATGATTACTAAAGTCATAGACCTTTAGGGCTGAAAGGGTCCTTTGGAAGATAAAATACCTTGCCCAAGGTATCTGGAAGACTCATGATTTCTGCCCTAAAATTCTAAACTCAGTCCTCTTTTTCACTCTGCCATGCTTTCTCTCAGTTCTTGCTTATATGTCACCATGAGTTAACCAGACAGTGGAAGCCTTCTCGGTACAACTCAGTACTCAGATATTCTTCTCTACCTGTCACATTCTGGAAGTATAGAGCTAAGTACACAGCTATACTTTTAGAAGTTCATGCTTAAATGCTATTGCTACTTATTTTTCTCATACTTCTACTTTTGTAAATTATGTGTTTGTAGATTAGTGGTGTATGCATGCTGGGGGGCCACTATTCTGATTGGCCTTGGCTTTGTTGTATCATTACTGAGACAGGTTTGAGTCTTGCTTTGCTTGAAGTCCAGCATTTTATTGTATTCCTCAGTGTGATGAGCCGATGAGTTCTGACGAAGTAGCCTGAGAAGCAGCTGTGGCTGTGACTGCCGGTAGTGCTGCCTGCTGTGCATGGGATTCTTAACACTGCTTGTGAACATACTGTAGCGAGCAGTTTTCTAATTTTCCTCCATATACACTCCCCCTCCCACAGTCTGAAAGGCTGCCCTATGGGAAGGGCATCTACTTCAAATACAGTTTTTCTCCCAATGCCATATTTTTCCCTTAAGATGAAACCTCTTTCATTAGATTTTTTGTCTAATTATGAAAGTAATCCATTTTCACTAGAAAAATTCCAATAATACATAAATGCATAAAAATATAAAATAAAAATCACTCTGCCTTCCTCAAAGTGATATCCTTTGAGATTTGTATTTTTTATATGTATATGAACATTTATATATTTGTATATATAAATCTTTCTACACAAAAATGGTTTTGTAATATTTCCCTGTGATAATTTTGAAAATACAATATATATAACTCTAACATTTTTTTTTATGTTAAATTTTCCATTGAATGGATGTTCCCTAATCTAGTTAACTAATTTTCTGTTAATCTGTATATCAGATATTTACAGGCAGTATGTACACCAGTATATACTTACTTCTTCCTAAGGTTATATCCTAGAAGTACTGCTTTGGTAGATTTTGACACAAATGATTGCCTAGAAGTTTTCATTAATTTATATTTTATTTTAATTAAATTATATTTTTAGATTATTTAGTACTTGTGAGTTCTTTCTCCATATACTTGTTATCACTGGGAATTACAAATCTTTAATGTTTGCCAGTATAATAGTTGAAAAATGATATTTCTTTTTAAAGTTTGTATTTCTTTGATTACTTGTGAGGTTTAGCATCTTTTCATATGCTTACTGGTTTCCTGTTTCTAAATTTCTAGTTCATATCTTCCCCATTCTCTCTTTTTTAATTTCTCACTTTGAAGAATTCTTAATGTATTAATGCTATTTAAACTCTTTTTGGAGATATGTGGAAAATACTAATTTTTATGTCAAATCTTAGTCTTTTCTGTTGTTTAAATAATGCCTTCCTCATGCCAGATGACTGAAATTTTTTCCGATTTTCTTTTTTTTTATATTTAAGTCTTGTTTCTTCTTTATTTTGGTGTTTAGTATAATCTTCTTACACTAGTAATACATGAAGGTATCTAAAAAATTCAAACAGTATGGAATAATATAAAAATGGGAAAGTGAACCCAAAAGAGTTGAGAACTTATGTTCATGCAAAAAACCTGCAGGTGGATGTTTATAGCAGCTTTATTCATAATTACTGAAACTTGGGAGCAACAAGATGTAAATGAATGAATTTCACCAAACAGTGAAATACTATTCAGTGGGCATTGGCCATGAAATGGGCTATTGGTCGTGAAAAGACGTGGAAGAATCTTAAATGCATATTAGTAAGTGACAAACCCGTGTGAAAGGCTACATACTATAAGCTTCTAACAGTAACATTCTAGAAAAGGCAAACCTATGGAGACAGTAAGAAGATTGGTGGTTGTCAGGAGTTAGGGTTTAGGGGTGAGGGAGGGATGAATGGGCAGAGCACAGAGGACATTTAGAAATAAAAAGCTATTCTGTAGTGGTGATACATGTCACTCATCTGTTAAGACCCATAGCGTGCACACCACCAAGAGTGAGCCCTGAAGTCACCTGTGGGCTTCTGGTGAGGCTGATGTGTCACTGTAGGTTCGTCATTTGTCCCTGTGCGCCACTCGGGTGCAGGGGTGGGGGGGGGTGTTGGTTGTTTAGGAAGCTATGGGTGTTTGGGACATGGGTATAAGAACTCCCTGTACTTTCAATGGAATTTTGCTACAAACTCAAAACTGGCCCCCAAGATAGTCTTTTTCTTTTTGAAGAATGGACCCAGAGATGACAAGGGTTAAAATTCAGGGTTTTCTCCATTTACTAAATAATGTGTAACCTTGCACAAATTAAAATCTAACCTTCCAATTCCTCAACTGTAAATAGGAATATTAATACAATGTCATGTTTTAACAAATGGTTAAAGATGCATAAAAAAGATAAAGGTGATCTTTTGCCCTTCTCTAAACTGTAATAATCCTCCTTTAATTAAAAAAGACACATATTAACAGATGGCATGTCCTTCTAAGTTTTGGTTTTTTGTTTAAGTGATATACTGTCTTGTTTTGCATCGTGCTTTTTACTTAACTTTAGGTTTAGATCTCTGTATCAGTACTTCTAGATCCATTCCATTCTTTTTAGCTGGTGTGTAGTATCCCGTGGCATGGCTTACTGTATTTAACTATTGCCCTATTGAAGGTTGCTTTTCTTTTCTTTCTTTTTCTTTTTTTTCTTCTTCACTGTTTTACTGAAGTTTAAAAACTTGGGGTCAAAAAGGAAAGTCGTTGCTCACTGGGTATAGAATTTCACTTTTTCAAGATGAAAGTTCTAGGGATCCTGCTGCACAGCAGTGTGTGTGTAGTTAACACTACTCTGTGTACACTTAACAGTGGTTAAAATGGACATTTTCATGTTATTTTTCTTTTTACCACAATTTAAAAATACTTCTCAGGCCCAGACCTCATGCTTTAAGATTCCAACTCAACAAGACAAGGTTGTGGCCTGATTTCTGCATTTGAAGAACAGCCTCCCAGTTGATTCTGATACCCAGCCCCGTGTGGGACCAGTGACCAACAGGAGTGAGTCTCAGCCCTCCATGGTTTTGTCCTGTCTGCATTTTCTGATTCATTTCTCCCTGAAGTGTCTTTAGTCCAAGCCCATGTTATTTCACACTTACGTATCTGGACCTTCTTTCTCCCCACACCTGGTAACTACTTTTTGTAATCATTCAAAACTCAGAGCAAGGGTTACTTCCTTATGAAACTTCTGATTTTCCTCTACTAAACTTACTGTCTGTCTGTTTAATAGACTAAGTTCCTTACAGTCTTAACATATAATGGTTTTTATATCCTTAGGGCTAAGGGCCTATACAGATATTTACTGAGTAAATAAAAAATATTTGTAAATACACAACCCTCTTTCCTCTGTCTTGGTGTCTGTATTTTTCTGAAGTAAGAATTTGACCCCATTTGAGACATGAGCCAAAAATTTTAAAGTAATTACTAGTTTCCAAGATGCCAGTGGTTCATTTATTAAAATACTAGTGAAGCAATTACAATGGAACCAAATTCTCAAAATATGAGAGTCTGAGTCTAGTTGATGAAAATGTCTTCTACTGACTCTGAGGTCACAGTTTATTTTAGACCATAATAGCTTGGAGAGTCCCATAGGACAGCCTAATCCCAACAAATATTGAGAGTCTGGTTATTTCAGTATTAACCTATCAGCAGTATACAGAAAAAAATAATGCGAGATGTTGACAAGTCAGTAATGTGAATCTGATTTTCAAAGTCCGTGATCTCCCTAGGAACAAGAGTGTTGACATTAGACTAGAAGAGGGAAGAATTCTCGATTTGCAACCCAAGTTGTGAAACATGGAAATGAGTCATCTTGGCTTACGTTCGTTATTTACAGCAGGAGGTGATGCCCAGATTACCTTTCCGGGAGAATGTGCCAGTTCTTTAGATACTTCTGGGCCTGCAAATAGACCTTGGCATAACAATTTTGATTTGAATCCATTGTTGCTTTAGTTGCTCCATGAAGCTGATATATTTGGTCATAATCATGGAATCGCAGAACTGCAAATAATAAAAATATGTATAGTTGATGTATTTTTTCCCATTTTTAGTCAATAATCATTCTCATTTACCTCTGATTTCCTCCTTCCAATTTGCAATCTTCTGAGTGCACTACATGAATATTTATAGTGGGTTTTAACTATTCATTTTTTTATGTCTATTCAGTTCAAAAAATTGCATGCCATTTTTTTGTGTCTCACGTTGCGGGAAGTAAAAGAAAATTTCCTAGTCTTAAGTTCTCAAGTTGCTTATTGGTTTTGAATAAAATACATATCTATACAGGAGGTACTGATTTAGCAGGTAAAAATTTGCCATTTTTTTTATGTAGGGGTTGTCGTAATTTGTAGATTTACAAATTCCATTGTGGAGAGGTCTTAAAAAGAGAGAGAGAGAGAGATTCTGTCACAGTAAACCTTACCCGGCTCTGACCTGCCTCTTCCTCGGGCTGCAGAACAGCCTTTCCCTGGGCCTTGGAGAGGCTTCTTGCTTTTCACTTTATTTTTCGGACTCGACTCGGAACCCCCCCCCCCGTGCTCTCTGCCGAAGCAGCGCTTTCCTGATGTCCAGGTGCCTTTCAGTGGGACTCAGTTCTTGTTGCCTTCATTGTTTCCCTTGCTCCGTTTTTCCTTTCGGTGACATTCACTGTGTGTCCAGCCTGTCCCCAGTTCAATGCTCGGCCCAGAATTGCGTCTGACACTGTCAGCTTCCTCTGCCCGCTGACATTCCTGTCACCTCTCTGGCCAGCCTGCCGGCCTGCCGGCCTTTCCTCTACTTCTCTCCCTCGCTCCCTTCCTCCTCTCTGTCCTCTTTTCATCCGTTCTAGCACCAGCTTCATCCTCGTTTCATATCATTTCCTCCCCCCCATGCTGTCGCCTCATCACCTTGTGTATCACTAGCTCCCCACCTCTGCAGCCCCCCCTTTGGTATCTCTGCTCTCTGCAACATTGTCAGGTTAACTGTCCTCAAAAGCGTGATCCTCTTTGCCCAGTATCAGCACCTACTGCTGATGGGCTAGTCACTGGGTGTCGGGCGCTGCACTCGCCCTTTATGTATGTTACCTTACTAACCGTGACAGCCTTCTGAGTTCAGGATTGCGATCTTTATTTTCCTGACGAGGATATGGGGCTCCAAGTTACTCGACTTGCCCAGGCTCCCGCAGCTGGTGATCACTGAGCTGACGCTTACCCAGGTCTCTCTGACTCTGCATACCCATCACAGTGCCACTCTGACTGCTGATATTTTTTTTTTTATGGAACACTTCATGAATCTGCGTGTCATCCGCGCACAGGGGCCATGCTGATCGTCTCTATTGTTCGGTTTTACCATACGTGCCGCTGAAGCGAGCACCCTGACTGCTGATTTTCAAACCCATCCCCTTAACCCAGCTTTCACGGCTCCCGTGGCTTCCAGGTTTTGGCCTCAGTCTGTTGGCAAACTATTTCTTCGCATTGTCTACTAATTACTCTGTTCTTCATTGTTCAGTGTTACTGGGGCACTTGTTCTTTCACATAAATTTTAGGATTGCTCGTGGTGTCAGGTTCCTCTAAAATAATTCCTTTTGAGTTTATATTGACATCTTATTAAATTTGTACATTAATTTTGAGGAATTAGACACCTCTGTAATTTTTTAATATTACCATCTAGGAACATGGTATTTCTGCTAAGCCTATTTTATGTGCTCTTGTAGTTTCTTTCCAAAAATGTTTTTTATATTTTGTTGCTTTCTAGCTCATTACTACGGGTATATCTGAGGGCTACCAATTTTAGTGATTTTACTTTTTGTCTTGGTGAGCTCTTAATAGTGTCTAGTAGGTTTTAATTTGACTACTTGATTTTCTGCTTGATTTTATAGTCAAATAATTTGGTTTCCTTTTTTTCTAACCACCCCCCCGCCACCCTTTCTTTCCTGCCTTTGCTTCCTTCTCCCACTTCCCCTAGATTTTACCTGAATTGAATGAGAACAACCAGAATGTAAATACTTAAAAAAGAAATACTCAGGATAGTCCAGTGAAAATGGGGAGATGAAAACAATGTCCATATCACTACTTTGATACTATGAAATTTGTAGAGGACTGAGGATCCCAAAGCTGTAGGTCCAGACACTGCGGGGAGCAGTTCCTGTCCTAGTCAGCAGTCCCGTGAACTTGCTGAATTCTTGTAGCATTGCCATTTGTGAAAGAAATTTTTAAAAATACAAAATATTTTCTGACAGCCTCTAGCTTATAATAAATTTTCAAAAAAGCTGAGGGCAAAAAGTCCTTCATCATGATACACTGAGAACTGTATATTAGGCCCTGCTTTTTGTATAAACTGAGATGCTCACGTGCTTCCCCTTAGGACAGGCAATGTGCTGTGCCTAATGTGCTGTACAGTATCTTTGCCATTGCGTTGTTTTACTTTTTATTATTTAAAATCGTTGTTACAAAATTTGTAGTATAGTACAGTACACATGTGAGGCACCCGCTTCTGAACAGTAGTAGTCTTCAGGTGTTCATAAGGTCTTAGGTATTTTCATTTTATTTTTCAATTTTTAAAGCTCTTAAGTCAAAGACCATTTCTGAAAATCACACAATCATATAATATGTACTCAGCAAATACTGATGATTTACATTTTTTGGCTTTAAACCAATATTGTACTGCCTGACTATACTTCACTAATATAAGGTAAAATATTATGGTTTCAGGTCTTGTTTGTTTTATATGCAGATACCCAGCTTTCCCAACACTGTTTACTGAAGGGATTGTTCTTTCCCCATTGAGTATTCTTTGCTCCCTTGTCAAATATTAGTTGACTATATATGCGTGGGCTTATTTCAGGGCCTCTGTTCTGTTGCATTGGTCTATATGTCTGTTTTTATGCCAGTACATACTGTTTTGATCACTATAGCTTGTAATATAGTTTGAAATCAGGAAGTGTGATACCTCCCGCTTTGTTCTTCCTCAAGGTTGCTTTGGCTCTTCAGGGTCTTTTGTGATTCCATAGGAAGGTTCGGATTGTTTGCTCTATTTCTGTGAGAAATGCTGTTGGAATTTTGATAGAGATTGTATTGAATCTACAGATGACTTTGGGTAGCATAGACATTTTTAACAGTATTAACTCTTCCAGTCTTTGAACGCAGATCTTTCCAAAGGCAGCTTCTTTCATCAGTGCCTTACAGTTGTCAGTGTGTAGGTTTTTATCTCCTTGGTTAAATTTGTTCCTAAGTATTTTGTTGTTCTTGATACTATCGTGTATGGGATTGTTCGTTTCTTTTTCAGATAGTTTGTTGTTAGTATATACAAATGCAGTTCTCTTTTGTATGTTGATCTTGTATCCTCAGACTTCACTGAATTTGAATTCTTTATTAGTTCTAAAAGTGTTCTTTTTGGTTACAATTTCAAGCTAAAATGCCTATAGAAGATGAATTTGTTCGGTGTATATGTTAGCAGTAAGAGGAGAGAGATATCTTGGGCTGTATCTGTTCCCTCCCTCTTCTCGCAGTGTAACTGGAAGGATAGTCAGGCCAGCGTACCTAGGACAGCGTGCTCTAGATAGCATGTGACCAGAAAATACTGTGACAGCTACAGTTAATATTTCTTGTGAGTGAATCACAGTATCTCCTCCTGGAAAAATTACTGCTTTTGTGTTGCTGTTGTGAGGTTAGTAAAAGAATGACAGTGATTACTCCAAGCAGATCTTTAAATATTTTTGTCATATATAAGGAAAGTCACTTTATGATTGAGTCCTTTCCCTGTGTAAACACATACCAGGAAGGCAGTGTGAGAAGTAGTAAATGGACACTTGTACCTATAGATCATGTCAAATTCATTCTGTTTCCTTTGAATGCAGTTGTGTAAGACGTTCTTCACAACCATGGTTGGTGACCAGGATGTTTAGACATTTTTACCCGAGAGGCACAGATGGTGTTGCCCTCTTCCTCTGTAAGAACATTCTAAATACTAAGTGTTCTTCTACAAGGACATTTTCTGGCTGTTTTAACTGGAGTTAAAGACTTTATTTGGATAATTTATCAAATGCTGTCATGTGTTTCTCTCATGTTACAGTTAAAGTGTCACTATCCTTAACCACAGTAATTTTTATAATTTTTGCTGTTGTCTGATTCTACAATGTATTCATAGAAAATCATACAAGAAGTTCATATCCCTAGCATTATCAGCACTGATCATATTTTCTTCCAGCTTTTTCCTAAGCTATTCTCTTTCAGAACCACTTTTCTATTGTAGAAAAGTAAAGGGAACGATTTTCAAATGCTCAAAGTATGTTAAAAGTTATCTTGGAATATGCTGGATACGATTTAGCAATCTGCTTTGTTCATTCACTACTATATATTCCATGAATTTCTATTCAGAAAAGTTTATCCTATTATATGTATTGGGAACCTTTAGTCTTGGGAAAAAGGACTCTTAAAATCTTACTTGCATCATGGTTGAGAGGAGTGGTTCTCAGAGTGTGGCCTGGGAGTCCCTGGAGGTCTCTGAGACTCCTCTCTGAGGTAAAAATATTGCCATAATAACTCTAAGATTATTTACCTCTCTTACTCATTATCTCATGAATGTACAGTGAAATTTTCCAGCGGCTTCTCAGTGTGTAACACTGTAGCGGCCTGTACTGAAGGTGGCTGTGAGGCTCCAGCAGTTACTCTGTTAAACAACATTGAAGAGATTGGTGGGGTGCTGTGGGGGGATGCCTTTCTTCTCATTAAATAATTTTTTATTTTGGAGAATAGTTATTTTTCATAAATATATTTGTGTTAGCATACAGTTAATTTATTTGCTACCTTTTAAATGATTAATAGTTTAATATTTGTTTTAATTCATAAAATAGAACATTTTGATAGCTATAGCCTCTAAATAAAACCTTTTTAGAGCCCTAGGTAATTTCTCAGCGTGTTAAGGGGTCCTGATAACTGAAAAAATTAAGAATCACTACTTTACAAAAAGACTAATGGGAAAAATCTAGGCCAGTCCTTACATCCTTGTACTTCAGGTCTCTTTTTAGAATATTACCCTTTCTTTGTGTTTTTTAGAGATCAAGGGACTTAGAGTTCTATTTCTGTCCCAGGTTCTTTTCTGGAACTAAGAGGCTTGTCAGTCTTCCAAAAATAACAATTCTTTGTTTCTTCCTTTTCAGATTTGATGGTAGAGTGGTAGCAAAGCTCCCTTTCACCCCCCTTTCCTATATCCAAGGCCTGTCTCATCGAAATCTGCTGGGAGGTGACACCACAGACTGTTCCTTCATCTTCCTGTACATTCTCTGTACCATGTCAATTCGACAGGTGAGTGACCATGCCCACTACTTAATATGCCTCCCCTCGATGCTCTCACGGCCTGAATCAGCTCTTCCTTCTGCAGCACTGGAAGTGTCTACCTGTTGCTGCCCAGATCTTTCAGCTGCTTGTTTTAGAACTCCAGAGTATCGTCTAACACTCTCTTAAATGTGTAGGTCGATGACTGACCCTTTGGGACAGGAAATAGCTGAGAAACCAAATGTGGTTTCCCCATCCTGTTCTCAGCCCGCAGGTTCCCTGCAGCTGTCCCAAGGCACAGAAGTAATGGGTGGGTTTGCCTTTCTCAGGATCGTTTATTCTCTATACCAGTGTCTTTTGGTACTTCGGAACACAGGTAAACATAATAATAATAAAATATTTCTGATTTTAAGTTGCTCACAGTTGAGATATAGTCTGGATGATGGAATTTACACTCAGCCACCGTGATGATCCGACACTTAGAGTGAAAAAGAGTGACAGCTAAGAGAGAGTGTGGAGGACTGGGGGTCCAGAAGAGAGACATAATCATATGATTAGTTGGGGGAGATCCGGGCAGGAAGGTGGAGAGAATGAGGTGGCTTTCAAGGCAGGACTTGGAAAAATGAGAGGGACTAATTAGAGTTTCTGGCCTGAGAACTCTCCCCGTCTCAGGGCATTTCATTATTCGGTTTTGAACATGCTGCCGTTCCACTGGGAAAGCTGGCATGTGACGTGAATATGAACATGATCCTTTAATGTTTATTCCATAAGCGATTCTTTCGGACTTGCCTTTCCTCTTCTGAATACTGTGTATGGCAGCAGATTTTTTGGTTAGCTTGGCACATGAGAATCAGTAGGAAATGGCATTACATAGTCGGAAGCTCACAAAGATCCTCATGGTCTTACTACTAAATACTTTGCCCACATCATCCCTCATCCATCACTCCAGCCCTTCTGACTTGCCGACAGGTTCTGTGGGTCTCACCCAGACTCACACTTGCTGAATGCTCCTCCTCATCTGTGCTTGGATGCATCCCATCTGCTCCTTGCATATTAAGTGCGACTATGTTTCAGGGCTTCATAGAGTTATTTTCTGACACTGAATTGCTTTCTGAAGGATAGATGTGAAAGGAGCATGCCGGATGCAGAAATACCAGCAGACTATACAGTAGGCTAGTGAAATAGCATTATGTTCTAAACTATTACAGGGATGAGAGGTGTGGAAAAGGGGAGGCAACACTGAGAAACACCTAGAGGTGATCCAGGAGGCCTTGGTAATTGATAGAGTGTGAGGGGGAAAGGAGAAACCAAGGCGACTCCTGGGTTATGGCTTTGGTGACCACGTGGAGACAGTTCCCCTGAGAGGGTGCAAACAGGAAAGGAGACGAGGTTGGTGAGAAGCTGTGCTGTTTGAGGTATTTGTGGAGCAGCTCAGTGGGTTGTCTACTAGGGAGTCGTATTTGACCTCTAGAATATTGCTCTTAAATTTGATTATTTAAACCTGAACTTTTAAAATTACAGCTTTGATTGAAATGTTAACTAAAACAGTGACGTGTAGCAGAATGTATATGTTCTGCTTTAAGCAACAAATAGTTCTACTTTGGTTGCAGACGTTACTGAGTCATCTGTGGTAGCTCACGGTAGTCATTTTAGATACACCATTCCCACTGCTCCCTGGATGCGGGCACCTGATTCACCATGTGAAACTGAAGTTTTTAAACGAAATAGGTGTTTAGAGTGATCACTGAGGAAGTTCAGCTCATGCTGGTCTTTAAACCCCTTCCAGCTATGTCGGATCATCTGGTGAGGTGTACGTCTGCAGTTAATTTTATCAGCAATGAAACACTCATTTACTATGGTGGTTAGCAAACTTTTTCTGTAAAGGCCTAGATAGTAAATATTTTTGTATTTGCTTTTCAGGCCATACAGTCTCTGTTGCTCAACTCTGCCATTATAGTATGAAAACAGTTGTAGACAACATGTAAATGAATGAGTGTGGCTGTGTTCCATCAAAACTTTTATTTACAAGAACGGGCAGCACGGGTCAGCCGTAGACTGCTAATCCCTTAGTCAGCTAAGGTTCGGGCAGACTGTCACATCTATTCTGTCATTATAGTATGAAAGCAGCTATAGACAGTATGTAAATGATGAGTGTAACTGAGTTCCACTAAAACTTTATTTATAAAGGCAGCTAGTAGACCAGCCATGGCATGCTAACTCCTGAGAGCCGGAGTGTACAATATGCACCATAAAGTTAAAATTGGAATATCTGTCAACCCTAGGCTGGTACAGTTTAATGAAACAATTGCTCATTGATTACAAAAAGAGAGAGGGAAAGTCACCCTATAGTCTCAGTTTTCATGAAAGTGAAATGGGGTGTAGTGTACAACCTCACCATGTTATGACGATCACATGACAGCAATACAGAATGTGTGCAGTTCTTAAGGTGACACTTAAAAGAAAAAAATCAGTGCCCCTCCCCCCCACTTAGGGTATTTTTGAAATTAATATTTGTTTCCTAGCACAAGGTAGGACAAATTTTCTTTTGACAGATTGAAACATGGTTCCATGTCATAGTAACTGAAAATAAATCTAATTACCTTTTCTCATTTTTTCCTCCTTTTGTTTACTCCCTTAATGCTTAGTGATTAATGATTAGCTGTCCTGACCTTCACGTCACAGCAGTTCCCTTTGTGTGAATTTGTAGCAGCGGAAGTGGTAGGTCTGCCGGCTTCCCTCTGAGGTGTTAAGTTAGTCCAGGGTAGTGATGGAATTCAGGAATAGAAGGACATTTCCTTAACTTCTAAAATTAAGGCACTTGCTTTTTTTTCTTGTAGTCTGTAGGGGATTGTGTACATGATGATCTCTGTGTAAAGTGCTCTAAAGCAGTAAAAACTCAACTAAACTTACCTAGTAAACACCTGTGGGAAAACTGCTTATAAAGTTATGTGACTGTAAAAGCTATGAGCAGAATTTTTGCTTTGAAATCAAAAGGGATTAGTGGTTCTGAGGAAGAGTGAAAGAAAAAATGTCTTTTTTTTCTTTTTTTCACCCACATCTTAATATGTACTGATGTGTACATGACTGTAATGTGAAGTGTGGCATGAGAATTTGCCTCTGCCTCCTTCAACAGGTATGTATGCTCAGGACAGTGATAAAAATGCGCAAATTCTCTTTTTCTTCACACTTCTGGTTTTGATGGGGCAAAGACTTTTGACACACTGTGTTGTGTGTATAAAGACAGGTTGTAATTTTTTCATGTTGTTACATCTTAAAGTCATCAAAATGATGAAAGGACCAGGTGTCTGCCATCCCCTTATCGTTAATTTATCTCACTTTATTAAAGGTTTAAAGCATAATTCATTAATGTCAGTATAAGTCATCTACAAGCAGAGTATTTGCACTGTAGTGACTTCACATCAGTTAGGGGTGCACATGTTTCAGAAAATGATTGCTAACTACTAATTGAGAAGAATAGATTACTGAGGCATCATCTTAATCTGATCCCTTTGTGAATTGTTTGACCATATGCATTCAAAGTTTTATTTAGAATATTCCCTGTCATTGCCGAAGATAGATTGAAGCTTTTATACTATGCTAGGAATTTTCTGAAGTTGAGAATACAGGGTAAAAACCAATGAATGGTCTTTATCCTTGTGCAACTCTGTGTGGGAAGACTGACCCCTAAGACATAGTAGGGCGTGTGATTGATACCGTTTCTGTGTGTGTGTGTGTGTGTGTGCATGTACAAAATGGTGTAGGAAGGAAAAAACGTGCAGTGAAAGCAATGGCTTCAGAGACCAAGTCTATGAAACCAAGGTTTTATATAAAAGGGCCATAGTAGCTGTAGCTTTAAGGATGTGTAGAGGTTTTCCAGTCTTATCAGTATTCTTGACATTGGAAGCAGTATAAGTAAAAGCATGGAGACTTCCAAGTGTGTGGTGAATATAGGGCCCACTGCATCCAGAGCTGTTGATGGGATGTAATGGGACAGGAAGCGTGCCACTGCTCAGCGTACAGTGGTTTCTTCTTTCTTTACCTTTCTTTTCTTTTTTCTCTTTCTCTTTCTTCCTTTGTGTTTCTTACAGTGCAACTCTGCTGGTGGCATGTTCTCTTAATCTTCATTTATCTGAAAATGTCTTTCTTTTATCTTTACTCTTGAAGCATATTTTCTGAATGTAGAATTCTGAGTTGACTGTTTTGTTTTAATCCTTTCAGTATTTCTAAATGCCTTTTTTTCCATTACATTCTGGCCTTCAATGTCTCTGATGAGAAGTCCTTCGTATCTTCATATCCCTGTAGGATATGTGTCACTTTCTTCTGGCTGCTTTTAGATTTCCTCTTTAAGTTTGGTGTTCAGCAGTTTAACTGTGATGTGCCTGGGATATTTAAAGCAATTTAATCATACTAGAGTTTATGGTTTTCAGTAAGTCTGGGAAAACTTCACCCATTATTTCTTCTTCATTTTCTGCCCCATTCTTCCCTCCTTCTGTGATTCCAGTTACTTTATGTTCATCCTTTTGAACTATCCAACAGGACACTCACTGAGTTCTGTTTTGTTTTGTTTTTATCTTTTTCTCTCTGTTCTTTAGGTAATTTTCATTAATCTATCTTCAAATTCACTGAGCCCTCTGTTATTTCTAATCCGAGTTAGATTTAAGCCCATCCAATTACTCTTAAACTTTGATGTAATATTTTTTAGTTTCAGAATCTCTGCTTGGTTCTTTTTTTCCCCTGTTGAGATTTCCTATTTGTTCATTTATTATGAACATACTTTCCTTTGTGCTTAAGCATTGCTATTTAGCTTCTTCCAAAACTTTGTTTACTAATTCCAGCATTTGGATCATCTCAAGGTTGGACTCTAACTGTTGCCCGCTTTCTTAACTGTGGGTCATATTTCTTGTTTCCTGATACGACTGATAATTTTGGATTGAAGCTTAGACATTGTGAATGTTAGGTTGTAGAGACTCAATTCTCTTATTCTATGGAAGAGTGTTAAATGTTTTGGTTAAGCAGGTATTTAATATTGCATTCCAAATCTAAATTCTGTCTCCTTTGTGTTAGGCAGCATCTGAAACTATTATTTTAGTCTTAGCTGGGCCGCTTGAAAGCTTTCTCACACACGTGCATAGTTTAAGAGTCAGCCACAGATTTGGGTTTAAACATGGTTAGAACACCCCCTGTTAGCTCCCTATTTTCCAGGATTCTTGCTCTTGATTCTAAGATGCTGTGGTTGCCCTAATCCCTGTCCTTTGGTTCTTCAAGCCAGTGAGATTACCGTGTCATTCTGAGTCTTAGACAGCTGACACAGTGCCAGCCGGGTCTTACCATTCACTATGAAATTCGAAAAAAAAAAAATTCGAAAAAAAAAAAAAAGTTTGCCTTTCTTCATTAAACTAAAATTCAGAATGTTCTCCTTGACCGATCCTCAAATACACGACTAGCCAAGCTACCTGGGGATGTTTTCACTGGGAAGATGTTTTAGAGAGAGGCGGGGGATCAGGATGGCTGCTCGGTCCTTTGGGCAGCGCCCTGTCCGCCCCCAAAGACCTCCTTACGAAAGAGGCCGTTAGAAGATCTAGGATATGTATCCACTCAGCATTGCAAAGGAGGTGACATTGCCCTAGTGCAGATGCCACAGGGTCATCCTCCTTTCAGAGTTTTGATTTCCCCTTTGCAAGATGTGTGTTGGAATCAGCAATGTCATTTGTCTCAACGTAGACATATTCTGGGATGCTGGAGTCACAGCCACGGTGGACTGGCTGCCTGAAGGCGCTTGGTGGAAAAGCTTGAAGGGCCCAGCAGGGGACCTTGGGTTCCCAACCGTATTTATTAGTTTTTGTATTGTGGTTTTACAAGAGATTTTGCTTAAAGAAAGGATTCTGTGGCTTAAGGCGTTGAAAATGATTAATCTAGTCATTCCCCTTCTTTTAAGTGTCGGGACATTTAGATTGGTGACCTGAAAAGTGATTGCCTGTTGTTTCTTTGTCTAGTTTGCCAGTACTGAGACTCAAGTCTTCTGACTACTAACCCAGTAATATTTCAGCTACCCCAGTGTCATACTGTCATTTTTTTTTCAAGAAATATCTAATTTCTATGTCATTCTCCCAAACAGCCAATTAAGATATGATATGAAAACTCTGGGACTGTTGGATGGGGCCATTTGAGTTGATAGGATTTTATACACAGCTTTATGGATATACTAAAGATTATGTTAATGGGAACTTGATGAGAAATTGTAATTAACTGGAAGTCAAGGATGATGCACCAAATGCCATGGTGTATTTCTTCCCTACATATATGTATAACAGTAACAATATTATACCCAGTAGTAATAGTAGTATAACTTCATTTGGGTTTGGGTACCTGGACCCCATTCCAGTGTGTTTAAATATGTGGGAAGGGGGTCTTTCCACACATACTTATGCCAAGCAATTCTTGAACACCAGCATGGTGTTGGAGAACTCAACTCAATCCTGATGCTATCTGCCTGGACACAGCAGCAGATGCCCAGGTTGAGGGCTCCGTCCTACAGGACTGCCCTCCACCCCCACTCCAGACGCCGGTCACAAGCCCCGGGCAGTTCCCTGTGCTTCTGACCTACCGGCTGCAGATGGGAGGTTCCCACAACCTCCCCATTTGGTTTGATTAATTTGCTGGAGCGGCTCATAGAACTCAGGAACACTTAATGTTTACCATAAAGGATACAGGTTAACAGCCAGGTGAAGAGAGACACAGGGCACGGTCCCAGGTAAAGGAGCTTCTGTCCTCGTGGAGCCGGGGGCCTGGCTCTGTGACACAGGAGGCGTTCTGGCTCCCCAGGCATAGAAGCTCTCCCCAACCAAGAAGCAGGATCCAACCGAGCACCGCCTGCAAAGGCAGAGAGAGCAGAGCTCTTCTCTGGGGTGTTTTGTGAGGGCTTCATTGGATAGTCATGAGTGACTAAATGATTGGCCATTGGCTGATCCAACCTCCCTCCAGCTCCCGCCCTTGGGTGGGGGTTCAGGTCTCATTAAAATGACAAAACACCCATTTTACCTTTAAGATTCTTCAGTGTTTTCAGAAACTGTGGATGAAAACCAAATATACCTGGGAAATACATATTTGGTCATTAGAATGACCAAAGATGTGTCTCTTATAAGTCATTGCATCACAGATGGTTACCAGGGAATAACAGAGAGTGAACTGAGGCTTGCCATGGCTGACTTGTTTTAGGTAAATGTCTAAGAAATAAAATTTAGCAGAATGTGTTTATTGCTAGTGACCTGGAACTTCCCAAAATAATCCAGTTAGCAACCAACAACTTCCTTTTCTTGATCACCGGTTCTTACCCTTTGCAAAGAGGAAGGAACGCAAATCCTGTAGTGGTATTTTTCTGGGTTTCCTGCCAATGGAAGGCATGATTACAGGAAAATGTTTTTCCTTTGTTTTTCCCTTCTGACATGCATGTTTCACTTGCTACCCTATTACACAGGACTGAACAGAAATTCAAAATAATTGTCTTGTATTTTTCCAAAACCTTACCACATCTTACTATATTTTGCATTTGTGTTAAGTGTTCTTCCATATCTTAGTAATATGTTAAAACTCCTGTCTTTTAGAAAAATGCATGTTTCTAAACTAGGGCTTGCTGATTAAGGGAGCCTGAAAAATTGGAGAACTGAGAGTGTAAAAAAGCAGTAAGATCAAGTTTAATGGATGAGACTGTGGAAAGATAGAGGAGATGATACGTACAGAAGGACCTGCTCCGCAGTGTGATGCTCAGAGAGTGTTTATCGAAGTACACCCTGACGGCGGGCTCTCCTTGTCCTCACAGGCTTGTAAGAATAATAGTGAACCTGTTTCACTGAGTTGTTAGGATTAAGTGAGAACATAATTGAAGTGTTTAGGACAATGTCTAGCACTTTGAGATAGCACTCAGAAAAATACTTGTTTTTGTCTTAAATTACCTGGTTTAGCAATAGTTCAAAAAGTTGGAAGCAAGGAATAAGAAAAGGGCATTGTAATTCCTGGGGGGAAATCCTGGGGGAAAATACCTCTAAAACCAAAAACAGTAAAAAGGAAAAAAAAAGTTAAGAAATCCTTTTATTTCTTACAAGCAGTTGTCCTGTCTTTCGTCTCTGGACCAGGCTGCAGCAGAAGAGAGCTCCACCCAACCTCTCCAGCCCAGATAAACCCTCCGTCCAGATAAACCCTGCATGCCCTTGTAATTACTTATTGATAGATAAATTGACTAATGCTCTCCATCCCTTGGAAACACCTATTGATATGCAGATACACTAAAGGTAGGCGTATCTGGAAGTATTGCCATTTTACCCACAGATATACAATTATTATTAACACAACTTTTATTTTCCTATATATTCTTACAACAACCTTCATATGCATTTTTTATAGACTATTTTTAAAAGCAATTTAGGTTCACAGCAAAGTTGAATGGAAGGTAGAGATTTCCCATATCCCCCTGCCCCACACATGCACAGCCTCCTCCACTGTCAGTACCCTGTACCAAAGCAGTACATTTGTTAAAATCAGCAAACCTACAGTGACATTTCATTATGACCTAAAGTCCATAATTTACGTTAGGATTCACTCTTGGTTTTGTACATTGTTTGGGTACAAAATATGACATACGTTCTTTGCTATAGTACAGAGTTCCCATAACTGAAATTTTTTATGTCAGCACTGCTACAAGATTTTTTTATTCCTAAAATAAAGATCTCATAGATGCGATTTAATAAAGGAAAACTGTACCTGCATCTCAGTTCCATCTTGCTTTGTAGCCTCTCTGCCTCAGCTTTCTCATCTCAGAAGCAAGGATAACTAAGGATTGATATCTAGTTCTTAGAAGTATCTGTAAACTTTAAAGTGCATAGGTGTGTAGGATGTTGTCACTGCTGTAGAGAGAATAGTGACCTTTAGTCTCTTACTTAGGTCCTTGGCATCTTAAGACCATCAGTTCCTACATGTTTCAGAGGAAGAGAGTTCACAGACAGGAAACAGGGAATCTTTTATCTAAGAAAAACTGTCATAAGACTGTTAATTGTGAGACTATAGGAATTTAAACAGATTCTTAGAATTTCACTAAAGGATAAAATTGCATACAGTCAATAAGTACCTACCTACCAATAATTATCTTAAGTGTAAATGGACTGAATGCTCCAACCAAACGCCATAGGGCGACTGGATGGATTAAAAGCCAGGACCCATCTGTATGCTGCCTGCAGGAGACTCGCTCCAGACCTATAAACAGACAGAAACTAAAGGGGTGGAAAAAGATACTCCATGCAAATGGAAAGACTTACTGATTAAGAGAAATTGGGAATTAGTTAATTGTATCACTTGGTCATCTTACTGCTTTGTGCAGTGGATTTTTAGAGGCAGGCATGCAGGAGCTGGTTTTATTGAAAATCTGGAACTAGGGAGAAATAGCCTGACGTCCCAGTGACTGATTTTTCATCCTGTTTTCATATTTCCTTTTAAAATAAAGCATGAGCTATAGTATTGTGAGTGAGTGGGTAAATAGATAAATAAAGTATTATATGGTAAATATAAATGAGTCCCGAAAGTTGTGTCTTCCTATCTAAATATTCTGTTGTATTCTGACAGTGTGTTACCTCAGAAATACGAACACTGACACCCGTAACAGTATCATCTTAATGGAGGGTGTTTGTGGGGAGGGACACGTATACTCACAGAAGCCCACATGGGGGTCTTCTCCTAGTGCCTGTGTACAGCAGGCCCCCAGTACCTACTGGGTGAGTGAACGCGTACATGCTGACCTGCCTACCTCGGCATCAAGTTTGCTCTGAAGACCAAAACTTAAACTCAGGAGGTACTGTGTAAGAGAACCCACTGGATGAGGAATGAAAACAAATGGGTTTTAATTCTAACTCTGCTCTTTATTTAACTTTGTGTGTACAAGCCATCTTACTTTTCCAAGCTTTAATTAGAACTCCTCAAATACAAAGTGAAAGGCTTGAGTAAGAATAATTAGATGATGCTTAAATGCTGTACAAGATATTAACTGACCTTTACTTACCCTCCACATTCAGAAGTCGTCTCCCTTCCCTCTTTAAAGCACACCGATTAACCCCCACATTACCCTGTCCGCTCATGATTGCTCCTTAGTTCTCCTATACCTGTGGCTCCCACCAGTTGAGTCATTGCCTTCCAAGAGCCAATTGTCTTTATTCCAAAACTGTTTATGATGGTTTTACTTGGCTGTTGTACTTACATAATTTGATTTACTGCCATGTTAACTGATGAAATATAACTGAGACAACTGAAAAAGATAAAGGGAGGTGCTAAACATCCTGTCAGATTCTGGACTCAGAATGCTTCCTAAGTTCCATCATCCTTTTAAGAAATTAGAACTGAGTATTTCAGTTTCAGCTTCAGATTGTGCAGTAATGACTAAAGCCAGCCAGAAGACCCATACTCAAACAAAAGGCCCTGCTACGAGAAATAGCTACCGAGTGTACTACTTACAGGCTTTGTGTTAAAATAAAACGTAACCTCTTATTATGATTCTCCTCTTGAAAAAAATCAGCTTCTTTGGTTAGCAGACCAAGGTCTCGTCGGGTAAGAGGGCCTTTCCTAGGATCTGTATCCCGTGATGTTATGATGTTGTGGGCCTTTAAAGAACACAGTAGCAAAAATCCTATTTTGGGTCATAAACTAATCCTTTTATGCAGGAATTATGCTCCTTGACATCAGGCTCTACTATAAAGCCACAATAATCAAAACAATTTGGTACTGGCACAAGAACCGACCTATAGATCAATGGAATAGAATAGAGACTCCAGATACAAACCCATGCATATTATGATCAATTAATATACAATAAAGGAGTCATGAATATACGATGGGGAAAAGACAGCCTTTTCAACAACTGGTGTTGGGAAAACTGGACAGCTACATGTAAGAGAATGAAACTGGATTATTGTCTAACTCCATACACAAAAGTAAACTTGAAGGGGATCAGAGACCTGAATGTAAGTCACAAAACCATAAAACTCTTACAAGAAAACAGAGGCAAAAGTCTCTTGAATATAAGTATAAGCAACTATTTCCTAGACACATCTCCTCCGGAAAGGGAAACAAAATAAAAAATGAACAAGTGGGACTTTATCAAACTAAAAAGCTTCTGTACAGCAAAGGACACCATCAGCAGAACAAAAGGGCATCCTACAGTATGGGAGAATATATTCATAAATGACTCATCTGATAAGGGGTTAACATCCAAAATATATAAAGAACTCATATGTCTCAACACCCAAAAAATAAATAATCCAATTAAAAAATGGGCAGAGGATCTGAACAGACACTTCTCCAAAGAAGAAATTCAAATGACCAACAGGCACATGAAAAGATGTTCCACATCACTAATCATCAGGGAAATGCAAACTAAAACCACAGTGAGATGTCACACAGCAGTTAGGATGGCCAGCATCTAAAAGACAAGAAACAAACACTGGTGAGGATGTGGAAAGGAGAGCCCTCCTACACTGCTGGTGGGAATGCAAATTGGTGCAAACATGTGGAAAGCAATATGGAAGTTCTGCAGAAAAACTAAAAATAGAAATACCATTTCGCCCAGGCATTCCACTCCCAGGAATTTACCGGAAGAAAACAAGATCCATGATGCAAAAAGACATATGCACCCCTATGTTTATCACTGCAGTTTGCAATAGCCAAGATGTGGAAGCACCATAAGTGTCCCATCAGTAGATGAATGGATTAAGATGTACATGTATGCGATGGAATATTATTCAGCCATGAAAAGAAAAATTCTCCCATTTGCAACAACGTGGATGGATCTAGTGGGTTTGTGCTCAGTGAAATAAGCCAGGTGGAGAAAGACAAATACCAAATGATTTCACTTATTTGTGGAATAATAAGACAAAGCAAAACAGAAGGAACAGTATAGCAATAGACTCATATAGACACTGAGCAGTGACTGGTGGTTACCATGGGGGAGGGGTTAGGGAGGAGAGAGGGAGGGGGAAGGGGATAAAGGGGTACAGTAATTCACAATCACAATAAAAGTTGGCCAAGGGGAAGGTAGCACAGTGCAGAGAAAACAGTTAATAATTCTGTACCATCCTATGTTGATAGATAGTAACCACACTAGAGGGGGTGAGGATTTAATATGGGCAGCTGTCGAACCACTGTGTTGCATATTTGAAACCAACATAAGATTGTAATATCAATGATACTTTAACTAAAAAGCAAACAAACTAATCCTTTTAGTTTGTCTGGCTTCTGTTTGTTTGAGATCTATATAAAACAGTCTTCCCTGAATCTCATATTAAAACCCAATTCTTACTCTGTTTCCTTCACAGAACATCCAGAAGATTCTTGGCCTTGCCCCATCACGAGCTGCCACCAAGCAGGCAGGCGGCTTTCTTGGCCCTCCACCTCCATCTGGAAAGTTCTCTTGAATCCAAAAGAACCCTCAGATTCCTGTCATTCTTTTTAGACTTTCAGATCAGACTGGCACCTGTTTTATAGCAAGAACCGTGGGTGGCCTTACACATGGGCCACTTCCTCATTTTGGGTTATTTTTACACTTTTTGGATATGATTCGAATGAGAATGGCACCCAGTGAGCATGATTGTGCTTTCAGTCACCCATTAATTTTTTTTAATAAGTGTGTTGATTAGGTAAGTTCAGTTGAAATGTATAATGAGAAACAAACAGCACCTTTCTTGTTTTTATTCCCTGAGTATTTCCTGTGTGACTGACCCCCAAGTCCGTGCTGTGCGCCGTGTATCCTGGACGTGGCTCTCAGGAGCATTTAGAGATCTGGAAGAAAAATTTAGTTTGTGTGACTCCCAATTGGAATTACTTACGTTTCTTTCAAGCCAGATATACGACCTGAGATTAATAAAGAGGCCAAAATTTTAGCTATTTCATCTACAAGGAGAGAAGTTTTGTTTTGCTTTATTTCTAGATATGTGATATTGGTAATCTGAACTAAAAAGTAAACATTGGCCAGGAGGGGCTAAAATGAAAGTTTTTAGGGTAGAGTTTTCTCATAGTTGCTTCATATGCTCAAAATACAGAGTTGTCCTAATACAGGAATAGGAAAGCAGGAGAGGAAAGGGAGGCAGGAACTCCTGGGAAATAAAAAACGAGGGCCTCGAGTAGTCGCTTTGCGCCTGGTGCCGTCTGCGGATTCCTGCAAAAGCGCCCGTCCACCTCCCTGGCAGCTTAGAGTTCTAGGCGATGGTCTCGGGACCCTCCTTTCAGTCACCCTGGCCTGGGGCTCCTGCCACGCGCCTTTGTGAAGGATGAGAGGCTGCTTACACCGTGACCTCCCTCGCCCTGTGCTCCTCTTTGCTCAAAGCAGTTGGAGGCGGGAATGCAACAAGCAGACAGAAAAGGAAGAGAACTCTATTTCAGTTACTTTTATCAGAAAGGATGCCTGCTAATAGATGCTGATTTCTAATGGTCATTTCTTCATGTCATCGGCTATGCTAGGCAAAATGATAAGAGATTATGAAGAAAATGACATAACTGGTGACAGAAATGAAAAGGAGCCACGCTCCAGATGCCGCCCATTGCCTTTGCAAAGTGACGCTGTGGAGCCCGTCCTGACCGCACCCGCCTTTAGGTTTGAAGCTAGTGCTTTCTAATCAGATTTTTTATGGGCCAGATTGTCATAAAGTGTTTTCCAGTGGGATACATATTCTATACATACCTCATTACTCATCTTCAACCATTACTGACTTATGGCCAATCTTACGTCTACGCCTGCCTGCTCCCACTCCTGTTTGAAGCAGAACCTAGGCATCATGTCTTTCATTCATAAATATTTCAGGGCTTTTAGATAAAATTCCACTTCCATTCACACCTAAAAAATGGGTAATTCCTTGATAAATTGTCTATAGATGTCAAATTTTTTTACATTTTTTAAGAACCAGGATCCAAACAGTAACGATATTGTGATTGATCGACAGGCCTTGTTAATCTCTAATCTCTTGTTTTGGTTACAAACCAGAGTGCCTCAGAATCACCTAGAAGGCTTATTAAAACGCTGCCGCCTGGCTCAGGTGGAGTCTGAGGGTGCTCACCATCCTGACTATCTGCACTCTGATATTATACTTCTTTTTTCAAAAAAAGGTCACAACCCACTAATTTTACTGTCCCCTAATGGGTAGTGCCAGGTAGGTTGGAGGGGGATGGGGGCTATCTAGACAGATGCTCTTTGGAACTTGAATTAGAAAATCTAGCTGAAGTCAAATTTGGGTCAATAGAAAATACTGCTCAAATTAGATGGGATGTTAGAAAATAAGAATTAGAAAAATGAGAAAATAAGCTCAAATTTAGCTTAGATCTAAAATTTTGATTGCAGTATGTTAATCGATGGGTAATTCAGTTTTAAAACTGGAGGGCCACCAGTTGGCTAGGAAGGCATTAGCCAGGAGCGTGACTTCTTGGATGTGCTGGAATGATACTTTCTGGAAGACCAGAAAGCACCAAGAACCTGACATTAGTACCAGAATGAAATTGCAAACATTCATTCACCCTCCCACCAACCCCATTCAGAGCACTGCTTTGTGCAAGACCCTGTGCCCGGGGCATGTGGACCCAAAGGTGAGGTGAGTAGGATTCTACGCTCAAAAATCTGACAGCTAGTCTGCTCGGAGCATCCGTTTCCTCATCTAGCAAAGGAGGGTGATAGTTCCTGCAGTGATCTGCATAGTCATAAAATCGTTATAAATGAGAATACTGTATATACAGATACTTGGTAAGGAGACATTCCAAAAAACAGTTGAACAGTAAAGTGTTCTAAGCAATCACTTGACAAACTGTTTCTTTTTTCCCTTTTACTCATCAGTTACAGTCACTCGGTTGTAACTAGATTATTTTTCTTAAGTTCATTTGTCTGAAAGCTTTAGCTGTATCTAGTAAATCTTGCTGATAAGTGCTAGACTTACACATGCACAGATCTAATTTCCTTCCAGTCCTGGTTGTGCCCAAAGTCCACTGGGTAATTTAATTAGAAATCTCTTCCAATAAAAAATAAATAGTAAACCTATTTCCTGCTTATCTCAGTAGATAGGATTTATTGATGCACAATAAAGATCAGAACACCCAGAAGATACCAAAATAATATGAAATACTATTATGTCTGCTCAAAAAATTATCTAACTTCAGACATGAAGGTCATAATCTCTGTAACTTTGATAGGACTCAAACCTTAGAGATTCTAACATCAGTATCACCTCCCCATCCTGATTCTTAGACATCAGAGCAACTCAGCACCAGGTGGGGGGCAGGGATTAACAATACGTATCGTCCAGGAGAGGGGCAAGCAGCAGGAATGGTTACGGTGCGCACTGCAGTAGAGGCGATCACAGAGACCATTTGTTCCTTAGGGGAGAAACCCTTGCTTTGAAGGAGCCGAGAGAATCGATGGCTCAGCATCTGAGTGAATCGAAGTATGGTAAGTAGAGATGGACACAGCATGTTTACGGAACATAGAGGAAGACACCCAACAGATCCAAAAAGGGTTTCTGCAAGAGGTGGCAGCCAAATTCTGAAGGTCTAACTGGGGTTGGCTGAGAAACAGTTGAAAGAAAAGCACTGGAGACAGAATAATGTTCAAAAAAGTAAGGAGGCAAGAAACAGGTCGTTTAGAATGACTGGAGCATTTGGGGACACACGGAGAACTGGCCGGTGATGAGGCCTCTTCATGATAAGCGAGGGGGTTAGTTTGAAATCTCCAGGAAGCCGTTGATTCCAAGCAGAGAAGTGGCATGGTCAGATTTACATTTTAAGATCACTCTGGTGGCAGGGCGAATATAGATGAGAAAAGAAAAGCCTTTGGACAGGTTAGGAGGCCACCCACTT
This sequence comes from Manis javanica, assembly GCF_040802235.1. Lineage (NCBI taxonomy): Eukaryota > Metazoa > Chordata > Mammalia > Pholidota > Manidae > Manis > Manis javanica. The sequence goes on from NC_133169.1 coordinate 3,394,700, forward strand.
ATCAACTAAACGCTAAGCACCTGCTGTGTACCCGGGGGTACTGCGGTCTCCAAAAAATAACGTGATTATACTTTCATGGAGTTCCAAGTTCCGGTCTGGTGGGGAAGTAGATGTCAAGTGGTCAGCCAAATGGTACAATTACAAAACTTAAGTGACCTACATGAGCCCTGTGAGAGGCTGTAACACGGACCGAGGCATCTCTCTGCTGGTGCAGCCCAACATTCCTCCTTTCTGGGAACAGTTTCCCAGGGGAACCATACCTCCCTCCCTCTCGGTGGTACGTTGGTGGTACGTCGTGTCACTCACATAGTCCCTGCTTCCTGAGAGCTGCGTGTCCAAGCGAGGCTGGCTGGCTGGAGCACTCTCTCATCCGGGCCCCGGTGTCTGGACTCCGGTTTGGGCCTGAGGGCTAAGCAAAACCAGTCAGGAACTGCTTTGATGCTTGGAAAGAGAGGGCCTCTCATCCTTCGGATTAGGAGCCATAAGCATATGGCCTTGAGCCACTCACTGTCTTTCCTGGTAAGTGTAGAGAACCAGAGAATGAATCCAGTAGCTACCCGGAAGCAGAGCTGGGTTGGGGGCAGGAGGTTTGGACCTGTGCCGAAAGCTGAAGTCACCTTTGAACTTCCAGCTACACTGAAGGGCATAAAGAAGGAGGAGGAGCATGTTCTGGGGACAAAGCACATCCCATTTTAGACAGTGAATGTGAGGAGCTTGTGGGAGAGCTAGGAGGGAATGGCTAATGGCGTCTGGAGCTCAGAAGGGAAGCCAAAGATGGAGTTAGTATTCGGGCGTCATCAGAATGCAAGTGAGACTTGACGTCATAGGTTTTGTTCTGAACTATGAGGAGAACCTCTGTGAAGGAAGACGACCAAATCCTGGGGACCATTGTCACATAAAGGAAAGAGGCAAGATGCCTACATGAATGAGAAAACCCAGGAGGAAGGGAGACCCCGTGAGCCGAAGATGCTTCAGGACACGGGTACCCCTGGTCCTTATCACATGCTCCCCACACCCAGCGCATCCGTCGCTCTACTTTATCATCTTTCCTAGGCTGCCGCCATGCTCTGCCGCCGCCTCTCACCCAGTCACTGCATCAGCGTCCTGACTGCGGCATTTGGCTCTGCAGCGATGGAGGTAAGCCCAGTCTTGTCACTTCTGCTCAAAACCCCACTGGCGCCCTCTCCTAGTTCACTGGAGCTGCCGGAATGAAGTACGAACTGTGTGGCTCAAACAACAGAAACATACCCACAGTTCAGGTCAGAAATCTGAGGTCAGGGTCAGCAGGGCCGTGCCTCCCTCTCTCCTAGGGGAGGCTCTGGTGCGTGACTTTCTCCTGGCTTCCGGCAGTTTCTTGGCATGTAGCATATGACTCGTTCACTTGGGGTTCCCCTGTGTGCCTGTCCGCTTTGGTTTCCAAATTTTTCCTTTGTAAGGACACAGCGGTATTGATGATGGCATACCCTAATGACCTCAGTTTAACTGGATTATCTCTGTAGAGATCCTCTTGAAATAAGGTCACGTTGAGGTGTTAGGAGTTAGGGATCCAACATGTGTTTTTTCAGGGGGACACAATTCAGTACTTTCCAACTCAGAGTAAAATTCTAAGTTTTTTCAAAGATTTCACAAGACCCTGTAAGATGTATCCATTCCCTACTCTTCTTCCTCCCCTCACGCCTCCTCATCTCTGACAGCATTCCCTACTATCGTATGTCGTTTCACTCTGATCCTGACACAGGGACTCCCAGGCTCAGTACACCCAGCACATTCCACCTCAGGGCCTTTGCACGTACTTTCCCCTCTGCCTGAGCAAGTCTCCCCCGTAGATTTCTGCATGCATCTCTCCCTCATGTCCTTCAGGTCTTGGCCCAGAGGTCATCTCTGCACGGCCTTCTCTGGCACCTTTATTCAGATCATTCGAGCACGCGCTCCTTTTTGTTGCTTTACTTTTCTCCATAACACCTGATGTACCATATAATTTTCTTGTAATTTACTTTATTCACTAGACTATATGCTTCATGAACACAGGATTTATGGCTGTTTTATTCTTGAATGTATCTTTGGTACCTAGAACAATAGTAGAGGCTTACTAGATATTTGTTAAACAAATAAATGCCCCAAAATGTCAAAATGATGGAGTCAGAAAAGCCTTTGCTGGATGTGGCAGTGTGGTGCTTATTGATGCCCTTGCCCAGGGCAGTTTTAGCAGCATGGTAGAGAGACGGCAGCAGCAGGGGAGGGAATTTGGGTTGAAGGAGTGAGGATGACAGTGGAGACAGTGGGCGGACTCTTTTCCCAACAGCCTGCCTTTGGAGGAAGGAGGGATAGGGGTCTGTACCTGAAGGGAGATGTAGGTAGGGTGGAAAGGGACTGGTATTTCTAGATGACAGGAACTCCGATTTATTGAAAGGTGGAAGTCACTTAGGTAAGTTACTGGGCTTATGTGGGGCGTCTGGGCCCCTGGGCTACTGGGACTCCACAGCGGGCTCTCTGCACAGAGCACCTCAGAAGAGACCAGAGAGGGGAGGACCGAGAAGAGCCGGGGGGCCTGGCCCACCCTCTGAATCAGCACCGGGGCTGCAGGGAGCCTCGCAGCATCCTGCCCGCACCCACCTCCTACCTTGGGCAAGGACGGGAAATGGAGGACGAAGGTGGAGAAGAGGCCCCTCTCAGACTTGGTTCGGGACCGTGTGGCACCTCACAGCAGCTTATCACACTCGAGGGGGCCTCCTTTTTCCCTGCGTCCCCCACCCCACCCGCTGAGAAAAGAAGACCCTTTTCTCACTCCCCCTAACTTTCTGAGGAATCTCTTCCTAGTTTAGGCAAACCTGGCTGGGGAAAAGAATGAAGGTCCCTGTTTTATTGGGGCTTGGTTTTTTAAGAACTAGGAAATCTTTTCCCAGAAGATGCCCAGCCTTCCAGTGCTCCTTGGCCAGCTCTGGGCCTCATGCCCATCCCCAAACCCTCAATGCCAGGTGCAGAAGAGAGCCCTGGACGGCTCGGTCTACCCGTGTGGGGGGTGTTAAGACCCTGGAGCAGAATGGTCTGCCCGTCTGGGGAGGCGGCAGATGGCTTCTGGGTGGGCTACAGTGTGGAGGGCATGGGCAGTGATTTAGAGAGGCCATTCGAGGTGGACACGGGCTGCCTGCGCCAGGATCAGGCCCTGCGGGGGCGGCAGCCTCTCCGGCCTGTCTCTTGCTAGTTGCTGCCCCCTGGTGCAAGGATATTTCTATAGTGACCAAATGAATATACAGCCGCAACTTGGCACCAGGAAAAGTAACTAGGCGGTAAAGATTTTAAAAATGCGACAGACATTTGGATCAGCAGACATCATTCCTGAATTCCCTCTTGGTTGCATGGTTTGCTGCTTCTAGTTTTCTCGCTTTTTTATTCTTCGGCCCGCTCGGCGCACTGCTTCTGCGCAGGGGCCACCGGTGCTGGTCACGCCCCCCTGCTCTGTGGCGATGAAGTGCTGTGCCCTTGGAGCCCCCGCCACTGTGCGGGCCAGGCAGGCAGGCAGAGGGCGCCCCGCGTTGGGAGGAGCCCCGAACGGGCGAGGCGCGGCCGACGGGCGGCCCCCGCGGGCGAGCGAGGAGACGCAGGCCTCGTAAATGCAGGGCAGGTGCCCCTCCATATCTCCACCCCTGTGCTCTCCGGCCGCTCCTCCTCCAGCCTCTCCATGTCCCTCCAGAGAAAAATCCAACAGAAAGAATAAAAAAGGCTTGTTTACTTCTTGAGAAGTTTGGCAACCAGCCGTAAAAACAGGAGAGAGAGAAGGTGGATTGAGTCCCCCTTCTCCTGCTGTCCCTCCCCCTACTGCGCGTCCCCATCCAGCCCAGCCCCTACCCTCCCTGTCCCCTGTCCTCTGTTGTCTTCATTCTCTCCGCTTCCTCCTCTGCAGCCCCTGCCGCATGCTGGGCCTTTGCTTCATCCCCAACTTTACCACCGGATGCCCAGCTGCACTAACTGGAAACCTGGCATCCTCGTGAGAGAAAGTTCAGTTACATCAAGGTATCTCTTAACACCTGGGTGTTCACGCTGCTGCTCCTGGGCAGAAGCTGCTGTTCCCATCGCTCTCCCATCTGAGGGCTGAGAGGCGGGCTGACGCGCCCTGAGCTGCCCACTGCGCCATGCCCAATTTTTCAAAAAGCCTCTCTTTTTTTCAGACTTATATCATCGGTCTATAGCATCTTATCTCCTCTCTGAGAAATGACAGTTTTTAAAAGGTAAGCAATATATAGTGCTGGCTGTAATCAACACGACTGTTACATTTAATAAAGGTAGAGTTCATTCACAACCTTACTGAGGCCCGTGGGGGGAGCTGTGTGCTCTGATAAACTGCTCCAGAGCCCCCTCGTTTGGAGTTACCTTAACTACCTTCCCACAGCAGGGGATCAGGATCCGAGCGGGAAGGACGTTACATTTATCAGTGTATCCAGCAGTGCTGCGTGGACACATTGGGTTAGTGTCCTAAGAGAGCACGTATACATGTCCCCGTACTGTGTGTGTGTGTGTGTGTGTGTGTGTGTGTGTGAGGTTGGTGGGGGGGGGGCCGGACACAGGCCTCCTTAGGTGGGTGACTCATTTTCCTTTGGGGACAGAGAGGGCACATGGGACATTGTCTCACTGGTACTGACCAGAAAGTCCCCGATGGACTGCATTTCTGGGAGAGGGCGAAGTGCAATTAGGTGAGGTATGAAGCCCATTTTGGTGAGTTGGCCGAGCAGAAGTGACACCATCTGGGGCCTGTGTCTTTCTTTTTGACAATGCACATGGTTTAAAAAAAAAAAAAGCAACTCAAATATTTATTAAGATATAAAAATAGGAAAAATCTCTGCCTCTCTCCCCTATGCTGTCCCAACCCCCCTTTATTCTCCAGTCCAGCATAACCACTGTTAATACTTGGGTGCCTGATGGCTTTTTTTTTTTTTTTTGAGAGGGTATCTCTCATATTTATTGATCAAATGGTTGTTAACAACAATAAAATTCTGTATAGGGGAGTCAATGCTCAATGCACAATCATTAATCCATCTCAAGCCTAATTCTCATCAGTCTCCAATCTTCTGAAGCATAACAAAAAAGTTCTTACATGGTGAACAAATTCTTACATAGTGAATAAGTTCTTACATGGTGAACAGTGCAAGGGCAGTCATATCACAGAAACTTTCAGTTTTGATCACGCATCATGAACTGTAAACAATCAGGTCAAATATGAATATTCGTTTGATTTTTATACTTGATTTATATGTGGATCCCACATTTCTCCCTTTATTATTATTATTATTTTTATTTTTAATTAATAAAATGCTGAAGTGGTAGGTAGATGCAAGATAAAGGTAGAAAACATAGTTTAGTGCTGTAAGAGAGCAATTGTAGAAGATCAGGTGTGTGCCTGTAGATTATGTGTTAATCCAAGCTAGACAAGGGCATTAAAACATCCACGGATGCAGAAGATTTCTCTCAAAACAGGGGGGATGAGGTTCTAAGCTTCACCACTGTTGATCCCCAATTTCTCACCTGATGGCCCCCCTGCGACTGTGCCTGTCTTAGGTTGTTCCTCCCTTGAGGAATCTTAGCCGTCTCTGGCTAACCAGTCGTCTTCCGGGGCCATACAGGGAGATGTAAAGTCGGTAAGTGAGAGAGAAGCCATATTGTTTGAAAAGGTTAGCTTTTTACTTCTTTGCAGATTTTTGCCCTGTGGCTTCTATGCCCAGCATTTGTCTTGAGGTCCTGATAGCTTATTTTATGTGTCAGTTTGGCTAGGCTGCCCCTTGTTGGGTCAGACCCCACCCTATGGCATTGCCAGGCAGGTGGTGTTTGAATGTGATAAACACGGGCACTCGGTAGGCTTTGAGTAAAGCAGGTGGTTCTCCACAATGTCCCCGGAGCCTCGTCCAAGCAGTTGAAGGCCTTAAAAGCAAACACTGAGGTTCCCCAAATAAGGCGGAAGTTTCCTCAAGGCCACCACATAAAAAACCAAGTTTCTAGCTTGCTGCTCTGTGGCATTTGGACTCAAGAGTGCCACATCACCTCTCCCCTGGATTCCCAGTCTGCCAGCTGCCCCGAGGACTTCAGGCTTGCCAGTCCCCACAATCCCATAAGCCAGTCCCTTAAAATCTCTCTCTCACACTCGTGCTCTGTGCCTATGTAAATTCATTTGATTGATTCTGTTTCTCCGAAGGGCCCTGACTGAGAGACTCTCTGTGGTGGAGATGGGTAGCTGTCCCCCCAAATCCCTACTTCGCTCTCCTAGTTAGCTGACTATGACTTGCCCTTCAGTGCGCGACTAAGTGCCCACCACTGTTACGGGAAGAGAAGTGATACAAGTCACTTCCATGCCTGACCCATTACACTCTCTTGCTCTTTTTCTTCTCTGGTTGACTGCCAGGGTGACCCTGAGAACATCCCTGGGAACCACGTGTTGATGGCAGCATCCTGGGCCCTTCAGGAACTCGAAGAAGCCCCTCCTCCCTGCCTCTGGCCCGCCAGATCTTGAACATCCTCATCTAGATGCTGCCGCCTTTGCCTTCTTAGGTAAGTTGTAAATAATTTCTATTGTGTTCAAGCTATTACATTTGGATTTGTTTAACAAACTAGCTTAGCATACCCTGACTAATACAGAAATCGGTACCCAGAAGCAGAGTGCTAATTAAAACGAACACCTAAAATAAAGGTATTGGCTTAGCGGATGCACAGCAGGAGGAGACCCGAGAAGTCACTGGCTGAAAAGGTGGCATCTCCTCCTCTGTCCTGGCGAACATTTGGTAGAACTGTTGCTGTGGTAACTTGTAGAGGCCAACAGGCTCCCTGCTGTGCCAGTACTTCCTGGGAAGGTGGCTGGAATGAGCCAGGTCAGAGTTGCCTGCTGCTTTCTGCTTTTAGCTAGATATTACTAGAAAGAGATGAGCTCAGACCAGAATGTACTGCTTTACTCGCAGAAGAGGGGAAAAAGAATCCAGAAAACTGGGACCTTGTAGATACTGAAAGCCAACTGATTCGGTAGCATGAATAGCAAGACACAAGGCTTCTTGCTCAGAGGCCTCTCATCAGGGCTTCTGTCGGGCAAAGATCTCATCTCCATCTTGCCCAGTTGTTTCAGATGGTTTCAAGGCAACTGCCACTAAATTGAGAAAGAGAAGCTAAGCAGCAAGGAAGCCCAGTAATGAAACAGACTAAGGACTCTGTCTAGCAAAGAACACTGGGTGTGGCCTCTGGCACATGGAACTGGATTGAAGCAACTTAGATGCCTTGTTAAGTTCTTGGAGTGAAAATATTCCTGAAGAAACCATAGGAAGCCTGGCATAAAAAAGCCTTTGTTAAAAATAAAACAAATCTTGGGCTCCAAACCTCCAGATATAAGGCTGCAAAAGGTGAATAGTCCTCAAAGAGAGTACACTTCTTAGCACTTACTTTAGAATTTCTATTTATCACAGGTTTTTAGTATTTTGATTAGGATGTATTTTGGTGTGGTTTTTGTAATGCTTCTGTTTGAAGTTGATTGAACTTCTTGGATTGGTAAATTTATGGTTTTCATGAAATTTGGGAAAATGTTGACCATTATTTCTTCAAGGAGTTTTCCTTTCCACCGCCCAGTCCCCCTCTTCTGAGATTCCAGTTACGTAGGGGATGTTAGGGTGTCAGAGATTGCCCCACAGCCCACTCCGCTTTGCTCTTCGTGTTTCTCAGTCTGTTTTCTCTGACCAAATTTCTGTTCATTTGCTCATTCGACAGATATTCATTAAGGATCTAATCCTGGTCTCAGGGTGCCTGGATCAGGAAACCTGTTACATCTTGAGGGAGAAAATTATACTCTGTATGAAGACCGTGTGGATACTCAAGGCTCAAAATGGGATTCCATCTGTAAACTATTTTAAGAGAAAGTCTCTGAAAATATGGGCAGGGGACAGGATTCTGACTTTTTGCTTTCTACCATTCTGTGTGGATGGTTTTCTGGTCCTTCCTGAAGGAGTTACAAGAGTAATAGACATATTACTGGGCCCAGCAAGTGTGCATGTGTGTGTGAAGTTGTTCTAGAAGATGGATTAAGAGCTGGGTACCCCCTAAAGGCACTCTGAAGGACGCATCCAAGCATCCAGTACCACAACTGATAAACCTAAACCAAAGCGACAGCCTGGCAGCTGGATGACTTGGGGCAAGGTGGAGCGAAGGGCTCCCGCTGGTTCTCAGGGGCTCCTGTTGGGAGGCCTGGAGCTGGGAGGAGACGGTCCCATTTCCTTTCTTCATCACCTCCAGTTCTCAGGGGAAGGAAATGTGGATATGCCGGGAGCCTTAAGCAAAGTGTGAGGCAGGCGTTGCTCCTCAGCGTCTCCTCCTTTACGATGATCCTGCTCCTTCTTTCTGTCTTCCCACCCGTGCCTCCACCTCCCTGCTCTGGCAGGCGCTCTCCGAGGGTGTGCCCCTCTTTTGGCCTTCCTTCTGCTCCCTGTGGCCCTCCTGTCTCTCTGAATTCTCATCCTGAACGTTTACAGGTGGCCACCGTGCTCTATGGCTTCTCAGCTGCATTGGGACTATTGCCAACACACTCTGCCTGGGAAACTGACATGTCCTTTATATCCTCTCCCCAGGGCCAGGTTTCTGGGTTTCGAAATCCCCCTTATCTTTGATAAACAACCACTGAAATAAGAGTGAATTTTGATGGCAACCTTCCTGGGGACAACATCTGACCCTGGGGTAGTAACAGGTTTGCTTTGAATTTGCACAGAGCTGGACTCCAATCCCAGCCCCTCTCTGGGGGAGCCCTGAAACGTTTCTGAAATAATTTACGCTTCTGCACCAAGGATGATAAAACTGATCTTGCAGAATTTCCACTGAGATATTTATGAAAGTGCCACGTACTCGTTCCTAGCTCATTCCTTTTCTTTCACAAGGTTATTAATGAGCTTTAAGTGAGAAAATAAGTGTGAAGGGGCTTTGCAATCTATAAGCTCTCACTACATGGTAGGTTTTGTTAATAGTCATATAGTAATACCGCTGATAGTAGAAGTACAGATGGGAGGAGGAACAGCTAGATATTTTGGAGGTTTGTCATTTTTATAATCTATGAATTATATCAACAGACATCATGACCACATTTCTAAAACAAACATCAGGAATCATGATTTGACAAGTCAAAATGCATTTGTTGGGACACAATTATGAATAGGAATTGATCCCCTGGCCCAAATTCGAAATATACGGTCTCTGTACACATAAATGACCTCCTTGCTTCTCTCTTGAGGACTGACCTACAAATCTCTGTAGCACTGGGAAGAAATCAGAGTGCTGGGAAAATGGACCAGTAGTTTATTTCTACTCTATACCTGAAAATCACCATCCCTAATGGGCTGGTTGGTAAAGGAAAGAACACTGAGAAAAGACTGTAGCCCCTGGAAGAGAAACAAGCCTGCAGGAGCTAATGGAATGTCCCGATTGCCAATTAATTTCCGTTCCCAAAGCCCCTGCTGCAGAGGCATGGGAATCCAGTCAGAGGGAACAAGCTGCCTTTGTGTAAGTCAGTCTCCTTAGCTGACGTCCGGGACCTTGGGGGCGCCAGGCCATACTGAGGCTTCCCTCGCAACTTTTCCTGAGGCCTTTGCTTTACCCGGACCTTAGGCTTCAGCTCGTGCCACCGTTTGTCATTAATGGGATTCACACAGCTCTTGTAGAATTTAAAAAGCAGTTTCACATCACAATATCGGGTCTCCTTGGTAGTTCTTCCCTGGGTCTCTACAATCACCGTTTTAAAGTATTACTATACAGATGAAGAAATGGTGGTTTAACAGTGGAGTAACCCCCCAAAATAACATTCCAGGAACGCCAGTCCTCCGCCCTCTTTAGGCGGTGGGATCAGTGTGGGCTTCTAGGACGATGACGCGCAGACACGTGTCCGAAAACTCCAGTAAAGTGCAAAGCAAATATTGATCTGGAAGGAGGACCTCCTCCCGGATCCTGCTCCGCTGACAGAGGTTGTGCGTCCGTGCCCGCGTGGGGTTGTGCCGCGCTTCCGGCTAAGCTAGGGCTAGGCTTGCCCCGCGGCGGGGCCGAGCGCTGCCCCCGGAACTCTCCCAGGCCCCACCCTCCCGAAGGCCCCGCCCCACCTGGAGGCCTCGCGTCCGGGTCCCGCGACGCCCCGCCCCCCAGTGCCCTTCTCCCTCCCCCTCGGTCCGCCCTCCCGCGGCCCCGCCTCCAGGCCCATTTCTCCCCTTGACCCGCCCCTCGGCCCCGCCCTCCAGGCGCCCCGCCCCGCGGCGCTTGCCCCTCGCGGCTCCGCCCCCATGTCTCGGCTCGCGGGCTTGGCGGCGCTCGGCCCGGTGCTCCGCACTCTTCGGCCTGGTTCTGCCGCCGCCATGAGCACGGGCACTTTCGTCGTGTCTCAGTCGCTTAATTACCGCGGCGGGGCCCGCGTGGAACCGGCGGACTCCTCCGGCACCGAGAAGGCGTTCGAGCCGGCCACGGGTAACGGGCCGGGGCGGGGCCGGGGGCGCTCGTGTCCTCCGCCCCTCGCCGGAGCTACGGCGGGGGAGCCGGGATACGGGCGGGCGCGGGGCGCTCACACCTGTGCGCACCCGGAGCCGCGGCGCAGGCACGCGGAGGGCGCGCGGACAGCTGGAGCGCCGGGCTGCGTGGAGGGGCCCGGGTGGTGTCAGGCCCAAAGGGCAGCTCGGAGCCGGATGCGGAGGTCTCGCCGCCGGGGAGGCTTGACTGCCAGCTGCGCGCTGTGCTGTCTCCGGAGGTGCGCGGGTGCTTCTGATGAGCGCGAGGGAGCGCCTCGTTGCGGTCCCTTCGTGTTATTTCTGTACTTGAATCAGAATTGGCACTCACCCAGGGTTTGATGAGATGCCAGGCGTTGTGCTAGGCCGTGGACTTGCCCTGGTAACTCTGAAGATCGCGAGCTAACGAGGAAGACATTTTAGGTTGATTTTGTGTTTGTTTTGCGGGATTTTGTGTAATATTTGTGGGGAGAAAACTAGCTGTTCTGTACAAACCAGAATGCCTTGTAGCCACCGCAGTGAAACTGGATTTTCGAGAGACTGGAGAATTTAGAACTGACCGGTCACACTAAACCACAGAGCAACTTGTCAGAGCTGGAAGGGGACAGAGATGATCAGAGGCCTTTCAGAGGAAACACCTCTCTGCCCCCACCCCAGATTGATACAAAAGGGAAAAATTGATCTTTAATTACCTACAGTGTGTGGGATCATTAGCCACTGTCTTTACCAACTGACTATTCAGGTTTGTAGTGGAAACTGCCTGAAATCTCTGGAAAAAAACAGGAGTCCCAGAGTTCACGTGTGGGGCAACAAGATCTGCTGGCTTGACATGCTTAAAGAATTCGTGGTACAGTCACAACTCTTGAGATACACGTCTAGCAAAACTGAGCATTTCTTACTTATCACCCCCAGAATAAGGGTAGCAAATAAGACTGGAGTAAGAAGAGACTGGATTTTTTTTATATTTGAGAAAATACTTTTCAGATCTTTTCTTGATATTGCTGTTTATTAACCATATTTATCAACTATCAGTAGTATGATTTCACATACATAGAACATAGACCAGTGGTTTAAAATCAGAGTTCATAACTCAGGAAACTGCGTACTTTGAACTTCGGTTTTGCTGTACCCCTGAGATTCTCAGACATTGTTAAGGAGTGTTGCAAAATAATTGGTAGTTAATATTAGTAAAGCTAACTAGACATAGAGAGGCAGGGGTTCATAACGTGAAGGTCATGGTGTGCTTTGGGCAAAGGACAGGATCTCTCTAATTGTGTGATACAGTTAAGCACATTTTCCTGGAGAGAAGTCTGCAACTTGAATTAGATTCTTAAAGGGATCAGTGACTCCAAAATACAGTTAGTAACTGCTGGGATAAGGGTGGTCACTAAATCAAAGGGGATCGTGAAAAGGAAATTTAAATGCACAATACCTTATTTAAATGTGTGACACTAGTTTGAGATACCACTGACTTTCCTTGTCTTTATAGGCAGAGTGATAGCTACTTTCACATGTTCAGGAGAAAAAGAAGTAAATTTGGCTGTTCAAGATGCAAAGGCTGCCTTTAAAATATGGAGTAAAAAATCTGGCATGGAGCGTGGTCGAATCCTTTTGGAGGCTGCCAGGATAATAAGGGTATGCTTTAATTTATTCCTTTCGGGAAAAGTGCTCTTGCATTGCTCTGAGGGTTCTTTGTGACGATTTGCAGCTGGAGTTTGATGCACTATTCGGTTATATATTTTTTATGAAATTGAAAAATATTTCTGTATGCTCATGTTGACATATGAAACAAGCTTTCGTCTGTGATCCCCTTTTGGACCTTGGTTTTGTGGCATCTCTCTTGACGGGTCTTCTTTTCTATCTTCATTTGAGTTAAATGGATCCTGTGTAGCGGTCTCCATTTTTTTTTTTCTTTTTTAAACTTGTTTCCTTCCTGCATTTTTCCTCTTGATGACTCTTCTAAGTCTACTTTTCTTTTTTAGCTTTATTTTCTACTTGAATTGCCTGGTAAGATTTTATAGAGTCATAGATGTTCCCCTCTTTAAAAAAAAGTTAAGTTTTTTACAGTGTTAAAGAGCAAAAATAGTCAATGCTCATTACTGAAAATTAGAAGACGCAGAGAATACACACCCGAATATGAATCGTGAATATGTCTCTGGATTTCTCTCTGGCAGGACTGTGGTGATTATATCTCAGAAGAGTGTTAAGTCAGAGGCTGTAAGGTCTGAGAGTTCCCCTATTTGCAGGGGTATGTGCGTGCTCCCACAGGAGACACGAGGCTCTCTGGATTTGAGCAAGAGATGGTGTATGACTCCCAGCAAAATGCAGCAGCCGGCTCAGTACCTCGGCACTAGTTTTCTGTACCTCATTCCCCACGGAGTGACACAGTGAGAGCCAGTTATCCTGTTGCCTGCAGTGGATCTCAGCACAGGGGAGGAACCTGAAAATGGGGATCCCTGCTTCTGTAAGGAGTGTGGGCACATCTGCCATTCTCCCTCTGCAGAAGAAGATTGCTCAACCCTGCAAAGACTCCTCCAGGGTTGAGGAGGGAGGTGTCACTTGGTTCATTACCCTGGGACTTACTAAGCACAGGTCTCCAGGGACAGGAGGTAGGAACCTTCATGGCTCTACTTCTCTCCAGAGACCTCTGTCTTCAGGAAGACACTCTGCCCTCCAAGGGCTTTGCATTTTGCTCAGAAAGCCCACACCCCACAGAAATGTCAAAACACTCATGGAGAATTTTCTCCCAACAAAATATTTCCTCCTATTGTTAAAAATGTATTTGTGATTAGATTACCATGTACAAAAGTGAAAACTCAAAGCTCGTAATTTATTATTTTAATATATCACTTTGTCCTAGTGTATAAGCATTTAGGGTAGATATGTCGTCTTAAGAATTGTCCCCTTTATCATTATGAAAGTAACCTTTTTTATCTTGAATCATATCTCATAATATTTTTTCACTCTGAAATGCACTCTGATAATAATTTTCTTTTCCTTTTAACCCGTGCCCCGTTCCCTTCCATATTTATGTATTATTGTATTAGTCAAAAATATATTACTACCTTCATGCCCTTTGCCTGCCTTTATCTGAAATTATTTCATAACTGAACAAATCTCATCTGACCCCAGCCTTCACTCATGGCCCTCAGTGATTCTTTTTAGGATTTTTCTTGTTACTCAAGAACTGCAGTTTTTTTGCCCTTTCATTTTATACTACATGCAGTTATCTTTTTTTTTTTTTTTTTTTTTTTTTTTTTGAGAGGGCATCTCTCATATTTATTGATCAAATGGTTGTTAACAACAATAAAATTCAGTATAGGGGGGTCAATGCTCAATGTACAATCATTAATCCATCTCAAGCCTAATTCTCGTCAGTCTCCAATCTTCTGAAGCATAACGAACAAGTTAAAGAATTTTAGAATAAGGTAGAAATATTCCATATTTAGCCACATTTTTTTTTAAACCATTTCTTATGTTGTTCATTCCTTTGTATAGGTCCACCTTTCTATCTGGTATCATTTTTTTTCTGCTAGAAGAAACCTTTTAGCGTCTGTAATAGTGCAAGTTTGCTGGTGAGGTTCTTTCAGCCTTTGTGTGAAAAGAATTTTACTTTCAGTTTTGAAAGAATTAGAGGTATATACTTCTAGGCTGACTTTTTCTCTCCCAGTATGTTCGTTGCAGCACTGTCTCCTGGTTGTGTTGTTTCAGAAGAGAAGTCTGCTGCCATTCTTACTGTTTGTTCCCTTGTATGTGAGGCGTTTCTTCCTCCTCCAGCTGCTTCACGATTTTTCTCAGCCCTGGTTTTAAGCAGTTTCATTGTGGTATCTTTTAAGGCAGTTTTCTTCATATTTGTTTTGCTTGGGGTTTATTGATCTTCCTGAATCTGCAAATGTACGGTTCCATTAAATTTGGGAAAATGTTGACCATTGTTTCTTCAGGTGTTTTCTCTGCGCCCTGGTCTGTCTTCTCTAGGCCTCTAATGACACGCGCGCTGCGGTGCTTGAGCCCTCCTGTGGCTTACTGATGCTCTGTTCATTTTCTCCCCAGTTTTTTTCCTCTGTGTGCTTTATTTTGGATAATTTCCATTGTTAGGCCTCAGGTTCACCAAACTCTTTTCCGTAGTCTCATCTGCTGTTAACCCATCCAGGGCGGTTTTCATCTCCAGGAGTTCAGCTTGGTTCTTTTGGTTTCTCAGTGTATCGTCCACGTCTCTCCCTCACGTGGTCTGGTTTTCCTCTGTCTTCTTCAAAATACAGTTATCATAACACTTAATATCTTTGTCAACCAATTCTATTTCTGTCATTTCTGGATCTGTTTCTGTTGATTGGTTTTTCCTCCTGATGAAGTGTCATATAATTTTCCTCCTTTTTGCATGCCTGGGAATCTTTTAGCACTGGACATTGTGAATTTTATGTGTTGGATACTGAACATTTTTATACTTTAAAAAATATTCTTGAGCTGCTTCTGGGACACAGTGAAGTCACTTCGAATCTGTTTGATCTCGTGAGGCTTGCTTTTATGCTTTGTTAGGGCAGCAGCGCAGCTAAGTCTGCCGGTTACTTAACCTGACGCTCTGTGTCCTGGTGAGGTTTTCCTCACTGGGCTGGGGGGCACATGAACTGCTTCTGCCCCATGGGAGTTCTGGGGACTTTTTTTGCCTTCTCTTCTTTTTGGTTCTGTCCTTGGTCTGGGTGCTGTCCTGCCCGAGCAGTACTCGGACGCCTGGGGTTCTGGCCCTGCAGCTCTCCTCCCTCCCACCCAGCCTTGCAGACTGTAGCCCTCATACACTCCTGTCTCCTCCACTCACAGTATCTGTGGGGCCCCACGGAGCCCCCCGCCCCCCGTGAATGCCCCCCAACAGTGGGCTGCAGCGGCCGCGGGGCTCCTCTTGTTTGCTGCCCCCTCAGGGACCACTGTCCTGAGCCACCCGACGCCCAGTGTCTGAAAATTGTTGTTTCGTGGATATTATCTGGTGTTTCATTTGCTTAAGAGAGGGTAGATCTGGTCCCTGTTACTCCACCTTAGCTGGAAGCCTGCTGATTCCCAGGGAAAACGAACATGCTTTCTGTATGTTTTGTAGTCTGATGCTCTCCTTTTTCCCTTGAATCCTTTGTTGCTTTTACCAGATTATAAGGTCTTCTTGGGTGGCTCCGGTCATTGCTCAGTGGGAGTATCCTTACGAAAGCCGCTGTCCTTTGGCTTATAAGGAGAGAGAAATGTAATTTAAAGCTAGGGTAAAACTATTTAAATAAAGAACACACTGTACCTGGAGGTTACCCCGTGCCGTCAGCCTGCCCAGCTCAGTGGGTCCCCTGCACTGCTGCCGGAGTGACCTTCTGGACGTGTACGTTAGGTCAGGGCGCTCCGTCCCTCTCTCCTTCCTTCCTTCTTCCCTCCCTCTCTGCCTTTCTTCCTTTCTGAAATCGCCGTCTGTTGTGTTGGGTGTGAACCTTAGACTGTAATTGATAACCTTCCACGTTTGTTGAAACTTAGCATTGCTCTGCTGGGACAATTCCTGTCGCCTCCCGTTAGCACCCCTCACCCCCCAGGGAGAAGGGGAAGGCGGGTGGCCTAGGAGGACAGTGTATAGAAGCTGCTGAACGGGCGGGAGAGCAGAGTGAGGGATGCCAGAACGGGGTGTGAGGCCATTAAAGGGGAAACAAAGGCCCGTGTGTTGCCTGTAAGCAGGTAAAGGCCGCGTTCAGTTAGCGGCTGAGTTAGAACGGGTTAGCTTTTAAGAACAATTTGTAGGACATGCAGGGTGCTTTCCATACACAATTTTATTTAAATATCAGAAAAAATCTTGAAATGTAGCTGCTATTTGACTTGAAGGACAAATGAGGAAACGAACGGACTTGGGAATGTGACACGGCTGGTCTAAGGTCGTATCACTAGTGAGCGTGAGTGTAGGAGCCTCACAGCCGGCGACCTCTTTCCTCACCTCTGCCTCGTGAAGCTCAGGGCTTGCGAGGACTTCAGTGGGTGGCCTTTGCTCACACGGCTGTCTTAGGAAAGCCAAACGCTGGGACCTGCTGGGGACGATGAAGCGAAGGAGAGGCGAGGCGCCTGCCCTTTGCTGCTTGGTCCCCGTGTGGACACCTGGTCAAGTGAGAGGCGGGGTGGCGTGGAGGAGGACAGGGCCAGGTCCAAAGCGTGCTTGTCCCCAGAGGTGCTCGTTGCAGTAGCTGTTGTGCCGGGCGACTTGATGTAGGGATTCTCTTGGCAGCAGTAGGGGCTGTCTTCCCCTCCTCCCGCTGCCTCCTCCTCCAGGAAGGCAAGATCCCATCTCCTAAAGAGTATTAGCTCTCAGGATGGACTCCTTGGTCGCTTGTCATCAGGGGAGTGTTTTGATGATCCTTGTATGGTGTAACAAAAGGTCTCAAAATGATCTTTGAGAAATAGCCTTTTTTGTGAGGGTAGAGAATGATGGAATAAGACAGGAGGCATCTCAAAAGGCCAGCCAGTGAATTGAATTTCTGCCAGAAGTTGAAACCTTGTAACAGTCCTGAAAACTAATTGTCTCTATTTACAAAAAAGAAAACCTCAAGAGACTAAAACTTCATATTCTTAGTAACCATTCCAAGGCTTTGCAGTGATCATGAGCAGTTACTTCCTATCTGTGCTCTCTCTGCTAACTTGGAAGCCAACAGCATTGGACTTTGCCAGTTTAATGCTTTATTGTGTATTTGAAATGTAATGTGCTGATTCATGCATTTGTCCATGCTGCTTGTGAGCAGGTCCTTACTTTTTAGGACCTTGGTTCCCTCTTGCACTCTAGAAATGAAGGGCAAACCACCTAACAGTCCGTCACACCTTTGGTAAATTGTTTCATGTTAATCGTACTCAACAAATCCACGAATGGGGGTGAATTTATACCTGGTTCAGAAGTTAGGCTTGTTCTGGTTACCCTCTTTCCAGCAGTGTAACTGGGAGGACTAGGGAATAATTGTTAAGAGGTAGTTTTGGTGAGGATGGAATCAGGGAAGGAGAAGGTGAATTGTTGGTTCAAAAGGCATTTAATTTAGACCATGTTTGAATGTGAACAAATTATCTTCTGAAGGAATATTTCTATTCAGTAATTTATTTAGAACTTACAAATAAGCTCCTTGAAGGCAGACAATGGATCTATACTCTTTTCATAGTAATGAATGTGGAATGAATGAATCAAAACACTTTGTACCTGTGGTCTTTGTAGAAATACAACATGTCCAAATCACACTGTCAGACTCATTCCTGTGTTTCTTATTGGTCTTTATATCCCTGCTCCCATCTTTTCTGACATTTGTTCTGTAAATAGATGCTTGTGTTAATTTGTTTCGTTTTGCTACTGGTCAGCCTCGTGCTCATCAGTTTCAGTAAGAATGCTGCATCTTGTCAGTTTGATTGGTCTTCTGTGTATGTTCAGATACTCACTCTGTTGTTTATTTTAAATTGGATCCATAATAGGAAATATCTAGTAATTTAATTTTTTCATCTTTGGGACAAAAAATTATTTAGCTTTTCTTTTTAAGTATAATTCCCCAAACCTTTCTGTTCATCCGTGACCATTTCTTGCATCTCTAAGTTGTATAGGCTACAACAGAAAACAGTATTTAAGAAGAGAATTGATTAGTATAGAGCATTAGAAAATAATGATCTTATGATTTTAACATGCCGCATTTCTCTGGGTGAATTAAAGCCATGCATTAAATGCCAGTTGTGGGGCTATTTTATATAATTTCCCTAAGGAGAATTTTCTCTTACTGTATACATGCAGATGTACATGTACACACACACACACACACATTTATACATGTATACATTGTAACACTCACTCCTCAGAACATTCCTTTCCTAACTGACCTTGAAATGAGGAATTAGTGTTTAAACCCATGACAGTTAACTGGAGGGGAGAGTAGGACTTCAGATGAGCAGCCAGGTTTTATCTGTCTTCCAAATGTAACAGTGTCATTCCTTTTATATCCGTTTAAAGTGTCACTTGTTTCTGTTTTTAAAAATTGGGCAGTGTGTTCTGTTTGTTGAGTATGTTGGGGTACGTGGTGACCTGTTCGGGATCCCGTCTTCTCTTTCACCCAAAGGAGCGGAGGGATGAACTCGCCGTCATAGAGACCATCAACAACGGCAAGTCCATCTTTGAGGCCCGCTTGGACATTGACTCCTCCTGGCAGTGCCTGGAGTACCACGCAGGCTTGGCTGGGTCCATGGCTGGTAAGCCCGTGCCTGGCCGTTTGTGACCAGCTAACGGGGGCCAAGGAGCGGGTCCTAGTGGGGAAGAGGAAAGGTTTGGGGATTAAGAAGGGCCTGGGTTCTGGGTTTATCGCTCTGCTTGGGTGACCCTGAGGATTACTTCCTATTTAAACTGGAGATAATGGTTCTTATTCTCCTGAGTTGTTATAAGGATTAGATGAGATAATACATATAAAACACCTAGAACCATATCTGGGCCTTAGGCCAACTTGTTGAAAAAACAGTTCTTGCCAGAGTCACTGAGCATTTCATATTTATTAGTTTTATTTACCTATTTAGCAAAAAAAATTTTCTTTGACTATTTATGAAGTTTACGCCAGTTTATGTTGGATGGCTTGGCAGGGCCCAGGAGGGCTGTGGGGAGCCGGAAGTCCGAGGTTGGGGTCCTCAGGCCCTTCCCCTGCTGCTGCGTCTCGATCCCTCATCTCCATTTCATTTCATCTAACTCTTCTGTTAGATGCTTTAATTTTTAGAGAATTAGATTGTAGATTTTTAAAGAATTACATTAATCTGAATGAACATGGGTCTAAAGTGTAGACAGGATGGCTTGTGTGGAGGGATATGCGGCCGTGGCGTGTGAACGGCCAGTGACCCGGGCACGGGGAGGGCGCTGGGCGTGCTGGGGGCCGCGGGAGGCCGGACCGGCTGCCCTGGGTGCGGGTGCTGGGATCTCGCGCAGAGCGTGCTGCGTTCTCCCCTCCTCATCTGTTCTCCCCTTAGGCGAACACATCCAGCTCCCAGGCGGATCCTTCGGTTATACCAGAAGGGAGCCCCTTGGCGTCTGCGTGGGCATAGGAGCATGGAACTACCCTTTTCAGATCGCCTGCTGGAAGTCCGCGCCGGCTTTGGCGTGTGGTGAGAATGACTGGGGCCTCCGCTTGAGAGCCCTTCTGTCTCCCCGCCGTCCCCCCCCCGCCCCCCGTGTCTGTGTACACACACACGCACGTGCGCGCCACGTCAGAGGGTTGTGCAGGCTGTGCAGGCAGATTGTGTCTGTTTTATTCCCATTTTTATTTATTTTTCATTCTATAATGGAAGAAACAATTTTGGTCACACACAGAGGTCTTATTTTTACTGCCATATTGAATTAGATTTCTGCTACTTGGAGGTCCTGTCCCTCCCTGGACAAGAACTGTGGGCAGGAATCCCTGCGTGGGGAGCGGCACTAAGGACTCCATCCCGGCAGCAGAAGATAAACTTCCTTCTTCAGTCGCACCTTAAGAGAGGGACAAACAAGGCTTCCTTCCGTCAGAGTGACTGGCTGCTTGACTTAAGTTTTCACTTACTATTGAAGGAGAAGAATCTGGGGAAAAGAAGACTTGGTCTATCTTAGGAAAAAAACACACAGTTAAAAAAAGCGTTACTTGTAGTATTTGTATTAAAAAACAGTTCTTGCCGGAGTCACTGAGCGTTTCACATTTATTAGTTTTATTTACCTATTCAGCAAAAAAAATTTTCTTGGACTATTTATGAAGTTTACGCCACTTTATGTTGGATGGCTTGGCAGGGCCCAGGAGGGCTGTGGGGAGCCCGAAGTCCGAGGCTGGGGTCCTCAGGCCCTTCCCCTGATGTGCGTCTCGATCCCTCATCTCCATTTCATTTCATCTAACTCTTCTGTTAGATGCTTTAATTTTTAGAGAATCAGATTGTAGATGTTTAAAGAATTACATCAAGCTGAATGAACACGGGCCTGAAGTGCAAGCGAGATGGCTTGTGCCTACTTTGTGTTCCTTTCGCCGTTCCTGCGTGGGAGGCCCTGTGATAGAGGAGAAACAGGACTGCGCTGTGCACCAGCTCTGGGGATTCTCTTCGAGTAATTAGCCTGGCCTTCAGTTTCAGTTTTAAAAAAATGGGACTAATCACACCTCATTCATGTCAGCGTTGCAAGTGTTACATGAGATAGTAAGTGTGCAAAGCCTAGAAAGGCAGGTACTACTAGTTGAGTTTGTTTAATGAAAAAAACCCTGGTGGGAAGAACAAGATGCGTTTACTTATGAGTAACATTTCTGGCCCTGGAGTTGGTGAGGAAACAGGACGCAGTTGCGGCTCTTCTCGGCTCCCCCTCTCGTCTGTCCTCAGAGGGCGGCCGGTCTTGCAGTCTGTCTGTCTTGGTCGTGCAGGTAACGCCATGGTCTTCAAGCCGTCTCCCTTCACGCCCGTGTCTGCTGTGCTGCTGGCGGAGATCTACATGGAGGCCGGCGTGCCGCCTGGGCTCTTCAACGTGGTGCAGGGGGGCGCTGCCACTGGCCAGGGCCTGTGTCAGCACCACGACGTGGCCAAAGTCTCCTTCACTGGCAGCGTGCCCACTGGCAGGAAGGTGAACATGCAGCCGGGCGGGTTCATGTGAACAGCATCTAGAGGCGGCAGCTCAGGCCTGCCCAGAGTAGGCGTGGGAGGTCAACCTCCTGAGCTGATGCCGCCTTTACCACGCAGGGGGGGTCGTAGTACTATGGGCAAAGGTCAGGAGTGTGCAGGAGGCAGGGAGCCACTGAGGCGGCGGGCACAGCAGGTGGGTGGCAGGCCCGGTGTGGGGCAAAGACATTGTCACTCCCTGCTTGTGGGTGTGCCAGCCCCAGTGGCCACTATGCTCTTTGCGTCTTCACTCATCTGACGCTGACCTGCGCTCTGAGCTCCTTGGCCTCAGCACAGTAGCTGTGGTACAGAAGTGAGTTCCCTGTTCCCAGTGTCCAGTGCAGCTCTGCCGACTGCCCTCAGAGCTCTAGGAGAGAACTGCCCGTAGGCGAAGGGCAGAGTTAGGGGCAGCAGGCCGCCGGTCATACGTACAGTCATATAAGGGCGACTTGTATAGTCATACAAGGCTCAGGGTCTAGCTGACCTCGCAGGCGGTCTCGTGTGCCAGACTTCTGAATGTTCGTGTTTTTCTCTAAGATCATGGAGATGGCGGCCAAAGGAATCAAGCCTGTCACCTTGGAGCTGGGAGGCAAATCTCCGCTGGTCATCTTCTCAGACTGCGACCTGGGGAATGCCGTGAAGGGGGCGCTGATGGCCAACTTCCTCACGCAGGGCGAGGTGGGTGCCCAGGTGCATCCAACAGCTCTAAAGCTTCTTGCTGAGAAGTAATGTCAGGAATCCCGGGCCCTTGAGCCGTGTTCCTCACATGTTAACATTGTCGCCTTTATCAGTGTTTGTGTGCACATGCATGTTACTAAGCCTCTTCTGAACTGTGTGAAAGTTGCAGACGTAGACCCCTAACCTGTGCGCGGCTGTGTGTTCCCCAAGAGCAAGTGTCTTTTCTTGCACAGACACAGTGCACTTGGTGGAAACAGGAGCTTGATGTACTGTTTGCAGTCTAAGCCCTTCTTCAGTATTCGATGTTTGTTTGACTCATTCCCTTCTAGCAAAAAAAAAAACAACCCCACAGCTTTTCCTGTTTGGGGCTCTGGTCCGGGGAGGTGTGCTGCCTTCCACTGTCATACCAATTTTCTGTTCTGATAGCATTTGAATAGTATTTATGTTCATGTCTGTGGGAGGGTCTAAATAGTCATAATTAGTGGTTTTGGAGACAGTGACTGTGACATGCTCCGAGTTTGCACTACGCTCAAGCCCTCAGTTCTTCATCTATTTTTAGTCTTCAGCCCCTCCCACTGCGTCCTTTTAACACAACCAGCGTGCGCAGCTGATACGAGGAAGGAGAAGTCCTGTGGGTCTCTGGATCTACTAATGGCCTTAAGAAAATGTAAACAAACAAAAAGATCAGACTTTTATCTGCAATGGCAGACAGTGTACTTATAGGGTGATTTGCCCACATTTACATGTGATCCTATTCAGTATGGGAATAATTTTTACAAATGTAATTAACCTTTTAAAAAATAGTATACTGTCTCTTTCAAGTTTGAAGCTGTTGGATTTTCTCCTTCCTTAAACATATAAATTTGTGTCTGTCCTTCAGGTTTGTTGTAATGGCACAAGGGTCTTTGTACAAAAGGAAATTCTTGATAAATTCACAGAGGAAGTAGTGAAACAGACCCAAAGGATAAAAATTGGAGATCCCCTTCTGGAAGATACAAGGATGGGTCCCCTCATCAACCGGCCACACCTGGACCGAGTCCTCGGCTTTGTTAAGCTGGCAAAGGAGCAGGTGAGAAATAGGGAGACGGGATGGCCAGGGGAGGGCCAGGTAGGCTACGTGCTGTGGGCCTTTCCCCATGTTCACATCCACTTTGTTCTGCGTGTGTCCGGAACGGTGTTCTGCTTTGTGCTCGTGGCACAGACTGACACACTTAACATTCCAGGCATGCGTGTCAGAGTTCTGTGTTTAACTAGCATATGCATTCTCTTTTCCTTTGGCAGGGCGCTAAAGTGTTATGTGGTGGAGACCCGTATGTGCCGGAAGACCCCAAATTAAAGGATGGATATTACATGAGACCTTGTATACTAAGTATGTCCTCTTGTTTGTTTTAAACAGTTTGAGTTAAATGTCTGATAGAAAAGAACTCATACAATCTGCACATGGTGGAAGGCAAGGGTTGGCAAGTTCCCTGTGACCTCTGAAGCCCCCTGGGTGCCCCTCCTCTTGGGTGACCACATGTGTGTGTTTACCTGGGACTAGAACACCTGTTCGGGAAGCAGGAAGCTCAAAAAAATGAAAGCCCATGTTTGATAAAAAATTAAGTAGTGAATGTCATTTCTCAAGAAAGTTGGTGGAAAATGTGTTTTCTTTGAACTATATGTCATCAATATAATAAAACCAGTTTGTCAGTATGTTAATATGGTAGAAAATTAGGTAATTTAATAATTTTTAGCACCTCCTTTCAGTCTGAAAAATCTCCTGTTTTGGACAGCCAAGAATGTGGTCATCCTGCTGTCTGCCAACCCACTTCCCTGCTGCCTCGGGGGCGACGGTGTTCCAGACCCTGTTGCCATTCCCACGCTCTCCTTTGTCATTGTATGTGTTAGTAGCGCCTATGAAAACATTGTTAGTTTTGGGGGCCTTAGACACTATATATAGATTGAGTTCCGTTGTATGATTCCTTAGACCTTATCTGAAGGTAGGTTGAGCTGATTTTTCTCTAGGGTGACAGTGGTGTCAGTTTTCAACACTGAGTTATTGGATGCAGTTTAACCTTTAGCCTTTGCTAAAGAGCCACTGAGGCTTAAAAGCTGTGAACTGAACATCCATACCATGGATTAGCTTGTCGTTATCAAGTAATTAGGAAAAGCTTACATTTTTAAATAAAAGATATTGGTTAAAAAACCTGTTGTGCAGGTATTAACCTAAATCTATTAAACACCAAATGGGTGCATAAGAAAAAGAAGGGATAGTAATAGTGGGCTTTTGGATGCTGGAATTAAAGAGGATCTTTATGATACTTTGTGGTTTTCTGAACATTACAGATTTTCACACAGAGCATGTAATTTACTGTCAGAAAAAAAGGTTATTTTTAACCAGGCTGTGCACCCAGGCAAAGAACAAGGAGCTAACTACCTTAACTTTATTCTAGGGATTCCAGAAGCCTGGTTTGTGGTCTCTGACATCAATATCACTTGGAAAACTTGTTAAAAAAGCAGATTCCTGGTCCCTGCGCTGTGCAATTTGCAGAAGCCTGGCTTAGAGACCTGCCTTTTATTAAGCCCCCAATTCAAATTTATGCACTTTGAAGTTTGAGAATGATCTAGATCTCCAGGTTCATTTGCATAAGACTTGGGGACTAAAGTAGAGTGTTATGTTTCGGCAAGAACCTTTCCTTTCCCTGTATGTCAGCTGTTTCCTGATCCCCCCATCTCTCTGGCTCCAGCACAGGACTCCGTGCACGCAGAGCCTGTGTGCACTGTCATGTGTGGACGGCATTATCACCCAGCCTATGATAATGAAACACTGTCTAGGACTAGGTAATGAATTGTCTTGAGTAACTTAATATTCTGGCTAACAGTTTCCCTAAAAGTTATAATAGTAGATTACTAGTTTTCAGAGAATTAGAACCTAATCTATCCTCAAACAATTATTTTGTATATCTTTGGAGATAGCTTAGGTGTCCCCTAAGTGCGGTGTCACGTCCGGCTGAGCAGAGTGCTGTTCCCACTGTGTGTACACAGCTCTAATCCATCTGAAGAGATTTTAGAGTTGTCGTCTCTGCAGATACGTGAATACTCCGTTTTCAGACTTCGTCTGTGCAAAGCTGGCGTTTACAGTAGGGTCCTCCGGCTGTTTTTCTATCCTCTTGTTCACATGTACAGCACAACCCTGTGAGCGACATATCCCACTCCAGCACTGACATGTGTCCTCAGGTTCCTTGCACATAAATGCACCACTCTTGAGATTTGCTGGGGTTCAGTGTTGCACATCCAAATATATGAGCTTCCTTGGATATGCATATTTTAAAATGCCGAGTGAGAATTCAGTCATTTAGAACTTAAATCCTTTTTCATATGAACATCCCCTCAATTATTTCTACGTTTATGTTTTTATATAGGATTTTCTTTCTTTTACAAGACTGTTTCTGATTCTAATATCACAGAGTCATTAAGAAAATGTGGAAAATAATGAAATATTTATATGTGTAACATTTTAACAGATATTGGGACAATATATACAGTTAGTAGCTTTCAGTCAGTGTTTTATCACGAGCATTTACGTCAGTTTTCTTCAAAAGCATTACTTCTGGACGCTTCATAAAAGTTCGTCACTGGGGTGTGTGTAATTCATGTGATTCTCTGTCTGTTTGGGATGTTGAGTTTGTAGCTTCCAGTTTCCCCTGTTACAGGTTGTGATGAAAGGCCTTGTACGTACGTCCCTGTTCTCCTCATTAGCTGTTTCCTTACCATGAATTTTAAAAAGTGACTTTAGAATTACACAAAGGCTATGGCTCTTCAGTACGTATTAAGTTGCCGTGCAGAAAGGATGTTCCAGTTTATATCCACATTGGCAATGTCACTGAAATTTCCTCAAAGCTGTGTATTTCAGTTTACTGTGGACAAGAAGACATTTTCAAGTGCCAGGAGTAAGTCCTTCACTGATGCTTGATTTTATTGCAATGTTCGCAGCCGATTGCAGAGATGACATGACCTGTGTGAAAGAAGAGATCTTCGGACCAGTCATGTCCATTTTATCATTTGACACTGAAGCCGAGGTTCTGGAAAGAGCCAATGATACCACCTTTGGCCTGGCTGCTGGTGTCTTTACCAGGTGCGTGGGGAAGGGACACCCCAGGCGGCTTTGAGGGTATGGGGCTGCTGTGTCTGTTAGACACTTAATTGCTCGGATTCCCTCACTAGAGTCTGTCCTCACTGCATTTTCTGTTTTCTTCAGATAAAGTCCAAAGATGCCGAAGTACCTTCTCATAGTTAGCTCTGAATGCCTTCTATTGAGTTTAATTTGACCTATAAACATGGTTAATGAAAATTCCCTTTTTTCATTCATATAGTAAATAAATATTTAAAGGTCTGATTTCTGTCAAGTGTTGGGTTAGTTGCCTATTGAAAACATAGGTGTCAAGGAATTCAGAAACCTCTAGGCATATAAATACTGGCAGTATTCTTCAAAAACATGATTTTTAGTGGTTTTGTACAAGTTCCTAATTGGAATGGATTGTAACCCATGTAGGCATTTTTTAGGGTGTTTTCACTTTTAATTATTGTAAGTAATGTTGTGATTAATATCTTTGTACATAAACTGAGCCCCTATAATAAATGTAAAAAGTAATCGGGGAGCAAAATTTCTTTGAAAACGACTGCGTACTGCTGATGGTGCACAGACGGATGGCGCCGGCCGAGCGGGCAGCTTTCTAAGGCTGCTTCACTCTTGCCATTATGCTTTTTTAATGTGCAAGGTTAAATTGTGGGGGTTTTTTTTTTTGATGAATTTGGATCATTAAATTTATTTATAAATTTTTTCCCCTTTTTAAAATTCAAGTATAGTTGATACACAGTATTATATTGGTTTCAAGTAGACGACACAGTGCTTCACCAGTTGCCACGTCATTAAACCTCACGCCCCTAGAGCAGTTACTGTCTGGCCGCACAGGAAGATACTACAGAATCACCGGCTATATTCTCCATGCTGCACTACCGTCGCCGTGACCAACACCAACTTATATCATGATTAAGAATTTTTGTGCCCCTTTATGTCCTTCACCCTCCCCCACCCACCCACCCCAACCCCTCCCCATGGTAACCATCAGTCACTTCTCAGTGTCTCTGAGTCTACTGCTATTTTGTTCATTCTGTTCTGTTTTGTTTTTAGGTTCCACATATAAGTGAAATCATATGGTATTTGTCTTTCTCCACCTGGCTTATTTCACTGAGCCTAATACCCTCTAGCTCTATCCATGTTGTCCCAAAGGGAGAATTTCTTTCTTTTTCATGGCTGTACAATATTCCATCATGTATATGTACCACATCTTCATCCATTCATTTATTGATGGACACTTAGGTTGCTTCCGTATCTTGGCTAGTGTAAATAATGTGGCAGTAAACATAGGGGTGCACATGTCTTTTTTAATCAGGGATTTTGTTTTCAGGTGAGCTGTCTTTTTCATTGTTTTGATAGTGTCATTTACAGTACAAAATTTTTAAAATAATCTTTTATTTATTTTTTGTCATTTACTTTTGGTGTCATGTCTAAGAAGGCTTTGTCTAACACAGGGTCATAAAGATTTATTCCTGTTTTCTTTGAAGAGTTACATGTTCTGTGGTTTTCTCTGGAAACATTTATTTAAGTCTGTGATCTAGTTGAGTGAATTTTTGTATGTGGTATAAGAAAGGGATCTACCTTCATTCTTCGGCACATGGATATCCAGTTGTCCAATACTGTTGAAAAGACTTTTTCCCCAGTGCAGCGTTTTGACATCCTGTTGCCGCTCCTTGTCCTATAGATGCTTTTGGATGCAGCCATCTGTAAAACTTAAATCCTTGCCTATTTTGCCTGGATGACTCAAGATTTTAAAACACATTTTGAAGAAAAAAGAATTTATCAATGTTTTTGAGACCCTTAGAACTATCAGTCTAACTTCTGTTAATAGTGGTAGCCAAGGAAACTGAATAACCACAGTGTTTCTTTTTTGCAGGGACATCCAGCGTGCTCACAGAGTGGTGGCTGAGCTCCAGGCAGGGATGTGCTTCATTAACAACTATAATGTCGGCCCGGTGGAGCTGCCCTTTGGTGGATATAAGAAGTCAGGTGAGGTGCGGCACGGGGTGGGAGCCGACCCTGTGAGAGAGGTCTCCCGGGGTGTTGGTCACGGTTCAGTCCTTATAGACCAGATTCCTAAACCTGCCTTGTATCAGAATCACCTGGAAAGGTAAGTAGATTTCTGGTCTTCCCCAGACCCACTGCAGAGTCTCTGGGAATGGAGGCCAGGCATCTTCTTTTTAAAAAAGCTCTCCAGGAGGTTGTGACATATGTATCCCGGTTTGTGACCTCTTGATAGGTACCTCAGAAAGATTTGTCTTGTGGGTAGAGTTACTTTTCTTCACTCTGTGATCGCTGTAAGCATCAAGTCCCCCCCAAGCATCCACACTAGGGATGTTGGCCATCACCCAGAGTGGGGATTTTAAATTCAGTTCATGTAAAGTTTGGAAAGTAGTATTTCAGAAAGCATGTGATATATTGATTAGTTTTCCTAATTATGCCAAACTGATAAAATCCCTTCCTGTGACCTTTCAGTGAACCACAGTTGTTAGCCTCGCACTGGGTGGCATACGGGACGCTCCTAAGTGGAGGAGTGCCTCTCCTCTTTCCAGCACTCACACGTGCGCTACCTTGACATGACGGATCTATGCATCCAGGGTGTCAGGGTGTGGGGCGCTGGGTGTACGGCCAACGCCTTGAGGCTTGTTGGAGTCTGTGGCCCATAAACATCCACCAAAGTCCCTGGCTCTTCTGCGTGGAAAGTGGTTTGGGCTTTGTCAAGGCACCATTCTAAGCATCCAGCCCTTCGTTTCTTGGTAACTTGATGGCATTGGCAGCATTGGCAAACAAACCCTGATGGGTGCCGATGAGATGAGGGATAATTTCACAGTGTTGTTTGGCATTTAGTGTCTGGCATTCCCTAGGCACACTCCCACATTCCTCTCCGTGAGGTGCCCACAGGAACTGCCCTCACAGGCACCAGTGCAGAGTGGGCCCAGGCGCTGTGTCACTGGTGCAGAAGCCACAGAGCAGGGGGTCCCTCGTTAGGCATCTGCGGCCTGGGCCTCGCGGGGCCCTGTAGGCTGGCTTTCCCTTCCTCACCCCAGCCTTTGGCTCACTGTCCTGGGCATGCTCATGGGGGATGAGGGACAGAAAGGCGGCAGGCCTGCGGAGCAGCACCAGATCTCACGGCCCACGCGGCTCTGTGCTCAGAGGTACCGAGAGGAACAAAAGGCGGGGCGAGGCCCTGCCAGGGCCTGTGTATGTGTCACCTTTTGAGTGGTACCTGCTGGAGGTGTATGTTTTTGGGGACTTGGCCCTGCTCTTTGGAGGTGGAGCCTACCTAAGTCTGGGGCAGGGTGGCAAGAAAGGCCAAGTGTGGGATGCTGTCCGTAACCTGGTAGTTGGGCAGTGTCCTGGGCTTTGGGTAATCTGAGCGGCCTCGGGTCTCCTGCCCCCCAGTGGGCGGGGCGTGAATAGCAGGCCGCTCCTACAGACTTAGTGTAAGAGGTTAATAAGCCCGTTAAGGAGAGTTAGGTTTTAAGTTAGCACCAACCTCCAAAGGTCTCAGTGGTGGTTGTAGAGACTTTAACTCTTCGTAAGAGTTCAGTAAGTTAAATAACTGCCTTAACTGATAAGAAAGTCAACACTCTCAGACCTCCACCCAGAATAGTGGATACCTGAGTTAAGATTCAGACCGGTAAGAAGTGAGACCTGGATTTCCTGTCTCCATGCCCGAGGGGCAGTTGCTCCCTCCCCCGACCCCTGCCCAGCTCTGCAGCTGGTAATTACAGCTGGGACTTCATCCCGGAACCTTTCGGCTCTGGGTTCTTCCCCGGCCGCGCCAAGTGGTGTTTGTGTTTGAGGGTCACTGACTTGAGACTGTTGCACTGACGGCTCGTTGTAACCCCTTCTCTTCCTTTCAGGGTTTGGCAGAGAGAATGGCCGTGTGACAATTGAATATTACTCACAACTGAAGACCGTATACGTGGAGATGGGGGATGTGGAATCTGTGTTTTAAAAACGTGCAGCGAAGCCAGTCAGCACGGCAGGCTGTGGAATAATGAGTCTGCTTTCTGCATAGAGGCAGTTCAACTACATACCATTTAATTCCAGAATTTTGATCAGTCAGGATAAGAGAAGGGTTCAGTGTTATTCTTCTTCTCTCAGTAATTTTACTAATTCAGGATGTGCATAAGTGCCTTTTACCTGCCAATCAAGGAAGTTGTGTTTTCCTCAAAGCAAATTTCTGTGAAATCTTTACGAGCTAGTAACACACTCGAGAAGACAGAGGGGCCAGGCTTGTACTTCTTCCAAACTGGACCCAGGGCCGGTACTCCTTGTCTGGCTTACGGTAAACAGCTTGTTCCTGGTGGGACTTGTCATTCCATTGAAAAAGCTGACAGTTGGCTTAGAGAAGGGGATTAGGTAACAGACAGGGACAGATTCTGCTTGAATGTCAACGTGCCAAACCAGGTACTGTTTCCCCTTGGTGCTGTGGTGAGGAAGCAAAGGACCCCAGCACCCCGTCTCCAGTCCTTGAAGTACAGCGAGCTCTTTATGTGAGGAGAATTACCTTTTAAATGTACAAATTGCATGCTACTGTAGTGCACTGAAATGAAATAAATCACACTGTTAATCTTTTCAGTTTGATGTTTTGAAACTAAAATTTCAGGGTTATAGTTGGACACAGGCTAGGGCTGAAGATCGCTAAACCAGGCCCAAAGTGGGGTTGGTTCTGTGCAGCCGAGTCACCAAGCCTGAGCCACCGCCTCACCTGGCTGCACCTGCAGCCTCCCCCAGGAATGTGGTCAGTCAGGAATGTTCTGGCCACAGGATGTGGTCATCTGTCCCTGAGCCTTCCCATCCCCAAAGATGGATGAGGCGATCTGCATGCTGCAGCCCCCTGCTCTGCCCCCAGGGGAGGGTGACCTGGCCTGACCAGCCCCTTCCTTTCTTTTGCGAATAACTTCTTGCCCCTCCCTCCCCACCTGCCATTCCTGCCAGTAGAAACCTTCCATTCTGTGCAACTCAGCCGAGCAGTTCTCTGCTTGCTAGAGGGGATGTTGCCCAATTCATGAATCGCTTCCTAAAGTAAATTGGATCTTCAAATCGAATTTTGTTGAATTTTGTTTTTTATAGCAAGGTGAATGTATAAGGGAGAGGATTTGGGCTTCTTTGCAGTAATGCACAAGGGTGTTCTTAAGCTGCTACGATGAGCTCTCCATGGCCTGGTGAACCAGAGGGCTCCGTGGGCTCCCACCCTGGTGGCAGCACCTGCCCTGGACCAGCTGCCACATCATGGGGGACTTGGGAAACTTGCAGGGATCCTCGTCCTGCCCCCCACTCGTGGTGCTGCCGATTTGCACAGAGGTCACGTATGTGAGACTGAGCAAGGCCCATAATTACCCGCCTCAGGGGTCCTTGTGCGACCTACCAGTAGGAGCTGCTGGAGGAAGACGTGTTCTGGCAGCTCCTCCAAAGAGAAAACAGCATTTGGCTGCCCACTGCGATGCTGCTGCTCATCCCTTCTCAGCTAGTCCGCTAAGCCTAAGGGAGACAGTCGCCCTGATTGTCAGGTGAAGGAATAGGACTGGGGATGCCTGTCACAGCTGGGTCATCAGCTGAGCAGCAGGATTCGAATCCAGGTATGTGGGACCTTGCTTCTTAAGGTTTTAACTCAGTGTATAGTCTTCTGTGACTGCTGTAACCAGCTGCCCACAATTAGGGACTTGAAAGCAACAGACGTATCGTCTTACAGTTCTGGGGGTCAGAAGTCTGATGTGGTTTCACTGGGCAGAAACCAAGGTGCTCCAAGGCCCTGCTCCCTCTCGAGGCTGTAGGAGAGGATCCTCTCCCCTGCCTTTTCCAGCTTCTAGAGCGGCATCCCTTACGTCCTGTGGCTCCTGACCCCTTCCTGTCATTAAAGCCAGCAGGTCAGCATCTTTAAATCTGTCTCTCTCACTGCCACCTTCCTCTCTGGGTCGTCAAGTCTCCCTCTGCTTCCCTCTTACAAGGACACTTGTGATTGTATTTAGGGTCCATAGAATGGTCCATAATTGTGTCATGTCAAGATCCTTAATCATATCTGCCAAGTCTGTCACATAAGGAACATTCACAGGTTCCAGGAATTAGGAGATGGACATATTTTCGGGGGTAGTGGAAGTCAGCCTGCTGCAGCCAGCATGGTCCACAGTGAGTTCCAGAAGATGAGCTGTTGTATTTCAAAATTTACCTGGACCCAGAACCTTGTTTTTTAATGAAGCATCTTATGAGAGTAATGATAGGCACTAAACACACTTAAGGAAATGTGACTTAGCCAAGAGGCCAGGCCTTGCTGTAATTTGGATGAAGTGTCATTGAGCTAGATTCTGGAATCTTCTTTTTTCTCTCCTGCTATTTTGATTCTTTGGAAAGTTAAGCAGAAGGCACCCTTCTTTCTCCTTCCCCCATTGACTCGTACCCCCAGAGGTAACTACTGTTAACATTTGGGCACACATCTTCCCTAGGATTTTCTTGAAGGAATTAACTGCTAACCCAGTATCCTGATAGGGCCACATATGGACAGACTGAACTCGTGCCCTTTTGCATTGAAGATCTCTTTGGTCAACAGATTGCTGTGCTAAAGGTGTTGCCAGAAGCTTTTTGGAATTGTATCACTTCAAGGAAAAAAGAAAGCAAGTCTCACGCCGGCTCATTCCTTTGCAGTAAATCACCCAGAATCCTCATCTCTCACTTGGCTTTTCGGTGACCCATGCAGAGGCAGTGCCCTATGACAGGCAGCCACTGAGCCCTATATTTCTTCCAGCTCCCCTTTTTTCTTACTCCACAAGATCCTCTTGCTGCCTGTGGCGGGAATCTGGCAGGAAGAAAGTTGGTTGAAGTTCACGGACACCACCCCGTGAAGCCCTCCTGAGGAGCACGCTTGCCCGCCTCTCCCAGGGGCAGGGTCTCCACGCCAGCATCTCGGACATGCCTCGGTTCTGAGTTTGGCTTTCCTCTGATATAAAAATGATTCCTTGGTTTTTCTTACCCTTAAAGACATCTACATCTTTATCTTTATTTTCAGGATCTGAAGGGGAAAAAGTCAGCAAAGGGGAAAATGTGACCAAGCCTTAGCAGTTAAATGAAGTGAAAAATACAGAACTCAGATCAGCAATTATCTTTTTAAAGCGAATCAGAATGCAAAATGCAAGATGCTTGTGCTCTCTCTAGATCCCACTGTGGCTTTTGACTGCAGTGAGAACAGAACCAGCCCCTCCCTGCGGCCTCTGTTCTCTAACTTCATCTTCTCTCACTCTGCTGGGCTGTCCCGGCCTCAGGAAGCTCCCCTTCTGTTCCCTCTGCCTTGGGGCTCCTTAAAGCCAAAAGCTACAAGTTCTCCTTAAAGCTGAAGCAGCCACACACCCCTTATCCCACTAACCTGTTTTATTTATTTCCAAGCATTTATTGCTATTTGAAATTGCGTGCTTCTTGCATCTTCAACTAGAGTGTAAACTGTAAAAGCCGGAAGTGCCCTGCCCTGGGCTCCCAGAGCAGTCAGGGTGAGTGACGGGTCAGAAGGCCGGGCTAGTGTCTTGCTCATCAGGCGTACAGAGCCTCAGTTCCCACCTCTGGCCTTGGAAGCAGAGCCTGCCTTTTACAAGGTCCCCAGGGGATTCCTGGGCACAAGTTGGCACGGGCTGCTCTTAGGGCAGTGGTTCTCAGCTTTGGCTGCACATCAGGATTTAGTGGACAGAAAAGATTGAGAACCACTGCTTTACCGCTTTGTTATCCCAGCACAGTAGCCACTAGGCACACATAAAAATTTGGCTTTTTAGTTGCTCTTGCCACACTGCAAGTGCTCAGGGCCACATGTGGGGCATGGCTACTGTACAGGACAGCACGGAGGTACAATCTGTCCACCGTGTCAGAAGGTACTGCTGGACGGCGCCGTATAAGAGGGAACTAAGAGGCTGTGGTTTTCCAGTGAGTGAGGAGAGGACCTTTGGGGGCAAGTGCCCTAGGGAGGAAAAAGGAATGAGGCTAGGCTGGTTGCTGACTTCTGATGAACGATATCTCCCCAGCAGGTGGCCCCCTGCTTCCTCCAGTGCTGGAACCTGGGCTGGCCCATGGCCATGGGGCATTGTCATGCAGGAGCTGTCGTTGGAGCCTCAGGAACCTTACACAGTAAGTGTGGTCGTTGTTCCCAACTCACAGCTGGGCAGGCTGAGGCTCGGGGACTAATAAACTTGCCCCAGGCACACAGCTACCTGCAGGGGGCGTACTTGAGGTATGGTGTGGTGCAGTGAAGGACTGCATGATTCTCCTATTTCCATCTGTAACAAAACCCAGAGTGCGTTCTGTGTAGAAGCAAACCGGCCCTGGAGCACGCGCTGCGGTGAGGGGTAGCTGTACTTACACCACGTGTTTTCCATGAGAGAATTTAACAGAAACTAGCTTGTCAGACTGAGTTATTCTCAATTGCAGCAATCTACAAGTGGATTCTAATGAGCCCTAGGGTGCCTGCAAAGAGCTGTTTGTGGGGGAAACAGGGAAATACACAGGCAGAGCTCTGGGCTCCCCGTTTCCATCAGCACACTTCTGTGTTGGGGATCCTCATAAAACTCCATTCGAGCCTACTGTATGACAGCACAATGGCAGAGATGGGCCATGTCACTCTGGGAAGCTCCTCCTGTTAAAGACCTCAAAGGCGAAAACCCACCTTTGTCCCCAGCCCTCTCCTGCCGCGCTTTGCTGCTGCTGCCTGTAGGGACCCCCCTCCGCCAGTGTCTTCAGAGATCTCTCACCACCCCCACCCCCCAACCACCACCATAACCCTAGCTTATTACAAATTAAACTTATTTTTTCAAGTCAGGACCAGTAATACCCTGCCATTCATCACAACCATCATTTCATAAAGGGACATTTTAATGCAAAAAAGGATACAAGTTAAAGCTTGATGGGAACAGTCCTGATTTTCCTTTACACTGCTGGAAATTTCTCCCAAACCGAGCATAGACTGATGTAGCCCAGCCTCCACATCGAATGTCTGGAGGGAGCCAGGTGGCCACTGGGCAAGGCTCACCGTCTTCAGTGGCCACCCCGAGCGTTCTGAGCAATTGTGGAGTACAATGGAAAAAGCACGGATTTTACAGTCGGGCCTCGGCTCAAATCCTATCTCTAGTCCTCGCAGGCTCTTGAGCACTCGAAATGTGGCTCACGCAGCTAAAGAACTGATTTGTCGTGCGCTTAAATTCTGCTCATGTAAATCTAAGTAGCCCCATGTGGCTAGTGGCCACTGCACCGGCCAGCACAGGTCTAGATGCCGTGTCTCCGCTAACGGAGTCCGCTTTGATTTCTGG
The DNA here is from genome assembly GCF_040802235.1 of Manis javanica. NCBI lineage: Eukaryota > Metazoa > Chordata > Mammalia > Pholidota > Manidae > Manis > Manis javanica. The sequence goes on from NC_133169.1 coordinate 3,429,871, forward strand.
AGCACCATCCTGTCCCGCCACTTGCCTTGTTCTCCAAGTCCACTGAAACCTTTTAAGTGCTCCGTATTTTGTTGCTGGTGGTGTCTTTCCCCATTTTACCTTTGCAGTCAGATCTCCGTATCCAAATGTAGGGGTTATATTCATCTCCATTAACTTCCATAATCTTGAATTTAGTCTGTAGCTTCAAGTTTTTAACCACAGAAGCAATCTTCAGTAGAGGTTTTAGAAACCCTACTGTCATTCTGTGTATTATAGCAGTGGTAAGATGAAATAGTCTTAAGTCCTAACTGGAGCTAAAAGTCTTTCCTGCTTTGAGCCCCTATTTTTCACCGCTGTGGCCTGATTATGAACATAGTGGGGCATCTTCTCAACCTCACGACGTGCTAACTACACACCCTCTGGCAGGGTGAGGAGGGGCGTCGGTACCCGCGGCCCCTCGCTCAGCTAGAGGAACAGGTTACTGACTTTAGACAAACACTCAAAAATAAAGAGGTGATGGAGTCAGGGTTAGGATGAGGCTGATGCCAGTAAGTTTTATTATATTTAGAAAAAAAAAGGTAACTTGAAATAAAAGTAAAGCCACTCAAAATGAACGAGAGGTTTTAAACACCCTATAATTATTTAATGGCAACATTTGGACCCGCTGCCCAAGCCAGTTTTGACCCAGCCAAGATGCTGGAAGGCAGAGCACACAGTTGTGCCCATCAGGCCAATGAGGGCGATGGAGCCCAGCGCTCCACGACTCCGCTTGCTGGGTTCTGAAAAAAAGAAAGAGTAGATGTGACTGATGTCAGCATCCGTCAGCTGTTCTGCCGCGGCAGCTGGGGCTGTAGGTCAGACCATCCGGTCCGGGGCAGTCACCCAGCTCGTTTGCCTGCAGCTGCAAGAATGCCGGACACTGCCGGCAGAGTAATGCGCCTCAGTAGTGTTGCTTGGACCCTAAGTTCTGGGGTAATGGGAGAAGCTGTGCCCCGGAGCCTTTGGGAGCGTTTCCCCCACCCAAGAGGTAAGTACAGCCAAGAGCCATCTCCTCCGTCTCCCTCCCTGAGGCGCGCCATTTCCAGCAGCAGGCGCCGGTCTCTGGCAGGCCGCCCGGTTCGAATCCTCACTAGTTCACACCCAGTAGCTCCGTGACCTAGCGCAATCCTCTTTCTAAGCCTCAGTTTCTTCATCTATAAAACAGCACGGTATTATCTGTGTTACAGAATTGTAAAGTTAAAGAGCATGTGCAAAGTTCTTAAAACAGCAGTTGACATTAAAAAATGCTCAATAAAAGTTAAGGTTTGTCACTCTTCAAATGTTCATAAAAGGAAAGATGACAGACCTTTCACCTAAATATCAAGTTACTTTCTCCGAAAGCCCTGCTGAGGAGGAGTGCAGAGCAGCCTGAGATTTGGAATTTATTTCCTGGGCAGGTGTGGGTGGCTCACCTCCTGTGTAGTAGCCGTATGCATAAAGGGCTCTTCCCACAATCCAGGCCATGCCCAAGCCAGAAGCTATACGCTAAAATAAAAGGGTGACGTTAGCATTTGCGGTAAAGAAATAGGCACATCTTTCTTTAAACTTCTGGGTTGATGACACAGTGTTTCAGCAAAAAGTTATGTCATGGATATAGTAAAATACTCCCCACCAGGTTAGGTTGGATTACATTATTTGTTCCAGTTGGGACATTCAAGGATGTGTGATTCCTTGAGCTGCCCATGGATCTGGGACAGGAGGACAGGCCTGGGTGGGCACGCGGCCTGGCTGGACCTCCTGGTGTGCCCTGGGGAACTCCATTTGCTAAAGCACAAGAGGACAGGCCGGCCGGAGCCTAAGCCCACAGAGGAACCCCACCAAGAGTCAGGACTGGGGACGCCCTGTTGTCTCAGATGGGCCTGGAGTGGGAGCCGGAGGCCAGCTTGGGCAGCCACGGGCTGCGTGGGCTCAGTGAGGCCCCCGGGAGGGGCTCCAGCAGGCTGGGCTGCGGCCCACACACAGGTGTGGGGCTCCCCCCATAAAAAGCGGGGAGAGTCAGTTGTGGACCCCAGAACATGGTTCTGGAGGGGGAAGTCTCCTCATTCCCAACACCCTTGAGAAGACAGAGTGAAAAGTTTATGCAAGATGAAAAATCCTTCTATTTGGGTGCCACCCTGGGTGACCCTGTGGTGAAAAAGAGTCAGGAGAGAGTCAGAGGGAGGGAGGGTGTGTGAGAACATGACACACTGCATGTCCCTGTCCCAAGTAACAATTAGTGCCATCGGTGGGCTAAGGTTACTACATTAGGATTTTTGTTTCTTTCTGGTTGATTTTTGGGTAAAGTTACTTATCAGTAGGTGCATGGAACAGCTAGAAGTAAAAACCCTGGCCTATAAACTTTACCTACAAGCTCTATTCTTTACTGTTGCATAATTCCCAGCCTAGGAACAAAATTAAACATAAGGGCTACGTTAGCATTTGCACTGTAGTCCTCAGAGTAGCTCTGAGAGTATTTTTAAGAACTCAGCACAAGGAATGGGACCTAGGGGAATGGGACAGGAAAGGGGATGGGGTGGACATCAGGTGATGCCTGATCAAGAGACACCAACTCGTCTATTTAGACAAGCTGGCATGGGGCCTCCTTGCAGGCACAAGAAAGTAATACCTTCTCTAAAAGATCAGCAGATGTTTCTTTGAAAAAATAAGAGTTCAGGTCAGAACATGAATAAGAGGTCATGAACTATAAATCTACCATGCTGGCAACTTATAACAAAAGCACAGAGCCACTGAGGTCAGACCAGAGGCTTAAGAGGGTGCAAACCAGAAATGTAAAGTGCCAGAACTCTGGTCAGAACTCAGTTAAGGAGAAATCTGGCCCCTGAACAAGAAACACTTTCTGCCTAAGGCAAGACCCAAATGGCAACTCATGAGGATTTGATAAGCTTGTTTTATTTGGCAGAGGTGTAGCGCAGACCAGCCCTGTGGCTCCCCAGCCCCTGGGGCCTGCCTCCTGCGCTCTGCCCTCACCACCTGCCTATAGTCTGCTAGATGCACCAGGCAGGCTCCCACCTCGGCCTCAGCGCTGCCCTTCCACCTGGAAGATGCCTGGGGACGTCTGTGGCACCTGTTCCCTTACCTTTCAAAGTTTTGCTTAATTGTCATCTCAGCAAGGCCCCGCTCTTGGCCACCCCACTCAGAACTGTCTCCCTGTCCACCTTCCCTGCTTGGTTTTCTTCTGTACACGTCACCTTCTGCGTACTACATGGTGTACTTAAGTTGCTTTTTGCCTGTGACCCCAGCTGAAAGTAAGCTCCAGGGAACCAGTTATCTTTGTTTAGTTCACTGTTATGACCTCAGGTGTCAGTACATGTCTGTTGCAGGAATGAATGATATGGAAAATGAAAAAATTCTATGGGCATGAACCTTCCAGAATTCCAGAACCCTTGGGCTCAAACTCTGATTCTACTCTGTAGCTATTTGACCCTGTAGAAGTCACATAGTATCCAAGAGGTTTCTCCTTTATCTGTAAAAAAATGAGGAAAATTCTATCTACTTTAAAGAACATTGTAAGAAGTAATTGAATGAAATTATCTTGGTGCCTGGACACTAAAGATGTTCGTTAAATGTTCACTTCCTTCTTCCTTCCCTGATAGGTCAGTGAACTAAATCCAAATAGATGAAAACCCCTGGAAAAACTTACCGGGTGGTAAACACCTCCAATAGCTAGAAAAAATAAGAAGGGGGGATATACTTCCAACCTGGAATAGACAGAAAGGAATTTTTTTTACAAAGTACCCCATTAAGTATGTCTATATAAAGTTAAGAGGCCTTTACCCAGTTACTTGCTAAGGTAGAAACTGGAGGGTAGGAGTAAACATTGACCGGAGGGAGGAGACCCGGCCGCTGGGACCTGCCCTCTTCCGTGCAGGCTGGGATCAGAGGTGAGAGGCCCAGAGCCAACCAGCTGCTGAGGAAGGGCTTGCAAATTAATTTCCACCCAAAGCTCAAAGCCTCCGGCACCCCAGGGCTGGGAGGTTCACTGTCAGTTTACACTGGACAATGCAAATCCTGAGAAGGGTAATGGAACATCAAAGACATTTCTGACAAGATTATCCAGAATCCCACCATTCTAACAACTCTTAATTTTGCTTAACATTCAATGTGTTCACGTACATATATTTTTACAGTACTTTTGACGAGGTGCCTGTGGTCACCATCACTACTGCTCGGCACACGGAGTCCTAGCGGCCGCGGTGTGGGACAGCGTGCGCCCCTCCCTCCCCCTGCAGAAGTCCAGCACCCACACTCACGTGTTCTGGTGGGCTCGCTGAATGCAGTTGAAGAGGTGCCCATTTTCAGGGTCCATGCTGTACATGGTAGGATACTGTTAAAGCAAAGGGCATGTTGGTCAAGGGGTCAAGAGTACAAATTCGGCGTTGAGAGTTAAATCCCCTTTAAAGGTAAGCTGCTGCGAAGCGTCTTCTGTCATACCCCTGAAAGATGGTCACTTCTTGCTTAACTGTTTGCAGTGACCAGGGTCTCAGTTCTCAGAAGCAGCCTCAGTCTATGTCTATTAATACCCGGTAATGAGAATGGGTGTCTGTGCCACAGCCGCACAGGGATGGAGGCAGCCTGTGCTGACCCGCCACCACCAGGGACCCCAGGCGCACCGCTAGGACGCAGTAGGGCAACTGCGCCTGCCTGAGAGCCACCCGGCACTGCGTCCTTTCACGAGTTCCCTTAATGTGGGAACAGAAATTGAGCATGTGAGAATTTTAATGAATGTGCCCATTAAAAAAAGGAACTAAATATGAAAAATTAAAAATAAGCTTCAGTTAGGGAATCTGATTATAAGTCGCCAAACAGAAATAGACACTTAAATTGCTCACTGGGGATAAATTCCGTAACTGTCCCTTTTAGATCAACTAGAACTAAAGGAAGCGATTTAATCGTCTAATGTCTGAGCCCAGGGTAACTGCAGGACCACATATTTCTTTTCAAAATGAAAAACAGGAAAATCACCTTAAGACATTTTTAAAGTGGTAGACCAGGAAACACTGTTGCCAGTTAACCCTTTTAATTTTTTATTTTATTTGTCATTCGGTTTTTAAACTGAGGTATAATGACGTACAACATTACATTCGTTTCTGGTATAAAACATAATGATTCGATATGTGTATATATTGAAAAATGATCACTACACTAAGTCTAGTGCCCACCCATCACCACCAAACACACCGAAGTTTTTGCTTATGATGAAAACTTTTATGATGCGCTCATCTGAACAACTTTCAAATATGCAATAAAGTAGTATTTCCTACAGCTGCCGCGCTGTGCATTCCGCCCCCAGGGCTCACTCCTAACTAACTGGGAGTTCACACCTTCTGACGCCCTTCACCCATCTCACCCGCCTCCCGCCCCCCACCTCCTGCAGCCACTGATTCGTTCTATTTGTTCTCTGTATCTATGAACTTGTTTTTTCCCCTAAGATCCCACATACAAGTGCATCACACAGTATGTCTTTTTCTCACTTATTTCACATAGCACAACACTCAAGATGTATCCACATCATGAAATGACAAGATTTCAGTCTTTTTTTATGCCGTGCACACACACATACACACACACACACACACCTTCTGCAGTGAACATGCAAGGGGTGCAAAGATTTCCTTTTTGTGAGTAACACCCCATTATACACCTAAACATGTGTGTACACATATACATGATACACACATACATTATACATACACACAAAATGATGCAGTGAATATGGGGATCATACATCTTTTTGAGTTAGTGTTTTCATTTTCTTCAGATAAGTACCCAGAAGTGGCATTATGGGATTGTATGGTGTTTCTATTTGTAATTTTTAAGGAACCTCCATACTGTTTTCCATAGTGGCTGCACCAATTTACATTCCCACCAACAGTGCACAAGGGTTCTCTTTTCTCCAGATCTTTGCCAACATGTGCTATTTCTTGTCTTTTTGATAAAAGGCATTCTCACAGGGGTGAGGTGGTGTCACTGTGGTTTCGAGGTGCATTTCCCAGATGACTCATGATGCTGAGCATCTTGTCATGTGCCTGTTGGCCATCTGTATGTCTTTGGCCATTTTCAGTTGAATTTTTTTGTTGTTGTTATTGACTTGTGTGAGTTCTTTATGTATTTTAGATATTACCCCTTATCAGATACATCATTCGTGGATATATTCGCCCATACAGTAGGTCGCCTTTGCCTTTTCTTGATGATTTTCTTCACTGTGCAGCAGCTTTCTAGTTTGAAAGTTTCTAGTCCCCTTATTTAACCCTCTTTAGAAAATAACACTCATCCTAGCAGATAGCTCCAGCCAGAAGCCTACGGTTCTGTCCCCAGCACACCTGGTCTTCTACAGAAGAGACAAAGTAAAAACAAGATGGGCCTGCTCCCCCACAAGGCCCCACATTTCTTGCCTTCTTCCTGCCAGGAAGGGGCGGAATTCCTACCAGGTGCAGCGCTGAGACTGTCCCCACTGCCCAGGAGCTCCTTCCCTCTCCCTCCAAGACTGAGAACAAACTGTCGCCCTGACCAGCACGGGCCGGGCCCCCCTTACCTCCACTTTGTACTTCTTGCGGGCCTTGGCGACGTTGATGGCCAGGTGAGCCACCAGTATGAAGCTGGCCGCGCCCGTCAGAACCACGAAACCGTATTCCTTGGAGAGGACGGCCATGTCGGCTCTGTGGGAGAGAGACCACATTAGGTGTCGCCCAGCACAAGGGCCCCCGCGCGGTAGGCGGCCTTACGGAGCACAGAGCAAAAGCGTACGAGTACATCTGATGTTTCCAAGGGGCGGTCGGAGATATCACTGTCCATCAAACAACAGAATTTAAAAATGGTTCCAGTATGCAACATACACACAGAAGAGTACATGGTACATATTGTGTGCTTGGGTTCCTCTGATCAATGTTACATTTATGAGGTTTACCTCTACCTTGGGAGTAGTTGTTACTATAGAATGGTACAGACACTAAAAACCACATTTTTGAAAAAATGTTTAACATGGCAAAATGCTAAAGAATACGTTAAACTATACATACAGAAGGAAGGAAATGGTGCACAACAGTTCCAAGGTTATGGTTGGGGTGTGTGTATCCGTTGGCACAGGGGACGCTGGGAGGGCAGGGACCTTGGTCACAGGCAGGGAACCCCGTCCCAGTGAAAGCAGAGCACGGCTCCTGAACCCAACGCTGCCAGGTGCCCATCTGAGGAGCCCGGCTGCTCCTCAGATTGTCACCTCCAAGCTCGCCCCCTGGCCGTTCTGATGCCTACAGCTGAATGTGTAACACAATGAAAAATGACAACATAAACCAGCAGAACAAACTGCTAATTACAGAATCTAGGTGGAAGCTGTACGAATGTTCAATGTACACTTCTTTCAGCTTTTCTGTATGTGAAAATTTTCATAATAAAATGTTTGGAGAAAACACTAATTTCAACATTTTTCAGGGCTCAGCAATTTCAGCTGTTCTAGCTATTGGTCTGCACCAGAGGAAAAGAAGAGAGAAGAAACAGACAGGCCATCAGGGAGAAGAAAACTTGGCAGGTGGGAAGAAGCCCTAAAAATCTCAAGGTAACTTGGCGCTGCCCCTCAGCCTCTCTCTGAGCTTTGATGCCAGAGGGAAGCGGGTCAGGGCGTGGCAGAAACAGAGCAATAGCTACAGTGCTTCCAGAGATGGTCAGCTGCCCGCCCAGCCTGTGCCTGTGCGCGGCGTTCAGCTTAGAATTCCCACCCTTGGCAGCAGTCTGGCTGCAGTCCTCCGGTAAAGGCCGGGAGTTACCTGCTCAGGATGCTCCCAGCCATCCTCACGAACAGCTCAACAAGACGGTAACAGGCCTGTTTCCCAAAGAGGGCCCAGAGGTTAAGTAATGTCCCACTGTCCAAAACAGAAAGCATCAGACAGGTGGGATTCCAGTTTGGTTCCAATGTCCCCTTTCAATCCCTCGTGGAAAATCAGAGCCAAGCTGACCCTGGTGTCCCGGCATCTTTCTCCCTGAGGGGTTTGGGGCCGGCAAGCAGCCCAGTTCTTCCCTTAGGTCCCTAAAATACCATTTGGGGCTGAAGTTCTAAAAATTCGCACCACCCCCACCCCTGCCACCTGCCATGGCTCACAGGAATCCTCATCAGTTTCCCCTTCTACCTTCTTCACCTGGAGCTGCCAGCCCAGGGCCCCCCTCTGACCCCTGCTGGATGGGGGACACACACTGGTTGGGCCAGCTCCGTGAATCAGCACAGGAATGGCCTCTGGTCTGCATCCCCTGGGCTACCTGGGTGGCCGACCTCTGAACTTCCCTGCCTTCATTCTCTTCTAGAACTTCCAAAATTGAGAAAATCAGCTAGGGTCACAAGCTTCAGTAGTAGTTATTAAAACAAAAATAAAATACAGGGTGATTTCTGAACACCTTTGAAAACGAATAAAAATGACTTTGAACTTTTCATCTACCCAATATCCTTGGAGTTCAACACATCAGGGCCAAACAGGCTGTTTAAAATCAACTCTCTGACTTTGTCACAGGCCGCCTGTTTAAGGAGAGTCACACTAAGCACTTTTGGTGTAGGTCAAAGTTTGCAAGTGGAAGCTGCTTCCGGCCCCAACCTTTGGACAGGGCGACAGCTCCCTGGCAGCACGCGGTCACCCTGGGTTTGTGCGGCCCTTTGTGGCTCCCTTGTCTTCACAAGAATCTCACTAGCTGCATTTTACAGAAAAGGAAGTGGAGGCCCAGATAGATGAGGGCAGAGCTCAGGCCAGAGCAGGTTAGAATTCCTCCCCAGATATGCCAACTAGCCCAGGCAGAACACCAGGACTTGGTGGCTCAGTCACTGACCCCTGCCCTTCTGGTTTGTACAGGCCAAGGGTGGGAGGAGCGAGGGGCAAGACACAAAGTGCCTCTACAGTAGATGTTTCTGTTGTAGGCAACGAACATTCAGAAAAGCAACTGCTAAAAATTCACAATTAGAAATTGATATTTACGACTGAGCTCTGTTTCCAAAGTATAAATGGAACCTGGGAGGTGAAACCTGTTAGGCATTCACACTCTAGTGAGAGCGACTCTTCCTTGCACTTTGCTAAAGTGTATGGTATTGAGGGAAAAGGAATCTGGGTGGGGGCAGGCAGAGCCAGGAACAGTAAATATCTTTGAAGGGCAGAGAATTTATAGTAAGAGGGACCCACAGTGCATGTCAGAGTGGGTGGTTTGCAAAAGACCACGTAGCCAGTTGTGGGACAGGGAGAGTGCTCGAGGCCTAAGAGTGACCCTCCCTGAGGCTTCTCTGCAGGTGTTGTGGACACTTCTGCACAGGTGTGAGAGCAAAGCCCAGAAAGCCACCTGCAGGTTGGGTACAGCCCTCTTGGACACCCACTCACTCCCCAAAGTGTGGAGTCAGCTTCAGACCCCACAGTAGCGTGTGCGGTCAGCGCCGTAACAGGGAGCAGCCGATCTCAGCGGCCATGCTCCTAGGAGGCAGGGGCTGTGATTGTATGGCATCCTCTTAGCCACCTGAGTGTGTGCCTGCAGGTGCTTGCGGAATAAATGAAGCATGCTGCAACCAGGGCGCTTCCAGGAACCACCCTCCGACAGCTGATGTCTGTCACCTAGCACGGTGCCTGGTCTACAGTACGCACCCATGCAATTCATGTTTCCTTTTTTCTCCTCAAAAGGATCTCCTGAAACAATGGAAGCAACTGGGTGTATGGATTTCTGAGGAAGAGGTGGTCAGAACAGAGAAAATCTGTCTCTGAAACTGCTGAAAAATCTGTCTCTGTAACTGCTGAAAACATAAATCCAAGAGGAACTGGAAAATGGTTGAGGCCTTTTATGGAAAGAACTTCAGCTGAATTCACTCAGTTAAAAAGAAAAAAATGACCATTTGCTGACTCCTCCTTGTTGACCTGACTGCACCCCATGCCGGTGTGCCACAGGGTAAGGGGAGGCAGCTCGGTTCAGTGGCCACACCCCAGGCAGCAGCGCCACACCCGAGGCCGAGCCCGGAGCTAGCAGATAGCCTCCTGGACACAGCCTTGAGCAGCTGATAACTGGCACATAACCTCCCTGGCATGAGCGCCCACTTGGGCTGTGCATCACATTTGGTTGATTATACACCTGCTCTGGGGCACCAGCAACCCCTTTATCGAACCAACAATATAAGGCTCTGGGGGTGGGAATTCTGCCCTCGACTTTGCCTTCTAGATGGTACTAGACCCGGCCCACAGTCCAGCCGTCCCTTCAGAGCTGAACGCTCAACAGAGCTGTAGATTACTCTGCAGTCACTTGGTTGTATAATAGCATTTGCTGATCAGCAAGCAGTTTCCAAGGTTAGTCTCATACCAGCTGTACAAATGAAAATTTATTATTCATATGACTAAAACTTATTTAGGTACATGTTAGGTACCTAATTGGCACTATTACACATTGGAGGGGAAGTGTAAAACAGAACCATCTGGAAACAGCCCGGTGACAGGGAATATTACATTGTGCGCACCTTTTGGTGCATTGATTCTACTGGGAATCTATCCCACAGAAAAGTGTGTATGAGGTAATCTTAGTCTTCTCAATAACAGAAAATTAAAGAAGGAAATGTCAAAATCATAAGCATGCTTAGGTCTAGGCAGCTAAACTGTAAATTTTTCCTTTGTACTTTTCTATGATCCCCAAAACAAGCAGATACACACAAAAATAGTTATGCAAAAAGCGGCCTGACAATAATTACTAGTTGAGAAGACAGAGGCACAGTGATGGAAGCAAAGAATTGGACCCGACTCCCCGCTGGAATCCTGGCCCCTTCCTGCTCTGGGCAGCGCACACGACGCCTGTGCAGGGAAGAGCGCGGTTTGGGGATCAGACCGACTGCAGAACCTGGGGCTCAGCCTTCCCAGCCGTGTGTCCCTGGGAACCTTGGTCTCCTTACCTGTTAGGTGGAGATAATAATGGTACCGACTCTACCCGTGTGGCTGTTGTGAGGATCAATGGAGACACAGTCTACTAACAGCCATCACGATGCCCGACACGTAAAGTACTCAGTAAATGTCTATGTTAATGTGAACTGTTTTTGCCCTGATTCAGCTGAATGCTAATGCATACAAAGTTAAGAATTCGTAGAACTGCTAAAATAGCAAGCAAAGCTGGGAGCCACATCTATTCACCTCCTGAGCCATGTTAAAATCCATCATCGGTAAAGCGGAAGTGCTCAGGAGGCAGCAGGTCCCAGGGCGGACCGGACCGCGGCAGTGAGTGAACTGCAGCCACTCCAACCCTCGCTGGGGCAGAGGCGCTCATCTGTGCATGAGGGCGAGCGTGGGCCTGCCATGCGCCCCTTGGGGCCGGGGCCACAGATGAGGAGGTGAACGAGCGGGAACTTGCCCCTGCCCTCAAGAACCTCATGCTCCACCGGGTGAGGCAGGCAAGTGAATAAATCCCCACCTCCAGATATCCCCCCCCACCGCAGTGGGCAGCACCTGGGCAACCCCCATAAAAGTGAAACTAATGGTGGGGTAAAGGCAGAAAGAGGACTAAAGCGTTCCATCCTCTCCTTATTAGTATTTGCAGAGGCGTCTGTGTTACTTAAAACTTTCCTGTAGTCTTGAGATGAGTCAGCGTAGTTCAGTTGAGAGGTTTAACTGAAACTAGCTTTTGAAGGTTTTCTTTTCAATTAGAAATTCTTGGTCACTTATTTAAGAGTAGAGATTCTTTTTCAAATGTTTCCACTCCTACAAGACTTGAACACTATTTTATGATTCCTTTTGCTCTGGGAAAATCCATGGGAGTAGAGACAGAGGGCGTTCTGGGGTCGGACAGACCTGTGTTTAGACACTGCCGCTGTGAGCGTGGGAATGGGATCTGACTTCTCTACAGAATCGGAGAAGACTACTTGCTCTGCGGGCGGTTTGGGGAAGTAAATGAAATAAACTAGGTAAGTATCTGGTATGAACACTTAATACATGATCCAGATACAAAGACATATTATAAATCCTGGTAGGTGTATATGTCAGTCTGCATGTGTAATTCTTAATAAGGAGACATCAGTTTTTCTATAAATGAGTAATGTGCTCTTAGAAATTAGTTCTGATCCTGTTTGATAATACATTGCAGTTTGTTAAAAGGCTGGTCTTAGATTCCTAGCATGGAGCGCACGATCTAAGAACACTTAATTTGCTTACTCAATCACAGTATATAAAGTGCTTACTATGTGCCAGGCATTGCTTAGGTGTGGGGGAGTCAGCCAGTGGACAGGATGGGGTCCCTGACCTCCCAGCACTGACATCCTAATGATGACGGGAGACTGACACCTAACACGCAAACCAAAAGCAGCCTGAGAGAGTGACAGCTATGAGGGAGAGTGGACGGTGGCCCGGGGGGATGGGTGGGAGGGCCGGCCACTCATCAGGGTCACTGGGAAGACCTCTTGCTGAGGCAACATTTGACGGCCACATGAATGAGGAAGAAACAGCCACAACATTCTAGGGAAAAGAAGAACATTAAAATCAGAGGGAACCGCAAGTGCCAAGGTCCCAGGCAAGGATAAGCCTGGCACATGCGAAGGATAGACAGGCGGCTGGTGTGGCCGGTCCCCAGAGGACCATGGCAACGGGAGGACAGATCAGATTGGGAGAGGGACTTCACAGACCACCTGGCAGCTGATGCTTCCTGCTTCTCCCTCCAGGGACTGAGACGACACATGGGAGCCGAAGGGGTGAGGTGAAGTGCTGGCCGAGGAAGGTCTGTGGCCAAGCCCCACGCACCACTGTTCCAGGAGGGCCCTGCGCGCAGACTCCACTCCTACATGAGGGCAGGGCTTTCAAGGTGGGAAGGACCAGGGTCAGTACAGACCCTGCCGGACGGAGGGAAGAATGGAGGGAGGAAGAAGGTGGGAAGGAAGGTTAGCTTCTGGAAAGGAGGCAGTGGAGCCCTCTGCCGAGACGCATGAATAACTAAGAGGTGCTCTGGTCCTTGGTGAGGGGGACCCTTTGGCAAGCCAGCCTCGGGAATGGCAGAAGGCGGAGACCCACGTGCAGGCTCATGAGGCAGTCCCACCTCCTGCGCTGGCTCACCTTGTCCGACCCTGCGCTGTGGTCCAGGGCAGGTCGCCCCCCTTCCCCCAGGAGCCTGTACTCCTGACGGGCCCTCCCGGGCCGCCGGCTCTGCCTGCAGGCTGCACACTGCTCCGTTAGCTGTTGTAACAGGTACGTGACACTGGGCAGTGAGAACAGCACGTGTTTCCAAACAGGCTGCGTGCTCCGTGAGGTCAGAGAATATGTCTTTCACTTACATTTTTTATAATAACTTCCCTGAAGACAAACCCAATCCAGAGCTGTTCTGTTTTCTAGGCCAGTGGTTCTCAAGCCTGGAAGGTTTGTTAAAACACGCCCTGCCCACCAGAGCCTCTGATCCATGGGTCTTAAGTGGGGCCTGAGAACCTGCACCTCTCACAAGCTCCCAGGTGATGCTGACCACGCTGGTCAAGGACCACATGTCAGAACCACGGGTCTAAGACAAAGAGAAAAACTTTAGGTGTTGATTTTATCCAACTCCAAAGGCACCGGCATAGCCCTGTCTTGGCAGTTCTACCAACATCCTTGGGGGCCACTGAAGGGCCTGCTCCTGTGGCATTCCTGGGACTCGGGGGGCTGGGGTGCCGGAGGGAGCCCTTCATGGTCCCACTAACGCGTGCCTACCAGAAGACTGGTTTCTTCCTGCAGCTTTGAGAGGGCTCGAAGCAGAACCGATTCCACAGCTAGGACAGCTCAGCGCCCTCTGAGCCTTTATCTTGTGAGCGTAACCTCTGACGGCCGCTGGCCCCCAGTTCTCTCTTCATGCTCCTGGTCACTCCCCAGAGCAGGCTCCCCACCAGCCGGACGAGTCAGGGTTTGAGGCTTTTCATCCTCCACAAGCTGTGGTCACCATGCTGCAGGATGACCTCAGCAGACTCCCAATAACACGGATCAGGCGAACCTAAATTCTGAGCAATCGGCACGTGAACTTCACACGGAAGGGCCACTTAGGGATGCAGTGGGACCTCGAGCTCCTCATGGAACCTCTCACCCCACATAGCAGAAATAGCAAAATGGGCACAAGTACCACCACTGCATACCAAACACCTGCTCTAAGGCCCTACTGCAGAGAGCGCTTCTACGTCAGGCACATAACAGAGTTTGCATAATTAACACTTAATCCCCATGTCAGTGTGTGGTAGTTACTGTTTCTTTCCCATTTTATAGATGAGGCTGAGGCAGAGAGGAGTTCAGCGACTTGGATAAGGTCCTCGGCTTCTGAGCGCAGAGCTGGGTCTGAACGCAGGCACCCTGCCACCGTGCAGCTGGGTCCGGAGTTAGGTCACCCCTCCCAGCGTGGGGAACAATGAGGAGAAATACCTCCACAAACTCCCACCCAGGGGCGGTACAGGAGCTCCGTGCTGGGCTTCCCGGAGCAAAGGGGAGGAACCCAGCCCTGGCACAGAGCCCAGGGTAGGGTGGAGCTAGACCCATGATCCCGGGAGTACTTTACATACAGCATCATGCCATTTGTGAGGACAGTTTTACTTCTTCCTCTCCAATGCGGGTGCCGTTCATTTCTTTGTCTTGCTCCATTGCCTGGGCCAGTGCCGATACAGTCCTGGAAGCAGCAGCAAGGACACACGTCCTCGCCTTGTTCCCACCTTGCGGGGAAGCACTCAGTCTTTCATCATTAAGTATGATGTTAGCTGTGGGTTTTCACAGATTCACCTTTGGAGAATATGTTAGAAACCTATTATTTGTATAATTAAAAAAAAAACCCAGTAGCACCTCTACTTATAACTTTTTACTTATCAAATTATTTATTACTAGCCAAACATGGTTTTTTGAGGACATAGCAGGTTGGGGGAAGAAAACCAGGAAGCGTATTTTGAAGTAAGTGGGTCATGGTACATGGGGGCAGCAGAAAAGCCCTAGGCCACAGTGGGTTTCGAGGGGCAGATCAGAGAACAGAGCCCTGGCCACCAGTGGGGGCCTCGGGGTGTATGGGACGGTGTGGGTGCGAGGAACAGCATGCGGGACAACTGTGGTGCTGTCAGTGAGCAGACACACACGAGTTTTAAGAAAGCTGCAAGGCATCGCTGTGAAGTCCCGTGTCGAAGGGCTCAAGCTTGGACTTAAAACGAGGCAGTGCCCCCAGAAGACAAGCTCCATCCCACTGCCTGCGTTGGCAACACGGAGCTTCAGGATGCTGTTTGGGTTCAGGGAGTCTCCTCTCCGTCCTGGATGCATAGCCACTGCAGCGCTCACACGTGGCTCAACCTTTCCTCCAATTCCTGTTTCTGCCCCCACTTGCCTTGTCTCAGTAGGCCAGGGGTTCCTTCAGTTACAGCAAGGAGTAACCAGAGAACCTCCTGAACTTGATCCAAGAGAATACTCCCGGGGTAACGCTCCCCCTCACTGTTTACTCCAGGCTCTCTCGGCTGCCAACAGAAATCCCCAGGGCACAAGCAAGGCTGCAGAAACGGAGCAAAAGGCAGGCTTTATGGATCTGGGCACTTGCCTCAAATAATTCATTCCTTCTGAGCCATTAAGTGAAAACAACTTATCTTTTATGAATGAAATTAATTTGATTTTTTAAGGGAGAAGAGATTTCACCTTTCAGTTCTCTCTTGACCTCAAATGAACAAATAAAAGCCAGCTTGGACAATGGCAACCCCTGCTTCCATCGGTAAGACTCTTCTCAACCCGCACTGCATTTTCCCAGCAGTGTCTGTTTTTGGCAGCCAGGAACGGGACAGTGATAAAGCAGAGTTGGAGTCATCCCCCAATGTTTCATTAAAATCTTTATTTGGCTGCCTGTGCAATTAATCCACTCTTCCTTATAGACTATCCCTTATTTTACATGGCAAAAGTCAACATTTTCATGAGAGTACCACAGGGATGGTCACTTGAAGGGCTGGTACGATCATTCTAAGTGGACTTCCGTGAGACCCCACACTGGGTGGGGGTTCAGAAAGCTCAGGCTGCCCCGGGGCTCCACTTAGCTTGCTTTAAGCACCCTGGGGAGTTGTCCAGCCTTGTTTCTGCCTTCAGACGTTTCTACAAAGAACAATCCTCAAGACTGTCTCCAGGAAGGGCAGCTGACCCTCTGAGCCCATGTAAAGCTCGATGGAGAAACTTAGGGGCCTGAAGGGAAGCAGCCCAAGAGGAATTCCCAGATGGGAGAGGGAAACGGCGAGCCCAGAGTCCTGTGGGCCCCTCCCACATCTTCAGGACACCAGTTCCAGTACTTACCAGATGGTAAACTTGTTAAAGTGTCAAACGACAGATTTAAAAAGAGTACATGGATATGTGAGAAAAGGAATAATAACCCAGGGGAGGAAAAATAACTCTTCCCCACCATCACACTGCATATTCAGTAGACATTTCTCCAAGGCTAAAAATGAAAAGTTGGGCACACCGGTATTTATCCTGTACTTGGTCATTAGGCCAACTGGAGCAAACAGCAGAGGGGCCACCTGGGTCTGCCCCCCAGGGCCGCACAGTCTTCAATTCCTCGTCAATGCTGCTGACAGAACATTGGAAAGTGGAAGCTGTTAGGAGGACGGAAGAGCTGTCCCTTTAAGATGAATGTGCTATAATCCAAATGTATTTAGCTGTATAGTTAAACAGCCACAACTTGGTTGTATAAAATATTCAAGTTTCACATGTTTTAATCATCACCCTTTGGCGACTGTCAGTGCTGAAAACAATGAACACATGACGGAGCAGGCTGGGAGCCGGGGAGGGGGCGTCAGCGTGATGCTCCGGTTGGAGCTCCTGGTTATGTGGGATGAGCCGGCGCTGACGCAAACAAACTCTGCTGAGGCCAAATAAGCAAATTCCGTGCTCTCTTCTCTGGAGTCTGACTTCTGTGTGCAAAGGCACTGAACACACTTGCTTGAATAGAACTCAATCTCCCCTGGGAAAACTGTTAATTCGGTGCTTCAGGAATCTAAGATTAGCAGATTTGTAACAAGAGAGAATAAAACCTAGGCTCCCCCGCGTGTGATGACAAACTCCCCAACAGATCCTAAACACAAAAGGCTCTGCGGGCAGGAGCTCCTTGGTGTGCTGGCATCTCACCCAGAAGCCTTGGGCCAGGCTGGACCCTCTGGAGCTAAGGCTCCCAGGAGACCTGACCCTGGGGACGGGATGTTTCCCTTGGTCTCCAGGCACCAACCCCAGAGAGCAGGCGAGAGAACAGGGAGGAGCCACAGGACGCAGAGGAAAATAAATGATCTTGCATGGAGGTGATTCAATCAAGTCAATGCAGGACAAGCCATTTTACCTACACGGAATTCTTGCCCTAAATCTGTATCCACCACCATACTCCTTATTGCTTCAGAATGATCCGTTCCCGATTTATCCCCTACTGGATGCCGTACACCACGTGGGGTGCACGGTTGCCATGGCAATCAAGCCTGAGGAGGAGGGGCCTGGCCCTCTAGAGGCCAGAGGAGGAGCATGACACAGAGGGTCACAGATTGCGATTAGGGCTCCGAAGGACACAGTGATGGGAGAGAAAAACACGGGTGAGGAAAATAGCAAATTCACAGCATGGAGACAGGAGAGGGCTTTACTCATGTGAGGCAGAGAAAGGAGACCAGTGATTAGAAGGCAGTGATTAGAGAGAGAGGGATAGGAGTAGTCTATTATTATTAATAATACTGATTATTAGCAGGTATGTTATTTACTATGTGTCAAACACTGCTTAAGTAGTTCACCCATATGAACTTGTTTAAATCCTCACAGGATTCCTGTTTTGCTTCCATTTTGCAGATGAGGGCACTGAATATCAGAGGTGACCCAGCTGTCACACAGAAAGCGTGGATTCACATGCAGCCAGGCAGTCAGGCCGGAGGGATGCTGTCAGCCTCTGGCTAACGGCCTCTTGAAGAGGGTGAAGGGCAGGTTTGACTACAACCTCTTTTGAAACTTTTCTACTTCCCCAGACCCTCTCCTGAGCGTAAAATATATTAACAAGAATAGAAAGCTAATAATTAACTCCAAGTCTGTGACTAATTAAAGCCTGAGATCTTTCTAAATGGAAGGAAAAAAAAGTTGGAAAAGGTCCAAAAGAACTTTTTTTTTTAATGAGTGTCAGCACTGCAGTATGACAAAAGAGAGATTATAGGAAGGAAAAAACTTCCTCTAATTTTTCAGGCGCACTGCTTTGCAAGGAGCAAAACAACACAGAAACTGCCACTTCATTTTTACATGGTGATTTCCACGTAGCCTGTGCCTTCACTTGCATTTCATAGGAACCAAAGGTCATAGGGAACCGAAGCCCTGACTTCTAGAAGAGCAAAAAAAAAAAAAAAAGCCAACTGAGTCACACTGATACCACTTGGATTTTCCAGCACAAGAAATGTGGGCAGACTGTCATTAATTCTTAGCAACTGCTGAGTCCCCCCTGGGATACCAACCACCCTGAATGAACCGACTGCCTAGGGCTGCAGGCTCTTCCCTGAACTGGAGGCGAATTCTTCATGCCAGTCAATACTTAAAATAAAGTTGTGCTACAATCATTACAATCATTCACATTTCTTGGGCTGGAGAAATAAAATAGCACTGATTAGAAAAATAGCCAACTATAAAGCACCAAAATGTTAGAAGCCAAGTTCCAGTGTATGAACAAGGCACCTCTAGAAGGAACTCAGTGGGGAACAGGGGGCCCTGTGATCCAAAATGCTGAAATCCTTAGAAGTCTTTGCAAATGTACTTGGAAGGTAGCACAATTTTCCTGTCTCCTCGGTGCTTTTTTTCTCCCCAGGAAGATGGGTAGGTTGACACCGTGAGAGACAGTGAGGGGAACTTAGGAATCGCATTTTACACAGCGGTATCCTACCTGATAATTGCCAAATTCCAAATTCTCCCTTTTCAGGAGGACTGTGTATTCCTAAGTAGTATTATTGAATTCATTTGCATAAACTGCAGCAGTAAGTTCTTTTAAACAAATTTAAACAGCTTTAAAATGCTAAATGATTCCTAGTCAGTTGTGGCTGGCAGTGTTGTTCTAACATAGATTGAGAACGTTTAAAGGGAAGAGTTTGTTCAAATATAGCAGGAGGCACTAACTACTCCTTGACAGAATGACTGGCATCCACCTCATTCCTGACTGTCCCAGGGTTTTCAGCCTTTCTCAGGCTAACGGGGAAAAGCCCTTCCTCCCTGTACGTTCCGTCTCTTGCTGTCCTCCCGGATAGGAGGTTCCCTTTGCGGCCTGTCTCCCAGGACTCCAGGCCAGTAGGCCCGTGTACAAAGGGGGAAGACTGCCCTTCCCCAGTTTCGTTCCTTAGTCCAAGGGCAGTTTCTGTGGCTGGCCACCACATTGCTCCCAGTGTATCTGTTTCATATATAGTGACATTGGGTCAGGGGTATAAAAAAACACTTGACAAAGTTTTCTCAGAAAACAACCTGGTTTTACAAAGTGTTCTATTTCTGTAACATTGTGTCAGGATGGCGGCTGAAGGGAACCTCTTCCAGGGTGCCTGCAAGTGTGAGTGGAAGTGTATCAACGCATTTTAGATGTGAGTTTTATTTAATTCGATTAAATTTAACTCCTGGGAGAATAAACACTCTTGGCCTCCTAAGTGGGACACTATGCCCTCATCACTGAATTCACTGAACTAAAGTACAGCCTGTAACTCTGACCAATAACCTCGGGTGCGTCCCAGGAACCGCGGGGCTCCTGGTCTACACATTTCCCAAGAGAAGCTCCAGCTCCAGCCCCCACGCTCCAAACCCCGCCGCAGTTCCACCCGACACGCCTAGGTCCACAGCACCTGCGAGGAGCAAGACCTCTGCGGAGCCCGTGTCCTTCCCTGCACGACTCCCGTCGTCCAGGGATGGGGCTAAGGCCCCACCCCGTCGCCGCGTTCCTACCCACCCTCCGGTCTGCTTCTCCCTTCCCTCCTCTCCCACACCCACTTGTCCCCTACGCTACAATGTGGCTCGTAAACTCCTGGCTCCCACGGAAAGTAGTAACAGAGCCCCAGCTTAGGGGGATGACTCACCGAGGAGTCTCCAGCCCCTTCCCCGCCCTGCAGCGCCCCGTCGCTGTGCCCCTCGGGCTCACTGCGGGCACCCTAGGTAAGGAAATTCTCTGAAACCTGAAGCTGAACCAGGATTCGGCCTCCTCCCCTGTGGCGTCGCCCGCTCGCAGACAGCGGTAGGAAACGACGGTTTAAAGGTCTCCGATACAAACGGACCAACATTTCCGTGAGGCAGGAGGAAAACAAACACAATTCCCTGGGAGGCTGTGTGCGAAGGTTCCTGGCAACGCATCACATCCGAGCAGGCGCGGCGCCTGGAGGCCACCTTAAAAACCAGCGTTGCCATCAGGCCAGCCTCGCAAGCGCCGCTGCAGTGCCCGCCCCTCCCGCCCGCCCGCCATCTGCACCAGAGCTGCACTTGGCACGGTCGGGTGGGCTCCGGGGGCCAGGAAGGGGGCCGGGTCTGCACAGCCTGGAGAGGAGGAGAGGGAAGGAAGGAACTGAACGAGGGGTGACCTTGAGAATCTCCCCTGAGTTACAGATACCGTGGCCGGGCCCGCTTGGATACCCCAGACCCACTCCATCCGGGGGGTGAAGGGAGGATGCAGGGCAGGTGGAGGGCAAAAGAGATGGAAAGGTAGAAAGAAAATAGACAAGAAAGGAGAGAGAAACCGAGTCTCTCCAGCTGGGAAGGCAGGAATATGGGCGGCGCCCAGCGCAGGGGCTCAGGTGCCCCCGAGGGCCCGCGCTCTTCGCAGCCCGCAGGTGCGAACACTCACCCCGCTCACCTTCTCTCGGTCCCTGCACGGTGCAGCTGCGCAGCGCGGAGTGGCGGTCTCGCCCTTCGCCTCCGGCGGCGCGGGTGGAGCTCGAATCAGGCCCCGCCCCCGGGGCAGCATGAGGCCACGCCCCTAGAGCGGGGACCCGGTTCCCCGGCCGGCCTTCAGAGTGCTGACCCCCATTCCCTGGTTCCTGCACTTTTCTCCACCTCATGCTTGTCCACGGATTTACCCCTCCCGCTCCCAAACCATTTATCTACTCCCTTCCGCAGATTCCTTGGTGGCCGCCTTCCTAAACTGTCCCAGCAAGTCATATTTCTCGGATTGGTTCTGCAGAACCTTAGCCCGTTAATAAGTTATTCCCAGCAGGGCCACCGTAGCTTGCTCTGGGCGCTCGCGGCAGCGGGGTACAGGCTTGGACTGCGCGTGCGCGGAAGCCGCCCCGTCCGCCCGCCCCTACGCCGCGGCGGAAGGGTAGGATGTGTGCTTTCTGCTGCAGTGCGCTGGAAGCTCGTAAGTGAGAGGGTTCAGGCATGTTAGAGCTTCCCTGCCCCTAATATTATCGTTAGTATGTCAATAATGTTGCATCCCTGTTAACTATTGTTAGCCTTGCCGAGGACCGGAAGTGAGTCCCGCCCGCGCCCAGGGGCTCAGCCCCGAGCAGGCTTTCCCCAGAAAGGGGCCGTAGACCTTTGATTGTGGACTTCAGACCCAGGTTCGCCCCACGCCTACTCTGGACGCCCCACATCCTCCAGGAATCGTCCACCTGGGCCTCCCCTAGGTACTCTTATGTGGGGGTCCTCCCGTTTGCGAGAGCGTTTAGGGACCGAGTGATTGTGGAAGGCTGGAGTCCAGACCTAAGGCGCCAGGCCGGGTGTTCCATTGTATTGCGTTGTCACATCCACGCGGCTAGAAGTATTCAAGGGCTCCTAAAGTCGTTACTACTGCTGTTTTTATTTACAGACCCATCTAGTATGTTCAATTCAAGACTGATCCATTTTCAAAGAGATTGCACCTCTCAAAATGTTCCAACTCCCCAGCTTGCAACCAACCATAACCACTCTTCAAACTTATTAGGTAAAAGAAGGGCTTACGTTTTAAAGTTCCAGGCACTGTGGGTGTGAAGGGCTTGTTTTGACTGAACATGGAAATGAAGAAAGTAGGAAAGCATTTCTGCATTATTGAGAGGTTTTTTCTCCTATGCTGCTATAGGCTGAATGTTGGTGTACCCCCATTCATGTGTTGAAACCTCATCTCCAGTGTGATGCTCTCTGGAGGTGAGGGCCTTTGGGAGGTGATTAGGTCATAAGCGTGGAGTCTTCCTGGACGGGATTAGTGCCCTCATAAAAGACACCCCAGAGAGCCCTTCTGCCGTTTGAGAGGACCTGGCAAAAAGACCACTGTACATGAACCAGGAAGCAGGCTGTCACCAGACATTCAATCTACTGGCATCTTCATCTTGGCCTTATCAGTCTCTAGAATTTTGAGAAATGAATGTTTACTACCTAAGCCACTGCAGCCTGTGATACATTTGTTACAGCAGCTAGAAGGGAGTAAGACACTTGCTGACTGTTGTAGATAAGAAAAGAGGCAGCTTGGGGTGGATCAGGGGCATAGTTCTGGTCTCTCCTTTCCCAGCTATCTCTGACCGCAGACAAGTACTTGGCCACTCAGGACCTCTCATTATAAAAGCGATGTTCGTTTGTTACAGATATTTTGGAAAATACAGGGGGAAAAAACCCCAGAAAAATTACATATATATGTAAAAATGGAATCATGTTGTATACTTTTTCTCTGCTCTTCCCATTTCATAAATTGTAAGCCATTTCCCTTCCTGTGTCCTGAACAGTTCATTCTGTAACATTACTTGATAATGTTTGCACATCGTTTCATAGCATGGACATACCACTCCTCTTGGAGTTAGTTTGTTTTCAGTTCTTTACTTTTTGGGACAATGTACAACCTTGTAGATAAGTCAGTGTACATGTTCATGTTATTTCTTTTGGCTAAATTCCTTTAAGGAGGAATTTCTGGGTCAGAGAATACCTACACTTAAAAGTCTTAAGATATTATCAACAACAGGCACTCCAGGAAAAAATTTATAATGCTCTCCAACACTGGCTACTGGGTATCATTTTCCGGCATCTCCAGTGGGGATAAGATCTTTCCCATGAGATGATTCTGAAGTTCAGATGAAGTGAGGACAGACTCCTATGTTAGTTTTACCACAGGATAACACATTTTCCAAGTTTTTACAACTTCACAAAATGAATCACGTTGTGGAACTCTTTGGCTCAGAGATTACTGTGTCCCTACTTCACTCACCATTGATGCCTTCACCTTGTAGTCAATATTTCAACATATAAATTTAATGGAGGGGCACAAATATTGAGACCATAACACACATATATTTTAGCTTTGTCTGCTAAAAGGGTACTGACACCCCAGGAGCAAAGAACACATGTAGGACCCATATCTTGATTATCTTGATTTCTAAATACCATTCCCCACCACAAAGGATTGGGGCTGATTCCCAGGGTAGCCCTGGAAAATTTTGCTGTGCTAAAAAGTAAAGATGTGAAACATAATGTTCTTCATGTCATTGTAGATTAATGATAACAAAAAAAAAAAGTAAAGATGTGCTAAGAAAAATTTGATACTCAATATAATGAAGGATGGTAATGTCTTATAACTGATTAGATAAAGTAAAAATCTGTAATTTCTTCTGCCTCAGTCTCTGTGCCTTTTTTACAGAGCTCCCAACAGCTCCATGTTGGGACTGAGCATCTGGAGGTTCACAGCCTCTGTGGTCTGTAGGAGCCACTGTGAGGAGGGTGCAGGGAAGAATTTTTGGTGTTTTCAGTGGAAAACGAGTGTTGGTTACTAATTATGATGAGTCTGTACCTTGGGTCTAGAATTGCTGCACCTTTCTTTATAGTAAGACACCAGGCTGCTTAAGAAATAAGGATGTTTTGTTTAATTTATGAAACAATTTAATGTATGAAGAGGAGCATTTTAAGAGGTGCAATCTTTATGAAAATGGCTCACTCTTGAATTCAACATACTAGATGCATCTGTAAATAAACTTATGGCATGAGGAAAAATCCATGAGCCATACTGATAACAAATAGATCAGTAATACACAAATGTGTACATGACATAAATTTGTATGTAAATAGGGAGTATACAGGAGTCCTCTATTATAACTTTCTGTAAGTGTGAAATTATTACACAAAGCTAAAAAATATTACAACCCCCATTTTACCCTGTTTAAAAAGAAAAACAAATATATATACATAAAATTTATATATGTACACATTTAAGTAGATACAACTCCCATCATACCTGCTTCACATCCCCCCCATAGCACTTCCCAGTGTCTATCATACTGTGTTATTAATGTATTCATCATGTCATTTTTATTCTTTGCCCTCCTTTCCCCACTGCTTCCTTAAAGGAGGTAGGCTCCACACTCATTCACTAGGCTGTGGGCCTAGAACTGTCTGGTCCATAGCAGGTGCTCAATAAACATTTGTTGTTGAATGAATGAGTGAATTAGAACTTTCTGGGCATGGAGGTGGTTATGGCTGACTTTCTCTGGGTGTTCTGGCTTCTTCAGAGCCTCCTCTGCTAGCCCCTCTCAAGATGCAGGTGATTTATTTTATTTCCTCAGCTTCTGGCTTTCCTGTGTTGTCTTCTGGTCAGATTTTCAGGAGGGCTGCCATCATTGCTGTGAGGAGATCCTCTTTGGTCAGAATTTAGATGGGCTCCAGGCCTTCTGTGACCCACGGGTGGCAACGCTCACACATTGCTTCCGCCTGCTGGGAATGGGAGCTGGCTACTGGTACAGTCCTCTCTTTCACCCACTTCCTTGATCATTTCCCAACCAAGGAGCATACCCTCCAGTCCATGAAACACATGTTAAGCTCTTAAGGTGGTCTCCCCTAAGGTCCTCCCATCATGCTTGGGAGAGGGAAGCACCACTCACCTGTACCCCTCAGTGTGGGTGGGAACTCTGTGCAGAATCCTTTTCCCGAATCCTTTCCTATCTGCAGCCTCCCAGCCCCTTTGACACCCTTGGTGTGCATTACTCATGGTTCTTGGAAACTTGCTCATAGTTCTCTGCATGGTCATCTGTCTCTCCATTTGCTCTGTTACTGATTCATGTTAGATTTTAGTGCCTCAGTCAAAACCCCCAGTTTAACATCTTGTCGTACATGTTAATCTGTGACCCACGGTGGCTCTAAGATATATTGCTATCAGATAGGAAAAAAATCATCACTCGGAAAAAAATTCAAAATAATTCAAATGCTTTCCATGCATTTCCCCCAAACACCATGAGGGGGACTTACAGATTACAGTAATATTTCTAAAATCTTCATTTTCCACCTCTGTTTATATTCCTCACCCACCATGGCTGCTCTCATTCCTCTGTCTTCCAGATTTCCCGTGAATTCATCCTCTGGCCTTAACAGACGACCATGGTCCCCTCCCTTTCCACTTCTGCCGTATTTATACCCTAAGAATCCCAAAGAACCATCTAGCCAGACTCATCCCTGGCTAGAAAGGGAATAGTTGGCTCTTCATTAATGGCAGCTGGCAAGGATTACCCAGTTACACTACAATCCTTAACTTCCATGTAGTTAGGTGTGATTGTGCAAGTCTTCCCTAATGGGGTGTAAACAAAAGTGAGGTGTGCTATGTCTGGACCTGACCCAGAAGACTGCCTGTACTTGTCTTTCCCCTGCTCTCGTGCTTGAACGGTGATGACCAGAGTAACCTTGCGAGGCAGGGCTACTATTGCTTGGGTCCCTGCATGACTATATGGAGGAGAGGTGCTTGCCAACCTGGGGTGGCTTCCCCAGAATGTTAGATGTGTGAGAAAAAAAAGGTTCTTTTGCTGGAGCCATTTCATTTGGTGTTCTATTTATTAGAGCAGTTTAGACTTTCACATGTACAGAATTTAAAACCAGGTGTGGTGTGCTGTCTTAATATAAGTCCAAAATATGTAGCATTGACTTTGCTGGGCATGAGGCAGTGGAGAAATGGAGTGTTTTAGATCCTTGTTTTACTGGGGAAATGCCAGGTGGTACCATACTGGAGAAAACAAAGAAGACACAGGTCCCCCCGGAGCCTGTGGTTATGGGAAAGGCAGATGGAAGGAGCCAGAACCGTAGGGTGAGTTGGGACTGCCGGCTGGTTTTAGCAAGGTACAGGTTCAAAACCTTGGAGCCAGATGTGTTTGAGAATTCAGAATTTTTTGAAATTTAGCAAGTTAACAATGGACATACTGTATAGTATAGTACAAAACATCCCTGCAGTCTGGGGAGCACCCCCTAATCAAACACTGAATTAACACCCATAATCAAATATTCCTATTTCTGCAGTGACATCTATGATTATTCATACCAAGCAGGATCAATAAAGACTAAAAATAGCCCACATCAATTTAGGTCAAATTTTACCATGGCAGAGTTACAGAAATGAGCTAGAAGAGCTTTTGCTTTGTCAGAGCTTTCTGGGTTTCAGAATTACAGAGAAGGGGTTGTGGACCTGGATCATAAGAGAGACGGGAGCCCAGGCAAGAACTGACCTGTTTTCAAGCAGAGAACGACCAAAATGAGGAGACAGTCCAGAATTTGAGGTACCCCTGGATTATACCTCAAACTGTGAGAGAGAAAACTTGTTTGCAGACCTCCCATTAAAGCTTCTCAGTCAAAAAACCCAGCTCTGAAGCAAAGATCTGAATAAAGTATTGCTGTGCTGCTATGCTGTCATTTTGGATGGCCCAGGCACAGCTGCCGGGCACCGAGAGAACCAAGGGACCTGTGTTCATCCTAAAGGAACTGTGAGATAGTAAATGGGTATTGTTTTAAGCTGTTAATGTGTGATACTTTGTTACATAGCAAAGGAAAACAAAAACAGTTACTCAGAATGCAAATGAACTGCTGGGAAAATTTCTTGGCCAGTGGGAGATATATTAACCCTCTGAAACCTGGTATAGATGGTGCTACATTACCAGGTATATTGTGATGATTTTGCAGAATCCAAATTGGACAGGAACACCCTGCATACAGGATAATGCATGTGGATAAAATGAAGGTTTCTATGGCCAGGATTATCACCTGGCCCTGGTTGGCTAGCTCACTACACACGTGTGGGCAATATGTCATTATTGACTATATAAAGAGCTCCACCCAGTGCTCTGGGCAACATGGTGGCATGGCTGCAAGACTGCAGGAGAGCAGAGATGAGACTGCAGTGGAGGACAGACTTTGAGATGGCGACAGGGGCAGAGAGGCCCCGAGGCAGAAATGGCTTGCTGCCTGCAGACTCACTCTGAGTGGACGGGATTCTAGTGATTGACCTGCCACCGTGGGAATAAAGTTAGGTATAACCCTTTCACCCCAAGTATGTTCCACTGTCATTCTTTGGTCTCACTGAGTCCATAGTGAACTTGTCCGGGGCTGAAACCCATTGGCAAGACAGTGCAGAACATCAAAAGCTAGACCACCAGTATTTTAGAGCTGTTATCCTGGGGCAGGTTTGATTTCATTACAAATGGTGGCCGCTATGGATTGAATTGTGTGCCACATTCATTTGTTGAGGTTCTAACCTCTAATATGACTGTATTGGGAGATCAATTGAGGTTATTAGGGAGGTAAGTAAGGTTAAATCAATGAGGTCCTAAGGATGTGGGCCTGACCCAATAGGGTTGGTGTCCTTATAGAAAGAGAGCGGCACTGGAGATCTCCCTGCCCACGTGTGTGCAGAGAAGAGGCCATGTGAGGGCTCAGAAGGTGGCTGTCACTAAGCCAGGGAGAGAGGGCTCACCAGGGACCAGCTGTGACGGCACCTCGATCTTTGGACTTCTGGCATCCAGATCTGTGAGAAAACAAGTTTCTGTCGTTTATGCCCCCGCTGCCCCCCAGTCCATGGTATCCTGTCATGCCAGGCTGAGCACACTGATACAGTTGGTTAGTGACAGTTGGCCACTGGCTAGTTGGTTAGTCAGTTTTCTCTAAATAAAGTGTAATCAGGGTATGAAAGTCCAGTTTTCAGTGGCTGTATAGACAGTGGTCCAGCTTCAGAATGAAAGAGTAACTGGGTGGAGTAAGATTTTGATTTTCTAACATTCTCAAAAAATGAGTCATTCCAAATAGCACAGTTTTCTGAAAAACTTTAAGCATGCAAATGTCCTTGAAAAAACTATTTTGAAAGGGCAGCCATTTTTACATTGTTCCTCCTTTTATTTTTAAACTTTCATAAATATAATTAATGCAAGTTGTTAAAATCAGATAATATATATAGAGAGAATTATCATGAAGATATGATTCATGTATTTTCTCTACGAGGCTGTCCCCTGCCTCAGCTCCAATCCTGTTCTCACACACTCCTTCAATCATTTCTATTTTTTTTCTTCCATGCTGCCTATCTCTGTATTTCTCAACAATAACCTTACACCATTTTTTTAACTACCAACTTTACACCTTGCCATTCCATGATAGGATTTAGTTTTCTTCCATCAACTCCAATTTCCCCACCTTCCAAAATGGTTCTGTCACTATGCTCGGTTCCCCTGTGTGTAATCAGGCACCTTTAAGCAAAACGTTTAAGCCTCCGCTGCTTATTCCACAAGCAGGGGAGAGTATTTCCCTTCCCCCTTTGGACCTTGATGCTTCTGCTGCCTATTGCCCCCTCTTTACGCCATTTCTGATCCCCTACTTTCGATATCTATATATCTACTTTAACAATATCCAGATTAATAACATTGAAACTTTGTTCTGAAACTATGGTTAATTTTCTCATAATTTGTCTATAGTTCAGTTCTACAAATTGGAAGCCAATAAACCAGTGTTATTATTATGATGGTGTAAATATTGTTTGTGATAGAATGAAATACTGTATTGGGCTTCCTCTCCTTATTTCCTATCATGACCCCGTACCTCTTGCTGGATAATGGTGCTACAAAGAAACATAATGAATATAAATTACTGTTCCTTTATGACTCAGGATCATAATTGTGAACCCCAGATATTTTGCTTGCTATGATCTAGTGGTGTCCATAGGTTTTACGGAGGTACACTGGGGGTTTTCTCCTAATATCAACAATAGCTTTTATTAACTGAGTACCTCCTAAATGTCAGGCATTCACAGACTGCATCTGTGTCAAACACCTGGAAAGCCTAGTGAGCTTATGACAATGTTAGTAGTCAAGTAAGAGCTTGGCCGACACTTAAATGGCACACAGCATATAAAACCCAGAGCTCACATGGTCCTACCTGATATGGCCCCTGCTGACCTCTATATCTTCATTTTCTCATTATTATTTTGTTCAAGCCACAGAGGACCTCAGGGCTTTCTTCAAGCACACCGAGCTGGCACTGACCTCAGGGCCTTTGCACTTGCTCCCTCCCCCACCACCTGGCACACTCTTCCCCCAAATCCTTGCATCACTGTTTCCTCTACTCATTTGAGTCTCTGCCCAAATGTCGCCCTCTCAGAGAGGCCTTTCCTGACTGGCCCACCTATGATAGGCAGATCTCTGGTCACTCCTCTGCTTGCTTTATTTCTCTGCAGGGCACTTAATACCTCACCTTTTGTTATAATGTATTCACTTCCTGTGTCTCTCCCCCATTAAAATGTAATGTCACTGCAGAAAGGCACTTCATCTTTATGTTCCCAGGATCCAGGGCCTTTTCAGCATCTGGTAGGTAGGTGTCCAGTGACTATCGTTTAGCAAGTGGATGAATGCATATCTGAGCAATGCAGTCGCGGTGTGTCGAGCTGTGTGGTTTGGCTTCAAGTTGTGGATGAGTGGAGCCTTAGCTCCCCTGAAGGCCGTGTCTGCCTTCCCCAGCTCTGAGCCTGCCCAGGCTCCGGCACATTCTCTGTAAGTCCCTGGCCCTGGAGCAAAAGACACCCATTCAAGGAAGTGGGAGGCCTTCCGCCCACTACACACAGCTTCTCAGATAAAGTGCTTGCTGCTTGCCCCGACTTGGGCTGGAGTCACCCTGCCCTGGTCAGACTCAGGTGAAAAGTCGTGATTGCAGAGTAATGACTGCCTATGTTCTTTCATTTTTTTTAAGTCAAAATATGTCTGTGTTATTTATATTCTAATTTACGAGACATATTTTTAAGTCAAAAGTAGATACTTAGTGTTGGAGTTTTGGGAAATCTGAACAAGGGTAAAAATGAAATAAGATCATCCACAATTCTGTTACTACACAATATTACTTTGAATGTTTGGTGTACATTCTTACCATTTTTCCCTTTGCAATAAAAAAATATTTTTGAATGGCATCATATTAAATGATGTATCAGAATGGCATCTACTCACAAGTAATGCCATATCATATTTTATGGATATTTCACATTGTATAGTGGCAACGTCTATTAATTTTCTTCTAATTCCCTCCAAAAACAAAACAAGCACAATGTGTACACATGCATCTCATCTATCGTCTATATACCCATCCACCTATCTGTCCTTGCATCTATCAGTTAATTTATTATCTATATACCTTTGTACCAGTCTTTCTATGTAATCTATGTATCTATGTAATCCTTCTATTTATCCATCAGTCATTTATGTATAGGTCTCTTTCTCTATGCATTTATTACCCTGGTTTCTATGTAGGTGTCTGGCTATGTGTCTTTCTGTTTATGCATCTATCATGTATCTGTGTAATATTATCTACCACTATACCTATACATTTATCAACCTATCTTTGTATTCTACCTATATATCTAGCCATCATCCATCTATGTATGTATGAATGTATATTCGTCTGCATGTATGTATTCATGTAACTGTTACTTATTTCTGTATCTTTCATTTTTATTTACACAAAGGACCTGCCCTGCATATTTGGACACCCTGTTACTTTCACTTAACGCATCTTAGAGACCTCTCACCTGAGCACTTTAAGAACTATCTAGTTCTCTTCTTTGATGATGATGGCCCAATAATGCATTTAGAATTTCTTTTGTCTTTAATTTTACTGTGTTATATAATGTACATTTATGCAGGCATACCAGTTAGATACCTCCAAGGTCACAAAGTGAAACAGCACCACGCCCTAAAGCCCCCCAGTGGACTGCTACTCAGTTACAGCCTTCTGTCTCCTAGAAATCATCTATCCTGACTATTGTGATTATAATTCCCTTGCATTTAAGAAACTTTACCATCTGTGATTGCATTTCCAAGGATAGATTTTTTTTTTCTGTTAATGAACTCTATTTGGATGGAACCATACTTGAGGAATTTTGTCATTTCTTGCTTCTTTTGCACAACATCATATTTGTGAGATGCTTTCATGCATGCAGCTGAGGTCATGCACTGACATTACAGTAGTAGTCCATTATAGACCTAAACCTCCCCTTAAAAATAACAGTTCTGATGGTAGTGCACATTTGGGTTGTTTCCAGTTTGGGCCTTGTAGAAAATGCTCTTATGAACATCCTTATAGATGTATTTTGATGCTCATGCACACCCGTTATTAAAGATACATTTCTAGGACTGGAATTTCGAGGGCGTGGGTGTCAACTTCATTAGGTAACCAAACTGCTTCTAAATGTTAGCACCCATCCCTTCCCACACCCTCAGGCAGAAGCCACTCCTCGTTCAGCAACCTTGTCCACACTTGGTGGTGTCAGACTTTTAAATTATATTTTACAGGTTTCCTGCTCATGGTTAACTTAGTTGTTTCTCTTTCTTTATCTCCCTCCTTTAAAAAATTCTGCTATTACAAACACTGTTAGGAACCCAACTTCATAGACAATCTGGGCAGGGTTTTGTAAATAAGTGCATAATATATCTCCTTATTAGTGGAAACTCTAAGTTGGGGGTACTGTAAATGTTGATAGCTCTGCCTGAGAGGGCTCCGCCTCCCCGAGAGCCCCTTGGTTTATATTCCCATGGCAGCACGTGGGAACCTCTTTGCCCACATCTTCAGCAACGCTGGCTATCATCCAACTTGAAATGTTTGTCATTATTTCATCTCTGTTTTGAGTTGCACTTGTCTAAATATTAGTAACTTTTTCTATTTATTTACTTGTATTTAATGGCTGAAACTTTTTCTCTTTGAAAACTACCACTTCTTATCTCTTGTCCATTTGCATACTGGATTGCCATTATTATTATATAAGTATGCCATATCATATAAATGTATATAAGCATTCACAAATTAAGGAAATTGGCCCTTTGTGGTCATGTATGTTGTATATATAATTTTTCATTTGACTTTGTTTAGACTACTTATATTCCATAGAGGAAAAAAAAAACTGTTTAAATCTACTAATTTTTTACTTTGTGACCTCTAGGTTTTATATTCTTCTTGGGAATCTTTCCCAACTTCATTCATACTTACTTTTTGAAATTTTATGGTTTATTTTATGTTTGACTCCTCGATACATGTTAAATCTCTGATAATTTAGGTTTAAATCTTTGAGGCATCAAAATGAAGGAATGTGGCAAGAATTCTCCATTAACAGTTTGTCAGTGGATCCATTTTTTTTCCTGCTTGTTTAAAATGCTTGCTTTATCATGAACTAAAATGCCATATGTATTTGGGTCTGTTTTTCGATCTCCATTTTGTTTCACCAATGTCTGTTTTCCTCCCCAGTGTCAAAACAGTTTTAAACTTTGCTCACTGCCTGGGTTTTACCAAGCAAAAACATGTTTGTCCTTCACCCGGAAATCAAAGCCATATATACGCCCAGAGAACACAGGCACCTGGAGCCCCTCTGAACAGGGTTCCATGGGAGAAGGATTATGTACCTGGCACAGAGGACACTGGGCTACAGGTGCCAAGGTAACAGAGCTAGGGTGTTCTGTGGATTCTCATGGGGAAGAAATGCTCTGTATATACATAAAACTGCAAGGTAGGCAAGCAGTATATTATAGGGCTGATATCTTGGGGCAAAGTCTGCTTTCATTCAGAAAAGTAATGTAGCTAGTGATTAGTTAGTTAATTATTCTTTAAATAAGTAGGTAACAGTGCAACCAATCTGTGCACATCTAGTTTTCCCCTGGCTGTAGGAAGGAGGTGGACGGTGACTGACTTCTGAGAGAATTGGAAATGGCCTAGAAAAACTTAAGCTGTCTTACACCCTCACGGCATGGGCTCAGCTTTCTGAAAGATGAAGTCCCTTAAATAACAAAACATACTTCATTTTTACTATTCTGAATGGATAGTGCCCTCAAACGCACCATGACCATCCCTCTCTTATTTCTAAAATTTTCATTGAGGGGTCCAGGCACAATTGTTAAATAAATCAGGTAACGTAGGAAAGCAACAGTCCTTAGTCCCACCTCATTCTGGGAGCAATTCCTTTTGAACTCTCTCTGTTTGCTTTTCCCAGTGGTGCCTTCCTCGTCTCCGTGTGCCCCCTCCTGATAACGCCCGTCGCAGGCCTGCTTCCTGGCTGCACACTATGGCGGGGTCTCCCGTCAGCCAGGCCCACCCCGTCTACCCTACAGTCACATGACCTGCCCCGTCCTCTCTCCTTCCATGATCAGCGCTGACTCGTGTCTCGTTCTTTCCCGTTGCCCAGAGGCAGCGTCTCTTGGCGCTTCACTTTTGACCTTTGCACGTACACTTTGCCCTCCCCACCCTGCTCACTTCCACGTCTCTACACGTGTGCTTTTACTTCCACACGGTCGAGATTGTTAACACCTACCCTCTGTTCTAGAGGCGTGGTTACCTCCCGCGATGATCTGTTGTTAGTTTGAGCCTAACGGTGAGAACCAAATAATCGGTGTGCACATGACGACGACTTTGCAGATGTTCACTGCACAACCAAGTACTGTGTTCTTCTTTTCCTTCATTTTGTGGCTAATGTTATGCTCTCTGTGCCACTAGAGAACATTGCTGATGATCAAGTTCAAATGGAATTGCCCTGTCTTTAAACGGGGGTGTGGTGAACCTGGCGTGACTTTCCGTAGCATGAAAGAGACTTAAGTGTACACGATGCATCCTCCGCCTCGGCCACTTCATGTCTTAGTCCGCCTGGGCAGCGAGAACAAAGTACCGCAGACTGGGTGGCTTAGACGACAGACACTGATTTCTCTCGCCCTGCAGGCTGGCCGTCTGGGATGGAGGTGCCCGCAGACGCAGTCTGGTGAGGCCTCTTGGCCACCTCCTTGTGTCTCACGTGGCAGAGAGAGGGAGGGAGCGAACACTCTGGTCTCCTGCTCTTCTCATGAGGACCTTGTAAATCCTTATAAACACCAATCCCCATCCTGGGTGCCTCACCCTCATGCCCCCATCTAACCCTAATCACCACCCCAAAGCCCACCTCCGAATGCCATCACCCTGGGGTTTCGGCCTCAGCGGACATTCGTGGGGACACGTTCAGTCCCTAATGCTCCACGGACCACCCTTCCCGCTCTTCCTTAGTCGTGTGCGGTGTGTCTGCGCGACTGAGTTATATCTCTGTTGAGAGGCAGTCACCGTGGGCCTGGGGCAACCCTGCGCGTCCCGGGGAGTGCAGCTCTGTGGGCCAAGGTGCCTGGCTCTGTTCACCCTCCTGCTGTGCTGGGCCCCCGCACCGGCTTGGCGTCTCTGTGAATTCCTCCACCGCCCTGGGGTGTAAGGAGAGGTTGGGCCTGAAGACACTCCCACAGGTGATCCTTATTTCTGCTAGAAGCCAGATCGGCCAGGGTTGTGCGTGGGAATCCTGGGAAGCCTTATGAAGACTTCCGTCCTCGCCTGGGCATCAGAGGGGCCAGTGCCGCAGCTTCAGGGCATCAGGTGACTGACGATTGCCTCTCAGGTGCAGGGAGATGGTTCTCCCCTGACGCGCTCCCAGCAGGGAGCTCTGTCTCTGCCCCCCACCCCCGGTTTTAGGACTCCTTGGGCCTTTGCTGTCAGGCCACTCCTCTGAGCCCGGCTGGTCCTAGGGAATTCCTGAAAATCCAGCGGTGCCTCCCGCGCACCCTGCTGGGAGCACCCCCTCCCTCTCCCCTGCCCCCTCCCCCCCTCCAGCTCTGGGGCCTGAGCCGGCTGCTACTTCTTTCCCTCCCCATTGTTGGCGCCCTTGCGTCATCAGCCACTTGCTCAGACTCTGGGCCGTTGATACTTCTAACTTCTGTCTCCAAGGCTCTGCCCTTGGCCTTAAGATCCATTCTGGCCACGCCCGGGGCCTTCTGGTGCTCAGAGCCAGGGCAGTGATCTCTTCTCAGAAGGCCTCTGTTCTCCCTGAGCACCATGCCCATGGGTGTGAGGTGTGACGAAGGGCAGAACCCAGGTGATCCTGGTGACACCAGACTGTCCATCAACCTTGTGGAAACACCTGTGGGAGGGAGGGGGGGGTGTTGTGGGGAGCGGCCCACTGGGCAGGTGACCAGCGCTCAGACCACGCTGCTGTCCCTTCGGGGTTGAATGGTGTGTCACCCCAAGTGCAGCACGGGAGGGGTGCTAAGTGGGGCTCCTGGGGCACGCCTCCCTTCTAGGGGCCAGCATGCGTGCTGTAAAGGCCTGGCCATCCATTCTGAGGATGGGAGGATCAGAAGGTGGTGCTGTCGCGGGGCCAGAGGGGGGCCGACACCGCCTCCAAGGGGCTCACAGTTCAGGAGACAAGAGACCTGTAAGCAGGTAATAACAGCACAGGTGTGACAGGCTCTCCACAGGTGCTTTCAGGGTGCAGGCGTGGGGCTCAGGGCACCCTAGCTGCTCCCTCCTAATCTAGGAACCTCCGACTCCCTCTCCCAACTATTTCATCCCTCCAGTGGTGAAAGCTCAAGGATTGCCAAACCAGTTTTCAGGAACCCCTTATCCGGGCCAGCTTCAACACGTGGGAGTGGCTGATACTCAGCAAAAATAAAGAATCACATTTATGGCCTCTGGGGAGGAAACTGGCGGCTGGAGGCTGGGAGGGGAGGGAGAGGCTTTCCGCTGGTGGACTTTGTGAATTCTAAAGCTCCACTACTTATCCATTAACATAAACTTTCTTAGAAGTACAGCCAAGAATTACCAAAAGCATTTTTAAAATGTCAGTTGGAGGACCTCAAAAGGAGAGGCAGCGTTGCATAGAGGAGGCGCTGAATGGGGAGCTGCGGAGCCTGGGTGCCCTTGAAGGGTTATCAAGGTGAGCCCGGAGCTGCAGGCATCCGTCCTGGGGTGAAAACAGCCGGATTAAAGAAAGTCATGCTGTTTGCACATAGACGTTGCAGGTCTACGGACTACCCCTCTGAGAGCAGATTTAGACACTTCAAAGTCTCCTCACCCAGGGGCAGCTACCCACATAGCTTTCACGCTTGAAATTCTTCACAGCGAGGTAGGCAGGTTGGGAAGGCGTGATGGGCTGTTTTTCAAGGCAGGCGGTCTGCAGCTCTGCAGGGCCACGCGCTCTGAAGGCAGCCCGGGTCTGTGTGCTCCTGATGCCGACTCAGCACTCATACGAGTGATCAAGACCAATGATATTCCATCTGTGAAAACATCGAGGCTGTGTTTTCCAATCTTTTTGACCAATTTCTCATAGTAAGAAATAGATTTTACTTGGCAGTTCAGTATTTTCATACAAAATCACACACACAGATATATAGGAAATAAACTTTCATAAAAGTGTACTTCCTCTAATTGTGTGGATGGACTAAATTTTCTATTCGGTTCTTTCCAATTTGGTATTTTTTACTGCTGATCACGCTCCACTCAGGGTCTGGTTCTGAGGGAATCCAAATTGCAATGTTTCCAATCTCAGGCATTTCTTTGTAGTCTGGATGTTTTAAGCGTCCCTAGTTAATTACTTACAATTCCCTGAAATGGGGCTTTAAAACACGCCCCATTCTTCTAGGACCCCTTCCCCTCCACCTTGCCTTTCACACCAAATAGATGATTTCCCTTCTACTTCAGAGAAAGTGGGGGAAAGAATTCTTCCAACTGTCTTCTCCTCTTCCCATTTTTCTGCTCAACGTTTTGCCTTCAGCTGTCTCTACCCTGGGGCCCCCCACTTCGCAGCAGAAGGGGTGTCCCTCTTCCTGTTTAGGTCTGACTGCTCCCCTGAGCTCTCCCACTCTCGCCTCCTCAGAGCCCTAAGACCCCCAAAGCCAGCTCCTCTCTGGTCCTTGGCTCCTTTACCGGCACATTCCCACCAGTACTTACACATGTGGGGGGCTCTCCACACGACACTCCACAGCACCCCTTCACTTCCCCTTGCCTTTGCTCTGACTATGGCCCT
Source organism: Manis javanica (assembly GCF_040802235.1). NCBI lineage: Eukaryota > Metazoa > Chordata > Mammalia > Pholidota > Manidae > Manis > Manis javanica. The sequence continues at coordinate 3,466,813 of NC_133169.1, forward strand.
CTCCCTCCTTCTCGGGGAGGTCCTGAACCATGTCTCCTCAGCTGTGGGGTCCCTACTTCATCCTCTCCAGTGCACCCTGTGCCTGCCCTAAGCTGAACTGTCCCAGGGCCAGCACTGAAACTGCCAGTCCTACCACAGACCCCGTAGTTTAGCACACAAGAGCTGTGCATTTGGGCTCCCGCCTGCCCTGTGCCACAGGCCCACACGGACACCCCACTCTGGCTACTGAGGATTCTTCTAGTCCCTCCAGCAGGTCACTCTGTTTCACATCTTTGCACTGTCGTAATGCACCATAATGCACTTCGTTCGCATCTGTTTGAATTTTCTTCTGCCCCAAGCTTCTCTCAGTTCCCATTCTGACAATTCCTGCTCAGCCTTTAAAAAATGGTATGAATTACCATCTCCAGGGACACTTTCTTCCCTAGTCTTAGAGGCCTTTCCTGCGTGATCACCTAGCTCCAGGACACGACAGACACCCAATGAGTACCTGAGTTAAGTATGGCAGCAGCAAGAGCGATCCCAGGGACCAACAGCTTGGATTCTGAGTGCCCTTCTGCTCCCGCCAGCAAACCTCTGCCAGGAAAGAGCCAATCTTAGTAAGCGGCCATTGCAGGCCAGCAAGTAGGCACACGCAAACCGATCCACCTGACGAGAAGCATCAGGAAAGGGCAGAAATATGGGGCAGGCCTCCGTAACTCTTCCTGTGTTTGTTTTCTAGGGCTACCATATCGAAGCACCATGGACTGGGTGGCCGAAACAACAGAAATGTGTTTTCCCACAGTGCTAGAGACTAGATGTCCCAGATCGAGGTGTTGGCAGGGTGGGTTTCTCCCAAGACCTTTGTCCCTGTGAGCCTCTCTGGGGGTCTCCATGCTTCGAGAGGTCTCTGAGCCTTCCCTCTCTGAGGTGGACCTGTCTGAGGCTGGGGCCAGTGCCTACCCATATGCAGCCCTTGGCTGAGGGGCAGGAACCTCATTTACCTCTTTGAAGACCTGCAAAAGTTTGGAGAGGAAGAGGTGGAAATGCTCCAAGAAGCATAAATAATCCTGTTTTGATGGCTCCCACCCTTCAAATCAGGAGACACTTTTATTATTCACGCGCTGCTCGTCTTCCACTAGTTTATATGAGTCTTCACAATAATAAGACATAGAACTCAGAATATTTATGTTGCAAAGGGCTTAAAATAAAGATCCAGTCGGTCTTTCATTTTAGATGAGAGGAGAGCATTTACTTAGATGTTTTTATATATGTTATAAATCCTACAAGACGGTTACTATTCCCATTTTGTAGATAAGGAGATGCCCCTTAGAAAAATGAAATATCTGGCCTAAAGACTCAAGGTAAACTGGACTAGAACCAGGTTTCCTGACTCCCAGGCACTCCTCTCTGGGTGGTAACTAACTCAAGCCCAATTCTAATGCCCCGATCTGTGTCTTCTGTAGAAGATCCTATCATCTGAAAAACGCAGACCAACACTGGCTCAGGAAGGCTTTGAAGGTCAGAGGCAAACCAACAGCCTTTCATGATGCAGCCCCGTTGGGCCTCAACTTGACCGATGATCTGTCAAACCCAGCAGAGCGCCGTGCGAGGCTGGCTCACATCCCACTGGATGTATGACCGAGGGATGCACTGGAGAAGACACTTTCTGGAAGCAGGAGATGCTGCATACAGGACCAGCAATCAGGGCCAGAGGGGGCCCGTGGTTGTAAAAATGAACACTGAGATTTTGAGGGGGAAAAAAGTGCAAGAGGGGGACGAGTGCAAGAGAAAAGACCACAAGTGGTGGGGTGTGGAAGAAAAGTGTTTGAAAAGAGAGCACGGAAGGGCATGATCATGTCAGAGAGCTGGGGCAGTAGAAATAAGCAAGAGCAGTGCCCTGGGAGAAAGGGCTCCCTCTGCCTGTCATCCTATGCCACCTACCCTGTGGTCACCTTGTCACTTCCCACCAAACATGCTGTCTTCTCATGCTCTATTACTGTATTTTCCATAAAGTCACCTTTATGGAATTGTGCCCACAAGGGATGCTTCACTTCCGTGGTGGGTCTCAGGGTGCTCATTTCTTCGGCTTCCCCTTGGTGGCCCTGAAGGATCTGATTGTGGAGTGCTAGCGTAACAGGAGAGAGATGGGGAGCACAGGTTCTCTGTATTCCTCCTTAGCTGCAGCTGCTGCTAATACAGCCGCAGAGGAACAGATGGTAAATTCCATCATCACTGGATTGAGGATTCATATTCGTCCTTGTACTGTCACAGGAATGAAAACAGACTCTGACGCTTTGACTTCGTAGCAAAGCTCATTTGTTTAATATCCTGGACACAGAGCATAGCCCTATGGCAAGAAGGGAACAAGTAAGCAGGGGAAATTAAGCTCCACTTTCCTTTCCCAAATAATGATTCTATCAGACACTCACATGGTGGCACACTGTTGCAGGTTTGGGATTATGGCTTTATAACAACAGCAGTTAATAGGTATTTAGCCCTTCCTAATCCAGGTCCTACTGTAAGCACTTCATGTTATTAACCCAAGTAGTCTTCACAACAGCTCTGTGAGGTTGGACCTTTTACAGGTAAGATTTGAGGCTGAGTAACTGGTCTAGACTCACCCAGTGATAACCATCATTGTTAACAATGATAACGATCATCATTGCTATTTCTCTGGGGACAGGCATGCTTTAAAAAAGGACAAGTCTGCACAGCTGAGAGCACAATTCCATGTTTTATGTGCAGTTGATGAAAAAAACGTTCTGAGCTTCTCGATGACAGTACCATACATAGGGTGAGAATTCTTCCCTAGTCAGTCAAGCATCCTTCTGTTCACATCCTCAACTGAGTCAAGTCTCTGCGCCTGAGTTGAATCAACTCTAAGACTTACAAATACACATCCTGGATTTTCAGAGGCAGGACTAATTTAAATCAGCCTTAACTTTCTCCACAAGTACAGCAGCTTTTTAAAAATGTATCCTGATGGTGGGCCAGAAAATACTGCCATTCCACCCGCAGAGTAGAAACTTAGAGAATTTTCCCCTGTATTTTCTCACTGACTCAGCTGTTCTTCCCTTTCTTCTTTCACACATCAGATTTTTCTCTTCCCACTTTTTCTTCCGCCGTCTTTGTCCTTTCCTCCTGGAGCCCTCGCTCCTGTTAGGAGGTCTCACTGGTCTGCAGAATGAGGCCAGTGAAAACCAAGCCCCTCACCGCATTCGTTATTTTTGCTGACAGTATTCTCCCCCTTTGGAAAAAAACATTTTCTTCTACTCAGGACCTTACTTCAACATGTCCAAATCTCTGCGCCTCCATAATTACAGGCTTTACCTGTACAATTACCTGTGCAACTAATTGTCACCTCCCAGAGACGATTACTCTTGTTAATTATTAGGTTCTTTTGTTTCCTATTTCGGCGGCAAACCCTGGAGGTGATGGTCAGTCATGTCCCCCAGCTGGTTGACGAGATGCCGGTGAGGGTCCCCAGGAGCCCGTCGTGCGACCTGGCCGGGGGCGCTCCGCGGGCCCTCCTCATCCCAGCACGCGTCCAGGGGACCCTCACTTCCTTGGGGTCCGCTGAAACGGCCCTCCGCGCCTCACAGGGGCCCTTGATTGAGAGTCCCGGCACCCCCAACTCCGGACGCCGACCGGGTCCCTGGACATCGGTTATTCCCGCCCAGGTCCAGGCTGGTGTAAAGCACCTCCAGCCCCGGCCATTTCCCGGCCCCGCCCTCTCGGGGAATCTGACCACTCAGGGGCTTTGAGCGGAAGCTCCTGATTGGTCCGCCAAGGGGAGCCTGTTAGAGAGGGTTGAGCTCATTGGATAGGCTCTCGGCCAGAGTCTGTCGGAAGCGCAGGCGCCAGGAGGGGCCCGCGGCGCGGGGGCGGGCTCGGGGGCGGCTGTTGCCTTAGCAACCGCGGACCCTCCCGCGAACCCCGCCCCTCCGAGCCCCGCCGCCGCGCCGCCGCCTGCCAGTCGCTACCCGGGGTCCTCCGGCTCCTGCCACACGGGCGCGAGAGGCCGGTGGCCCCGGTGGCCCCGCTGCTGTCAGCGAGCGGAGCCCAGCTTTTATCCCCAAGGCGCTTACTTTGGTTGCCCATCAGGTAGAACTCCGCTTGTCCTGACAGGAGCACAGAGACCCTGTGTCCGACGGGCCGGTGGGATGGGAGCAAGGTGGGGACGCTGGCTGCGGCCGTCCCTCGCTGCCCCTCTGCCTGGGCAAAGCGCGGCCCCGCCCGGCAACCCGTTCGCGCCCCGGGGTCCCGCGGTGCTCTGCCCAGGTCAGAAACCAGAGCCCCCGCCGCCCTGAACGGCCAGGTACGTTGGCAGGTGCAGAAAGAGTAAGGCGTCCACGGCAGCCACTCAGGTGGGGTCCGTGCGCCACCCTCGCTCGTTGTCTGCCTTGAGGATGGCAGACCCGGTGTCTCTTCCCGGAGGGGGGCGGCACTGAGGACAGGGGCCTGGACAGGGGGCCAGGTGCGGGCGGGTACCCGGCCCCCGAGGACAAATTTCCCTCTTCCACGAGTGGTTTTAAGTTTTATGTTTATGTATGTCGTTTTTTCTCTTTCTATTAAGATTTTATGTTTTTAGAGCAGTTTTAGGTTCACAGCACAGTTGAAGGGCAGAGATTGCCCATATACCCCTTGCGCCACGCCCCCACGGACAGCTCCCCGTTATCCACATCGCGCACCAGTGGGACATGTGTTTTAAACTATGAACGCCCACTGACACATCACCACCACCCCAAGTCCATAGTTTAATTTCGGTGGTGTACATTCTGTGGGTTTGGACAAATTATGTACGTACGTTAGCAAGCAACTCCAAAGCGTTTTTATCCAGGTTTGTGAAATAGGCAATAGCTGGTTGATCCCTCTTTGGGATTTAAAAGGAAGGAGACGGAGAAATGTGACTTTTAAGTAATATACTGTTTTTCTTATGTAGCTTTGAAGGAAGCGCCAAGAGTAATTCCATAAACGTTCTGAGCAGTAGGGCAGTGTTACCTGGAGGTAGATACGTAGCTTCCCACTGGGGCTCCTTTGAAAAGCAAACCTCATCTGAATGAGTAAATTCTGACAATCAAAATTAGTCCATTTTTCCTTTTATTATCCCTTTTGTTATCCCCCACCCCTTGTCTAGTTTTCACAAAGGATTTGGGCACATGGGCTTAATAGATTCATTTAAAACTGCTTTGAAATGAAAATATGTAAACGTGGAATTTATTACTCTTATATTCGGCATTTTCAAATTTCTTACGAAAATTTGTAGCCATCACTGGCTACAACCTGTACTACTCAGATTAAAACAGGTATATTATTCAAAATTATGTGCATCAAAATAGAAAATGTTGAACCAAACATTTCCCTGCTGACTTTCCATTGTTATTTAGGAAATTTTTTTTTAAAAAAACGTTTATTTCTGCGACTTTGAAATTAGTAAGGATTCCTAATTCTCTCTTTAAATTTTTCTGGCACCTATGTTGTTACTAAAATGTGCAGAGTTGAACTGCATGGGATTGCCAGGATTTTGGTTTTATTTGATCAAAACAGTAAAAAAATGGCAATTTCAAATATGATTCAACCTAGTATCTGAATAGGAAAATTTTTACTAAAAAATATTTTGAAGTTAATCCTTTTTTGAGATAAATGATCACCCCCTAATGTATTGATTTTTTTTCTTTTCTTTTTTTTTTTGAGAGGACATCTCTCATATTTATTGATCAAATGGTTGTTAACAACAATAAAATTCTGTATAGGGGACTCAATGCACAATCATTAATCAACCCCAAGCCTAACTCAACAGTCTCCAATCTTCTGAAGCATAACGAACAAGTTCTTACATGGTGAACAGTACAAGGGCAGTCATATCACAGAAACTTTCAGTTTTGATCATGCATCGTGAACTATAAACAATCAAGTCAGATATGATTATTCATTTGATTTTTATATTTGATTTATATGTGAATCCCACATTTCTCCCTTATTATTATTATTATTATTATTATTTTTAAATAAAATGCTGAAGTGATAGGTAGATGCAAGATAAAGGTAGAAAACATAGTTTAGTGCTGTAAGAGGGCAAATGTAGATGATCAGGTGTGTGCCTGTAGACTTAAGTGTTAATCCAAGCTAGACAAGGGCAACAAAACATTGAGAGAATCGGGTGCCGATTTCTCTCAAAACAGGGCAGTGAGGTTCTAAGCCTCACCTCTGTTGATCCCCAATTTCTCACCTGATGGCCCCCCTGCGACTGTGCCTGTCTTAGGTTGTTCCTCCCTTGAGGAATCTTACCCATCTCTGGCTAACCAGTTATCTTCTGGGGCCACCTAATGTATTGATTTTATAAGTTAGTATTTTATACATTGGGTTTACTTGCAGCAGGATCCATTTAAAATTTCCCAGAGTTTTCTGTTTTGCACATGTGTGGTGTGATGACATCCTGACTAGAAATTCAGGAATTTAAGGGCAACGAGAAACCTTTCAGCACATGTCTTTCGCAGCATTAACCACAATTCTCCCTGACAAGTTGGAGGTTACTGACTTTGAAACATAGCCAGTTGCAAAGAACCCAGTGTGTATTCTTTCCATGACCCTTGAAAACTGGCCTGTTTCCTATTAATGACTTTTTGTTTTGTTTGAAGCATGTGATGGTCCATTTTCTTGGTGAATTTCCAGATCTGCCATTCTTCTTGTACAACTCATTTGCTTTGTGGTGGGTCTCACCAAAAGATACTGTGTACATACAGAAAAGGGGCTTCTGGAAGTTATCATGTTTCAGCAAGAGAACTGTTTAAACATCTGACTATCATTTACAATGAGCATCTCTGGTCTCATCCATGGAAAATACCACAAATAGTAGAGAAAACTGAGAAGAGCTGGCAGAAGATAGCTGCTGAGTTTGCACTGTGCACTGTTCAAATGGGTTTTTAGGAGCCCTCAGACCAAGGTTATTTTTTATTTCAGTTTAGCTCATTGGGTGTGTTCCTTTTTGTAGAGAGCTGAAGAGCAGAGTATGTTTTTTAAAGGTGAACTTCAAAAACCAGTTAGTCCGTCCTCCTTCCATCTCGAAACAGTATCATGATGGACACAGAGCCTGACTCCAAGACAAAGGGAGGCTCTTCAAAATTCTTGGGTAGGCAGGGGCTTTCCTGTTGGCACTATTCCTTGCTGATGCGTTTTCGTCCCAGCTGATGGGGACTCCATGTGCTTTGGACCAATGAATGTCTTGTTACCCTGGGAGCCATTGACTAAACCTGTCCTTTAAATCTTTGGTTAGGAATTTTGAATATATCTTATCTTTAGGAGTTCACTGGCTTGTAGATTTCTCTAAGGCCATTTTTTTCCAGTGTTGTTATTGATGGAATAAGAAAAACCTGCCAAGAAAACCTGGTTATCCTGGAAATGAGCCTTGAAGGCTGAATTGCTTAAATTTTCAGGTGTGACCAGTTTAGCTCACAATAAGATTTCCATCTATTTAAGGGTGTTGAACTAGATAAGAGTGAGAAGATTCCAGGCTTTAGGAACACTTCTGAGTGGAGCCGTAATGCCTCAACTTCCTTTAATGTAAGAAATGTGAAATTCTTTGTTGAGCCTTATAGGCCACATGCTTCTGGTTTATTACACTACTATTAATGTAATTTGCAGGATGAAAACTTTGGGGTAATTAATGGACAAGTCTGTCACGGTAAGACACACACCCAGAGAAAATCAGGCTGCATTAGTTTCCTCACAATTTGAAACTCTTGGTTAATAATTATAGCTATCTTAACTGAATGTCAGGTGGCAGTGTGCAGTGTTCTGTCCATCATCTGAGGAAGAAAAACATTTGGTTCCATGTCCATGATCTTGCACTAACTAGGGTATGAAACGCCTTTTTAAAATAACAGTAGGTTTGCATGTCTTTAAACCAGTGCTATTCAATAGAGAATAGAGTGCTATCTGCACAGGCAATTTGGCATTTTCTGGTATAAAAAGAAAGAGGTGAAATTAATTTTAACAATAGATCTTAACCTCATATATCCAAAATGATAGCGTGTCACCATGTAATCAGTATAAAAATAATTAGTGAGATATTCTACATATTCATTTTTGTATGTAGTCTTAGAGATCTGGCACATATCCTTTTTGGACCAGCCACATTTCAAGTGCTCAGTTACCCCATGTAGCTAGAGGCTGTTGAATTGGACAGCACAGCTGTAAACTGTTACTCCATCTGGTTAGGCAGAGCATGTTAGACTGGGGAGAGAGAGATGGGCAGGAAAGGGGTCGAGGGGTGGGTAGAAGCCTCTGCTGGGTGCAGAGTATCCTTGGCCCCAGACTTCCCAGAGTATGTCTCTTCGTGTTCAACATTTAAACTTTAAAACGAAAGCACTGACTTCCTTTATTTGATATCCCAGCAGGCGATTGTGATCAAAACAAGAAAATAAACAATTTTACAGACTCAGGGTCTGTCCTAAACAATTTAAGAAGTGAGAAGAGGTGGCTTTGGTCTGGTGGAATCAGAATGGATTTGGGGAACGGGACAGACCTGAGTTCAGACCAGCCCTGCTCCGTCTGAGCTCTGACTCTGTGCAAATCTGTAGCTTCTTTGGCTCTGACCACTGTACTGGGCACGAAAATACTAGTTTTGCAGAGTTGCAGAGTTGCAGTGGAGATTAAACTAGATTCCTTAGGTGGAAGACCTCATTCAGTCTGTGGGCGGAGAATGGGAGGCACTCAGTCTGTTGGTGTCATCTTCCTCTTTATCTGCTTTCCCCACAGGGCATTTTTGCCCAAACTTTCTCCCCGTTCACTCCCTCTTTGGAGTCTGAATCAGTCCTTGAACTGCTTTCCTACTCTACGTTCTCAGAACCTCAGTTTCTGATGCAGTCCCGGATTATAGGCCTGCTGTAATTGCGATTGTGTTATAAATATAAAAAGCTTTCATTTTTTAAAAAAAATAACAATTCAGCTACTGCTCATTCCAAATCCAGGGCAAGACGTTCCATCAAATCACTCCAAACTCCACGAAAAGATAGCAGTACTTTGATTTTGGACCAATGGGTGGCAGCCTTGTCTAAGTCACTGCAGGTCCCTCAGCGTTAGTTTCCTTTTTTGTGCTTTGTAATGATCTATGGTTCATTCTTGCAACCTGGAAGACTATTTTTCATGGAAAAGCCTAGGGCACTGCAGTAGGATGCCAGCCTCCGTGGTGCCGGAGGAAACCAGGGGCCCTCAGTTGCTGTCCGTGCAGACACGTGGGGAGATTGCTTAGGCCCAGAGTCAGGCCCTGGGGGTGGGTCCTGGGCAGGGGCCTGGGAGGGTGATGGCAGGATAAAATGTTTCCTAGCAGGTGACGCCCAAAGGTCAAGGTGGGGGAGGGAGAGGCTGACCCTAAGAGGCTGCATGAAACAGCAAGAACTCTACAGAGGCTGCGGACCGGCATCAACGAGAGGCCTTGTAGGGTCACTGCAATCACTGGGAAGGGACTTTCCTAATCTCATCCCCTCTTGGCAGGGCCTGTCATCTTTGAATTAGAAGGATATGTTTACACAAATTTTTTCAAAAACATCTCGTCACCTGACGTTTACTATACACCCTCCCCACCCTCACCTAACACCCAATCCAGCGACAGTCTGGCACTGTGATAATCTGGAGGCACCTCATTCATTACTCAGCTGTTTGAATTATAGAGTTTAATCGTATTTGCAGATTTAAACTTTTGTGGGCTTTCCTGTGAATTTCCTGATTTTTATCAGGTGACTGACTTGGTATGGATCAAGAGATTAACTAGAGAACATTCTGAGAATGCAGAAAAGCAGCAAGGAGAAAATAAAACGTGCCCATTAGCTTTAAAAGATCTTTATCTTTCAAAATAGGGTAGATAAACGATTGGTTATTGTTACAGAGACATGGACTAAACCAGAAAACCTTTTGAACTACATGAGTTTTATGATTAGCAACGCTGACAAAAAAAGGGGGTGACATGAAGGGTTTGGGATTACTTGGTTTGGTTTGGTTATTTAGTTATTCATTCATATAGTGAAACACTGAAGAACCTGTTACATGGCGTATAATGTGCTGGACTGTGGAGGAGGGAGTTGAGCAATGAATAGGGCACAGCTCTTGTCTATAAGCTCCTGATGATTTGCTATAAAAGGGAGAAAGGCAGGTCAACAATCCCGCAGTGTAAGCACCGCAATAGGGGAACACGCTGTGTTGTAGAAACAGAGGGAAAGGCCTTTGACTGCCCAGTGGCAGCCAGGGAAGGCTTCACAGCGAGGTGACATAAGCTGAGTCTTTAAAGGCAAATAGGAAGCGTCCAGATTGGGTATAGGGAGCTGGGAGGACATTCAGGGCAGAGGAAAGAAATGTGTGAAGACGTGTATTAGACCGCCTGCTGTTCTTGAGGAACAGCATCTACCTTGGCATGAAGCTGGAGCAGAAGAGGAGAGTATATTGGGCCAGAGAGGAAGAGGTGGGATGAGTTTGGACAGGGGAGTGGGAGCCAGGTAATGATGGGCATTTTAGGCCGTGCTGAGTCACTGAGAACTTCATCTTACAGGACTGGATGAGAGGTGGAAGTGTGGGTAGGGGAAGGGAGAAAAGCGCCGTGATTCCCAGGCTTCTAATCCGATGACTGGATGAATGATTGTAGCACAGAGGAGGGGCAGGGTTGCGGCAGGTGAGAAAGATGGCAAGTTCATTTTGAGACTTTAGGGGATCCTGCCCAGGTGACATTGATTAGATGGATCTGGCCACCAGGAGAGAGACCTAGATTTCCAGTTACAAATTTTGGTTAATAATAATCACCATTCACTGATGACTTACTATGTGCCACATTCTGTGTTAGTCCTCCTATCAGATCCTCTTCACCCTACAACCGCGTTTTACAGATGGGGAGGCTCAAAGTACATGACTTGTCCAATATCACCTGTCCAGCAAATGGTGGAGCTGGGATTTGAGCCTCGGCTGATTCCAGAGCCTGTGGTTTGAAGCACTGCCTTCCCGAGGAACCATCTGTGCGGAGGAGTAGTGAGGCGATAGGCAAGGACAAGCCTTCCAGGAACAGGGTGTAGACTGGGAACAGGACTACGGCTGGAGCCCTGGGGAGCTTAGCCACACGGGACGGGCAGCCGAGGAGGAGCTCACGGAGTCCAGGACAGAGCTGCTGCAGGGGAGGAAGGAGGCGAGCAAAGGGCCTTGTCCAGAGACCCAGGAGGAGAATCTCAAGAAGGGAGGGGTCGACGACGGCAGCTATCACAGGGCGGCAGAGAGTGAGGACTGAACCGCCCGTCTGTTTGCCCCTCTGTGCCTTCCCTGCATCAGCCCCACACTTGCAGCTGATGGTCAGACATGGGCGCTTAGGTGTCCCACAGGCTTTGTCACCTTCTGGGGTCTGTTTCTGTTGATACTATTACCACCACCTCGGGCATCCAGAAGACATGCTTTGGGATGACCTCTGATGTCCTTATCGCACGACTGCCAGTGACCAAGCCTGTAGACCTTAACCGAGCAGCGTTCCTCTTCTCTGCGGCTTCGTCTTCATGCCCTCTCCAGGGCCCCGATTCTTCGCTTTACTTACCTACACCATTGTATTTCTATCTTGATTTGTCTTCTTGCTCCCGGCAGCATTCTCCAAAAATCTACCGTGTCCATTAATTCTTCTGAAGCCTTACCCTGCCAATCCTGGGCTCAGAAACCATTAGTGGGTCTTCATTATTTCTTATAAATTCCAAATTATTGCTGAAGGTTGTCTGAAATAGTTGTAGCTTATTTTTCCAACTTCTCTCCCCCGGCCCCCTCCACATTATGTGTCTTGCATCCTATTTTCTAGCCAGACTGAAAACTTTTTTTCGTGTGTTTGCTGCCTCGGATCATTGCTTGGACTGGTCTTCCCAACTAGATGCACTTTCCTTTCATCTTTTAGGTCCAAATCCTGCCCATTCTTCAAAGGTCATGTGAAATGCTATTTTCTCCATAAAGCTTTTCTTGAATTCTTCCACAAAGAATAATTTCAGCCTTCGTTGAATTCACCTGAGTATGGCACTTTATCTGTGGCCCTTTCAGGGCAATTAACATCTTCTATTTATATTTCTGTTTTTATTTTTGTATGTGTGTTTTGATAGTTTTTGAAAATAAGTTCTATTTCTTAACTGTTTTTCTGTTCTTCATTTTTGCTGGTCACATGGGTGTTTTTTTATATATAGGCTTTTTGTTTAGTTTTCAATCCTGAATGGATGGATGGGGAGCTGACAGTATGGTTCGGATCTGTGTAATCTCTACATACTTCCTTCTTAATCACCCCTTTATATTGGGGGGCTTCCTAGTGTGCCCTGATCTCTCAGCTGGATGGTGAGGTCCCCTCACATAAGTTTGAGAAGAGTTAGCTTTGAGTAGTGTCAGTGTCTGCAGGAGAAGGCTCAGGTAGATACTTGATTCTTGAGATATGCTCTGAAGGACAAAATGTTCCTACTTGGGGAAAAATCTACAGTCCTCTGGAGCATCTCACCGTCCAGTCCAGTTGTTCTTGGGCTGTTAACTGTAGTCACCCTCTGCGAGGCAGCATCTAGAATGTGCCTTGATGGTGGGTAGCTATTAAGGGAAAAGGAAAAGGTGTCATCTTGGGGTTGGCATCCTGGGTCCCTTGGAAATATCTTCCTGTTTGGTGACTGTGACATTCCCAGGTCTTCCCTTGACTCATAGGTAGAACCAGACTGGAGAACCGGACGCCAGAGCTGGGACACCTTCGGTTTGGTGGTACCTGTCTGTCCTGCTTGTGAAATTCAACCTGAGTGTGGCGTTTCCATGGCCGAGCCTTCTATCCTGCTTCCCCTGCACGGGTCTCTTTGGCTTTCTCTGGCCTTTGGGGGTATTTTCTACCCTTTGACCTCCATAATTTCCATGGAGGTCACATTTAGCTCCACCACTTATTATGTTAATTGTGTAAAATGAGGATCTTTGAGTACCTGTATCATGGTGTTGTCAGGATCTCAAATCATAGTGTAAGACCTACAGAGGAGACTTTCAAATCCTAAGGCCTCAAACGGGGTGCTGGATACATAGATCCACCCAATAAATGGTAGCTGTTTTGAAAAAGGACTGTAAATGGTTTGATTGAAAAGGTAAACTCAGGCCTGGGAAATGGCAGGAAAGGGGCCTGGACAGTGATTCATAAAGGGGGCAGTTTGGGGCTGGGACGGCAAGGCAAGCTTGGACGGCGCCCTGGCAGGAGTGCGGCTCTTGCTCCTTCCATCAGAACTGTGATAAGAAGCCGCCAAGCGGGGGTCTGGGAGGAGCCTGCCAGCCAGCCCAGGGATGGGCACCCTGGGAGCCCCACCAGGAACGCTGTGGCTCGGGGAGAGCTCTTCTGGTGAACTTCCAGGGCCCAGCTCAGGGCTCCATCCTTGGGGGGGTGCTTCTTGCACGGACCTGAATTGCCTCCGAAGTCAGAGATGGTCTTATACCGTCGAGGGTGCCAAGTCCTCCTTCTGTGAGAGTAGATGCTCTAATTCAGAGCCAAATCTAACGAATAAGGTGGGGGGACCAAGCTGAGTAACTCTGATGCAGATTTTTAAAAAACCAACAAACAGTGAGATTGTGTTTTTTTCCTGAGTTAAACTGGCTTTCGAAAACAATGGTAAGAGTAAGCTGTAACACTTTAAAAAATCAGTTTCATAATCTCATTTTTCTTATGGAATATTATGTTAAGTCAACAATTATCGAGTACTTGCTACATATTAAGTATGATATTAAGTGCTTGGCTTATAAGGATGAATAAGTATTTTTCCTTGGGGACCCCATTGCCTGTTAGGGAGACCAGGAGTCAGCTGTCATAACGCGGCGACGTCAGACTTGCGGAGCTGGTTCAGCCTCTGTGAGCGGCGGGGGCAGTGGGGGTGGGCGGGGTGGGCGGGCACTTGGGGCCGGGGAAGGTTTAGAATAGAAGTGATGCTTAAGCAGGGCGTAGAAGGGTGAGAATGCATTTATAGGAAAGAAGAGGGTTGGAGCTGTGTGTGTGTGTATTTCAGCCAGAAATACATGTGCCAAAGCTTAGAGGCCATGGATGTCAGGAGAAGGTTCTGAGGAGTGAGGAAGATCAAACATGAAATGCTTAAGGGCATTTTCTCCACGTGGTTGAAGCCAGGAGAGACAGTCCGTTTTTGATGTCTGACTAGGGTTAGAATCCGTCTAAGATGTCCAGTCTTGGAAGTTAGCAAATGAAAGGCAGAGGTGAGAAGCTCGCGGGTCCTGCCTGAGCATCCCTCCCTACAGTGTTGTGAGATTTTACTACGAGCAATAACAGTCCATGGGTTTAAGCAATTTGCCTAAAATCTCACATCCAGGAAAAAGTGGAACCGGGATTCGCCCCTGAATCCGCCTCATTCCACAGCCCGGGCGTTGCTGTGAGGACCGTGCCGTCTCTGTCTGATGGCTCAGGTCTTCGCGCTGCCTCGGGGCCACCATCCCGAGCCTAAGACCCCCCTGTGCAGTGTGGCGCCTGGAGGGGAGGAGGCCGGTGCAGGAGCGAGCCCGGGCTGACCACAGGCAACGCCAGAGAGTGGTTCTCAGACTCGATGCCGCAGGCTCCGTCCGCAGGCCCCAGGTCAGAGTCGGCCTCATTCCAGAGCTCCGCGGGTGACTGAGGCAGGCGGCCTGGGAGCCCCGCCCTGACGTCACCCTAACGCATTTCTTACACGAATTTGGGTCTCCCTCCCCCACCCCACCCCCCGGTCCTGTCCCCGTCTCTCGGGGAACCCCCAGTTACCTGCACCCATAGTGTCTGCCTTGCCGGCTCTTCTGCCCTCCCGGAAGCTCGGAATCTCGAGCGCCCTTGACCGCAGAACACAGACACAGGTTCATGCTCAGTGCGTCCTTTCCGGCCGCAGCTCTCGGCAAGTCTACAGCCTCTGGTGAAACGTCCCCCCTGGGAATCCCCAGCCGTGCTTCCTAGTCATGCTCGCCTATTCAGGCGCTTTTCTTACCTTGCTCTTTCTAAAAAAGGAAATCCCGTTTCAGTTTGCTTGTTACCCCGCTCTCCCAGTAGCTAGCTTACTGTTTGGGGTTCCCCCTTCCCGGTCACGGCACGTCAGAGCCACGTGGACGATCTGACCTCGTCCCAGTCGGGCGGTCTCCTCTCCGGGGCCCTGGCGACGAGGCCCGGCCTTCTTGGCATACTGGAGTCCTTGCACGACATCACACAAGTGATGGATCCCTTTCTGTCTCTCTGCCTTGGCCTGGGGACCTGGATCCTGGAGTCAGGTTAATGGGTTCAAATCCTGCCTGCCGACTGTGAGCTAGGGTACATTTTTTAACGTCTCTAAGCCCCCATTTCCTTATGTATAGAACGAGGACTGTAAGGTGGTTTGAGGTTTAAATGAAATGATGCTTGAAGTGAGGGTGCCTGCTTCACGGTGAATACTACTGTAAGCGTTATTGGTCATGATCTTTCTTGCCCTCCTCCACTTCCCTGATTCAAATTCTGTCAATCTTGCAAGGCCCAGCTAGAACTCTGCTTCATCCACAGGTCTTTTGTCCCCTCAAACCAGCAGTGACCTCTGCTCTAAATGCTCGTGATGACTCATGTCTGAGATTGATGCTTGATTGCCTTTATCATGTTACTATTGTACTAGGTCCTAGCTGGCTTTATTCTTGGTCCCTGGTATAGAGAAGAGTCCCTGAAAACTGATAATAAAGACTATCTTTTTCTTTTCGCCTTTGCACTACCAGTTATGTTTTTAGCATTAGCTCTTGTTTTGGGTGTTATGATCAAAGATGTACTGATTACTACACTGAACGTGAACCCATTTGGGATAAACTGAGATGAACTGGCAGCATCTACACCCCAATGACAAGATCTTGGGGCCCAGCATTCAGCTGGCTTTGTCCAGTTGGTGCTGTTTCTAGTGGAGAGAAGGTCCTTGTTCAGGGAGAAGGGCATTTCAAGGCTCAAGTGAGTTAGTGGTGGAAGACCTTGTCCTGATACCCCCTTCTAAAGCTGGCACTTCTCAGCCCTGGATGCACAGTAGAATCACTTGGGAGCTTTAAAAAAATGACTGATGCCCAGGCCACATTAAGCCAACATTTCTGGGGGGCACCAGGTATGGTATCTTTTAAAAGCTTACCAGGTGATTTTATTATGAAGTCCAGGGTAAGAAGTTGCATTGCTCTAAAATCAGGTTCCCCAGCTCCTCCATCTGGTAAATGGGCTTTACTTTGAACAACACACATTCATTTCTGGGGTGTTTGCTGCAATTAGCTTGCAGAAATGAGCTTTTAAGAGAGTGTGGGTATCTTAAGGGTCCAAACCATGCAATGAAAGAGACAGTTCATTATCTGAGAATGCCTTCCAGCCAGGCTGCTCACGGACACTCAGTGTGCCTAGGAATAGCGTTTTCCTTGTCCTGGGTCACTGGTGCCAGAGCAGAGAACTGACCGGCCTCCCTGAGGACCTGAAGTGTTTATAACTCTTACAGTATTTCTGCAAGGTGAGCTGTGCTATCGGAGGCCTGAATCTTGGGGGGCTGTCAAGAGTCACGAAGGTAGGGGAGCTGGCCATAACCCTAAGAGCTCCAGAGGAAATAGCTCTTGGTGTTGAAAGAAAGGGACTCAGAGGTCCTTCCCAGAGACGAGAAAAGAGGAAGGCTTGGAGCCGACTCACCCAGCATCCTCCTCCACCTTGTCTGAGATATTTTGCAGAGGAATCAATTAAGGCTTTTAAGAAACAGATTCATGGAAGTAGAATTTACATTCCATAAACTTCATCTGTTTCAGTGTACAATTCAATGAATTTTAGTAAATTTACAAGGCTGTACAACCATACTACAATCCAGTTTAAGAATATTTCTGTCACCCCAAAAGATCTTTTCATGCCTATTTGCAGCCAGTTCCTGCTCCCAGCTCAAATCCGGGCAACCACAAATTTGTGTTCTATCTCTATAGTTTTGCCTTTTCTGGGCATTTTATATAAATGGAGTCATACACTGTATAGTCTTTTGTTTCTGGATTTTTTCATTTAGCATAATATTTCTGAGGTTCATCTAAGCGGTAACATGTATCAGCATTTTTTCCTTTTTATTGCTAATGGTATGACATTGTGTGGATATGCTACATTTTATTTATTCATTCTTAGGCTGATGGACATTTGGACTGTTCCCACTTTTTGGCTATTATGAATAATGCCACTATGCTCATTCATGTACAAGTTTTTGTGTGGACATATGCTGTCATTTCTCTTCAAGTGGACTTGGGTTTGTATGGTAAATATATGTTTAGCGCTTTACAAAATATGAGTTGCTTTTTAAAGTGTCTGTACCATTTTATACTTTCACCAGAAATTCTTGAAGGTTTCAATTTTTCTACTTCTTCACCACTGCTTGTTATTATCTGTTACTTTGGTTTTAGTGGGTGTGATGTGGTATTTCATTGGAGTTTTAATTTGCATTTCCCTAATGATTAATGATGTGGAGCATCTTTTCAAGTGCTTATTTGCCACTCATATATTTTTTTTTGGCTAAATGTCTCTTCAAATCTTTTGCCCATTTTTAAATTGGTTTTCTTATTTGGTTTGAAGAGTTCTTTATATATTCAAGATACAAGTTCCTTATGGAAAGGTGATGTCCACATATCTTCTCCAATTCTATGGCTTGTCTATTCACTTTCCTACTGGGGTCTTTTGGAGCTCAAAAAGTGTCTAATTTTGATGGAAGTCCACTTTACAAGTTTTTCTTTTTTGAGTTGTGCTTTTTGTGTCTTATCTAAGAACTCTTTGCCCAGTCAAAGTTAGGAAGGTTTTCTCACAGATTTTAGGAGTTTTGGATTTTCTCCTAAATCTTTTATAGGTTTAGCTCTTATATTTAGGCATTTGACTAATTTTGAGCTGATTTTTAGGTATGTTGTGTGTATGCATCTAAATCTTTTTGGATATGGATATCCAATTTTTACCATTTCTTGAAAAGATTATCCTCTCCCTTTTGAGTTGTTTTAGCACCTTTGTTGAAAATCAGTTGACCATAAATATAAGGGATCATTTCTGGTCTCTCAGTTTTGTCCCATTGATTTATGTGTTTTTCTTTATGGTCTGTACCACACTGTCTTGATTTCTACAGCTTACTGGTAAGTTTGCCATTAGGAAGTATAAGTCCTCCAACTTTGCTGTTCTTCTTCCAAATTGTTGTGGCTGTTCTGGATTCTTGGCATTTCTCTGTAAATATTAGTATCAGCTTGTCAATTTCTGAAAAAAAGCCTGTTGGGTTTTTTTTGTGTGTGTTCTGATCTTATAGATCAATTTGGAGGACAGGTGCCACCTCAACAACACTGAGCCCTCCAGCCTATGAATATGGAGTCTCACTTATCTAGATCTCCCTCAGTTTCTCTCAGCAGTGATGCTGGCATGCAAGTCTTACAATTAACTTTTTTGAGTGTTTGTGTGGTTCTGCTAGGGGAATTCGTTTCTCTTCCCTTGGAGTGCCACTGAGAACAATGGAGAAGGATGCACAGTGTGCTGCGGCAGTGTAGTGAGGGGCAGGCACTGGCCTGAGGGTCAGGAGGACCAACTCTAGCTGCAGCAAGCCGCTTTACCTCCCTTTGTGCTGCCCTCTGAAATAAGCATGATATATTCAGCTTCGAGGTGTAAGTTAGGGGTAATGTATAGAAAGGACTTAGAAAAATGTCGGGGTAGATTGGTGTTCACTATTGGGTGTCAGACTCTGCTGGGGCCTGCGGTGGTGCTGACGATTACAGGGGGCCATGTGTGCCATTAAAGGGGGAAGGAGCACGGAGGGGAGCCATTGCTCCCAGGCCAGGCACCTGACCACCGAATCTCTCTGCAGCTCAAGGCAGAGGCCGGTGACCTGCATGGAGAGGTGAACATTCCATCTCACTTGATTCGCAGACAACTCATTGAATTAGCTATTTGCACCCCCATATTGCACCAAGGAAACTGATGTTCAAGAGGCAAAGTGAAGTCGTCAAGGTCACAGAGCTACTCAGAGGCAGAGCAAGATTTAAACCCAGACTCGTCTGACATCAAAGCTTCCACCTCTGTGCTTCACCTCGGCACTCGCACACCTCCACCCAGTCTCATCTGGGCATCTACAAAACAACAATAAATTCTGGGCAAAAAAACAGCAACAGCAATAAATTCTGGGCAGAGCACATAACTCCTCAATGGACAAGTGGACAATGGTAGGTGATTAATGTATCGCGCTCACCTTTCTTACCTAACATGTTAAAGGTTTGATTCTGCCTCAGGGTTCAGCAGGGACATGTGATTCCCATTCCCAGAGGTTGCAAACCAAGCTGAACTCCTCAGGGGTGACCTTGAGCCATTGCAAAACGTCAGCTGGTTTTCTTGGCTGTAGAAATTGAAGTAAAAGGTAACCTTTGTTTCAGATTTTTAGTGTGACTTGGCTTGAGCATTAAATTGCACCTACAGTTTCCGTTTTCTCAAGTGTGGTGACGCTGGCAAGAGAGAAGTGGAGCTGTGGCAGTGGGAGGTGTCAGATCCGGGGCTGTGCCGGCCTCCTCCTGCTTCCTCTGGGCTTGTGCGGTGGCGGCGTGATGCCCGCGTGTGCGAGTGGAGCCTGCCCTGAGCCCACCCCAATGGTTGGTCAGTTTGTGCCTGCTTCCCAGGCAGAAGAGCGACATCTGACTTCTAGCCAGTCCTTTAATACTGCAGTGTGGCTTTGGAATCAGATGAATTTTTGTTCCGTGTCCACTACTTACTAGTCTGGGGGTCCCGGAAAATGTATTCGACTTATCTGTGTCTCGGTTTGTTCATGCAAAGTGGTACAAAGAACTGTCATGAAGATTAAAATGAGACACTGTCTGTAAATAGCTTCTTAGTGCCAGGTGTATAATATGTTCTAGACAAAGAGTACCATTGTTTCTTTCTACTGGAGTGTGACTAGATTTTGTTTTAAAGAAATCTCACTGTGGACAGAGTGTATCAGTCAGCTTTTGTTGCAGTAACAAATAGTCCCAAAGCTCAGTGGTTAAGAATCACGTGCATTTATTTCTTGCTCATTGTCACGGGTGGGCTGAATGAATTGTGTGCCTTTACTTGGTTTCACTGGGTTGAGGTTTGCTGTTTGTGGCTTCTCGTTTCAGGATCCTGATTGAAGAAGCGTGCTATTCTCATGGCAGACGGCAGAAGCTCAGGAGAGCTGGAGGCAGGCCATACAAACATACCTGAAGTTTCCATTTGGACATGGTGTCGATCATACTTGTTCATATCCATTATCATATAGGTAAGCCCAGAGTCACCTGGGAGGGGAAGTATACTCTACCTAAATGGAAGTGTAGTATGGGCTTCATGAAAAAAAAACAACAAAAAAAAATCTACCTTAACAAGTAAGAATTTTGATAGAGGCCACTCTTGGTAATCTAAGGATTAAGTGTTACATATGTGGAATATTTGGACTTCATTTTTATCTTTCCCTTACACTGTGGCAGTCTGTCTGCTTTTTTTCAGTTTTCCTTTTAAAAGCAGAGCTGGTGAAAGGCAGTTTGTCAGTGTCTGAGAAGAGATTTTCCTGTTTTTCTTCCTCCCTCTTGGTCTTCTCAGCCACGTGGAGCTTCACCCTTCTGTACTTGAAGTGTGAGCTTTTCTGGGCCCCTCTCTCTGCTCCTTCTGGGCTATTTTCTCTGGGTGCTCTCATACACAGAGAGGTCACCTGTGGCTCTGCTGACTACCCTGAGGAATCTTATTGCAACATTCCCAGCTCGGGTGCCTTAGAGCCCCAGACCCACACCACCAGCTGCCCACCTGACATCTCTGTGATGTCATATGCATTTTAACATAAAACCCAACTCTGGTTGCTCTAAGTGTCCCTCTAGGACCAGACCACCCAGCCAGTTGTAACATCAGACGCTGGAATTTATCCTTGCCATCCTTCTCCCTCACCTCGTATCCAATCCATTTGCAGGGTCCCCTGCTTTTACCTCCTAAGGGCCTCTCTGACCAGCTACTTCCTCTGTCCCCACCGCCACCACCAAAACATGATCCTCTTTCGCCTGGACTCTTGTGATATCCCCCAGCTATCTCCCTTAGTCTTTATTTCACATTCTAATTTGTTTTCTGCATCACAGCTACAGCCAGAGTCCCTTTTCAAAAAATTCAAACTTGATCATACCTGCCAATGGCTTAAAACTCTTTAATGACTTTCCATAGTTTTTAGCATAAAGACCAAAGTCCCCAGGATGGCCCTCAGGGTCCTGCGTGATCTCGATTTTTTTTTCTGCCTCTCCCATTTGTTTTGCTTCACTTTTCTTATCATCTGTATTGTGGCTACAATGTTGTTCCTTTTCAGATCCTTGAATGGGCCATGCCCTCATCTACCTTGGGGACTTTGCTCATCCATCCCTCTGTCTGGAATGTTCTTACCCTGACGTCTATCCCTGAAATCCCAGCTCTGATGTTTCTACTTCGCTAATGCAGACCCAGCCTCTCCCAGCTGAGAGGTGTTTTCTGTGATCTAAAACAGCTGATGCAAATCTTCACGTGTGTGTACCGTGTCTTGTAATGTTATTGTTTGCTTATGTGTCTCTTTGCCTGGGCTGCAGGGTTCTCATTCTCCAGTCTTGTCTTTTCTTCTTTTCTTTATTTTCTCCTCCTTCCCTCCCTCCCCTCCTTCCTCTTAAATAAAAAGGTGCAAAAGCCCTTTGTAAGGTTTAGAGAAATCTTGCTTGCAGAACTCTTTTGGACTAAACCCCATAATCACACCAAACATTTAGAGGTGGAAGGGATATCAGAACTCTTTATTTTTGTTAATGAAGGAATTGAAGCCTAGAGAGATGAAATGACTTGTTTAAGGTCATGCATGCAGCTGGTAGGTATCAAGTAACACTAGTCTTCTGAGTCCCATCTAAAAGGGAGGTTCCTGCACGTGGGGTGCTAATTGTCTCTTCTCTACCTGAAGTTACCATTTTCATCTTTTTACTTGTTTTTTTGGGTGGGGATGAGGGGTTAAGTCTAGATCAACCCAAGAATATTTCCACTGGAACCTGGTAATCGCTGAGAAGCTTCCCAGTAGGAGACTTGCAAGGTCTCAGTGCCTTGCTGTGAAGTGCAGCAGCGGGGGCTTCGGTAAGACTGCAGTTTAGGGAGCTTTGTGGAGCTCCTACTGGGTGTTGCACTGGTCAAGCTGGGGATGGGGAGTGGTAAAGAAGAATTACCAGCCGTGGGCTACTTCTGGGGGAGACCAGATCAAAGGATCAGGCCAGTTCTGATCCACTTTGCTGATGGGGAATGAGCCACAGTATTTAAATGATTACAGGGATTGACGTCCAAGTAGACCCCAAGTCATCTACTGGTCTGTACTGTTCTTAAATGTTAATCTCTTGGCCTAAATAATTGGCCAGCTTAAGAAATCAATGAGCCCGCACCCTCTCCTAAGCTGATCCTTGTCGGATGCTTAGCATTGACTTCAGCTTGCCCCATATTCCCAGCAGATCCCCGCGCCCCTTAGCTCTACAAAACCGTGACTGCCAGAGCTGATTTTGCCAGGGTACTGTCTCAACCGTCTGGCTGTTTGCAAAGAGCCGGTAAGCCACTTAAAGTCTTAAGGTTTAAAAACGTCTTTTTAAAGTCTTAAAAGTAATAGCTGATTTGTTTGGCTTTATTTTCTAACATTAGCTTGTAGGCAGCCTGTATCAAGTCTGCGGATTTTAAATTTGAATCCTAAAGGCAAAGAGTAAGTAGTAACAGGAAAGAGCTGATGGCAGAGTCATGCAAAATGAAATTCGGGAAAAGTTAGTTTTGTTATTTTGCCTAACACGGAAGCCTTCTTTGTACAGAGAGGGAGAGAGAGTCGGTAGAGAAAACAGGGCACGGCACTGGGAGGGCCTGGGTGCTGGCCATCTCGGTTCTGCCAGGTACCAGCCCGGTAAGGAGGGCAGCTGCTGTGCTCTGAAGCTTAGGGTTCTTGGGCATTAGTGGGGCCGGAAGAGCCTTCGGAGCCGTGGAAGGGCTTAGTGATGGCGGCTCACTAGTGATCCATGGCCCTGCTCTGTGAGGAGTGGCCCTCTCTTCCCCAGGTGGGCCCTGTGCTGAGGAAAGAGAGGGGCTGGGGGGCATCACATGTGTCACCCATTAGGGGTTCTCAGCTCTCTTGTGACCTTGGCATCTGAGAGGCGACAGCTGTGGGGACGGAGCAGCGAGTCCTTCCTGCAGCCTGCGCTCTGCTGCGTGATCAGGCAGAGCCCTGGCAGGACGGGGGCACCGGCAGATGGGCTGGACGGGCCGGGGGAGGGGAGGCTGAGCAGACGCGCACGCTGTCAACTTCCCTTGGCTGGTCTCAGGGACTCCGTGCTCCTGTGTGAGGCTCCTGTCGCCATCCCCGTGCTAGGCTCCTCCCATTTTATGTACCACCTGCATTCCGCTCACCATTCCTTCAGTGACACCCAGTTAATGTGTTCACAAAAGCGTTTAAAATGTGTGAGTGGTATGGTGTTGTAATCATTCCTCAAGTCAACACAATTTTATTAAGTGCCTCTATTGGTAGGCTTTGTTCTAGGCCTTGGGAGGCATCAGTGAACAAAACGGGTGCAATTCTTGCCCTCAGGGAGCTCATATTCTAGAAGGTGGGGTGGGGAGATAGTACTACCTTTCAGACTATTATTACCTTTCAGACTAAATAAGTTTTCTTATTTATTACATTTGATTATTGTCCAAGGCAACAATACAGCAGGGCAACGGGGACCGTGTGTTTGTGTGTGTGTGTGGAGAGAATTTTGAGGCTCATAATTCCAGGCAGAGGGAACAGCCAGTGCAAAGGCTGTTTGCAGCACCAGTGCTGGGCACATGTGAGAAACAGCGGGGCGGCCAGTGAGGCCCGGCAGCGTGAGCAAGGGGACAGTGGGGTAAGAGGGTGTCAGGTCTAGGGGGTGGGGGATGGGCATGGGGTGTGTGTAAGGACTTCGGTCCCCTGTGTGGTGTCGGGGTTTTGAGGGTTATACAGCTTCTCATTATGTTCCCCATCCTTCTCTCAGCATTGTTTT
Source organism: Manis javanica (assembly GCF_040802235.1). Classification (NCBI taxonomy): domain Eukaryota; kingdom Metazoa; phylum Chordata; class Mammalia; order Pholidota; family Manidae; genus Manis; species Manis javanica. The sequence goes on from NC_133169.1 coordinate 3,490,768, forward strand.
GAAGATCCAGCCGCAGTGGTATGTGTACGTCTGGTCAGTGGCTTGTGGCTATTCTGAGCACTCTATAAGTTTTACCTACTGTTTCTCCCGACTTCTTGCCACTAGGGACAGTACTGCAGCGATATCCTCACGTGGTTCTGTTAGGACTGTGTGATCACTTCTGTGGGGGACACACCAGGAGGGAGGGGACTGGCTGTGTCATAACGCAGGCGCACACTTACTTGGTCTAAGTAGCCGACTGCTCTCTCCGGGCAGCAGTACCGACTCTGCTCCCTCCAGCGGTGCCTGAGGGCCCCCCTCACCCCACATCCCTGCCAATGGGAGACTTCATCAGCTTTCAGTTTTCTGCCAGTATGAACTGTATACAGTGGCGTCTATTGTTTAGTCTGCATTTTGCTGATTCCTAATGAGTGTGAGCACCTATTTATGTGCTTGTGAATTTTTTGGTTTCTTCTTTATAAACTGCTTGTTCATATCCTTGGAGAATTTTTCTGTTAAGGTTCTTGTATATTTTCCTTTTTGATTTGTGGGAGTTTCTCCTATATTCTGGGTCTTATCCATAGTTGTTTTCACGAGGTTAGATCTGAGGTAGCCTTTGAGGTAATAGAGTCTAACCACCCCATTTTTTGGTTGGAGAAATGGAGACCCAAGCAGTGAAGTGACTTCTTAAGACCACACATGTAGTGGACAAGCTGAGACTAGAAGGAAGTGCTTTCCCCACCACATCGAGGGAAGTGGGGGTCCTTGTAGCAAGGCAGGAATGAGGCAGGTGGTCGGCAGGAGCTGCTGGGAGTCGCTGGTCCCCCAAAGAAACTGGTGGCGTTTCTTTGCAGGCAGCTGGGCCACTTTTCCTGACCTGTCGATGGGGTCAGCGCTGGGCCTCAGAGGCCCTGTCAGTCTATGAGAACCTAGGTCTGATGACCGTTCCCTGCCTTCCATTATGAACTGTGGCTACTTCATTCCAGGACTTGTCTCCTCCCACGCGACCAGCGTTTCTCAAATTTTAGTGTGGCTAAGATTCTCCCAGAGCACACATCATAATGCACCTTCCTGCCCCACGCTTCCTGAGGACCAAGAAGCTCCGCGTGAGCCTTAGGACCCTGGTGCAGGTGGCTCTTGGGCCTATTTGCGAGACACTGCAGCAAGCAGTTCCATTAGCTCCCTGATGGATCTTGTGTCTCCGTCCTGGAGTCCCTTCAGGTTGTCTTCCAGGCTGCCACCCAGAGCTACGCTCATTCCCTGAACACATGCCTCCTTGTCAGACCTCCGCACTCTCACCCTTCCCGTCCGCCGGGGGCGCTCCTCCTCTGTGAGATTCTGTGACTTCTCAGGAGCCAGGCAGGCGTGGGCTCCACTAGCAAGCGCTCTACGATTTTTCTGGGAGTCAAGCTCAGGGGCACAGCGCGAATGAAGACACACGGCAGGGACAGGGAGCACCCCTTGCCAGCATGCTGCCCTTGGGGGTTTTGGTGGGCACCCGTCTGTGTTAAGGGAGTTACTCTTCAAGGCAGTAACACTCTAGGCTAGGCAGTCTTTCCTTTTTTTAAGAAAAAGACTCATTTTTATCAAATACACACACACACACACACAGTATATCTAAGGAGTTGGGCAGACACTTGGAACTCTTTTGGCTGACTTTTGATATTCTCTTGAAATCTCTAAAGAATATGCTTATCTTACTCCTATTTGATTTTCCAGTTTTGGATGCTGTTGACTTTCCGTTGAAGAGAATGAGGGTTTAGCCTTCCGTCCTTGTCCTGTGCCTTCCACATGTGCCCCTTCCTATCCAGTTCTGCTGCTTGCCCATGTTTACATCCAGTATCCACTGTGGTTCTCCTGCTTTGCTGACTGGTGCCACCGGCCACCTGGCTGAGGCCTGAAAAGTGGGCACCCTCTCAGTTCCTCTCCCGCCTTCTCCTCCCTCCTGCCCCCTCCCATCACCAGGGCACTGTCAACCCTACCTCCAACTCATAGATTCACCCATGGCGGTGGGCTTGCTCCGTCACCTCCCGCCTCCTCCAGAAAGCTGCGGTGGGCTAATCTCCTTGTTTCCTCCCCCACCCTCCGGCCAGAGTGGGCTTTCTCAAATACAAACTAGACGTGCGATTCTCAGTGTACCTCAAGTTCCACAGGGAACATCCAAATTCCATGTTGTGGTGGGGGAGACACTGCGCACTGTTTCCCGTAGCATTCTGTCTTTCTGGCACATGTACTCCATCTGCTTGCCATAAGGCTGGGCCGTGTGAAATGTGAGTCAAGTGACGTGTGTCCTGTCCAGGCCCAGGCACTTAGCTTTGTGCCTATTACATCTCTGCTGGCTTCTGCAGCAGACCTCCTGGGCTCATGTTCTGGCTGCTGTGGCTACAGGATGGGCGAGCGGTGCCTCACCCACATCAGCCTTTACACGAGTCAGCAATGTCTGGTTGTGTGAAGCAATGTAACTTTGGGGTTCAACTGTACTGCAGCCCAGCCCATCAGAACCCCGAGGTAACACAGGTATATCTAAGGCTCTTTGGGGTCTGGCCTTACTTCCCTAACATTTTCTCTTCTTTTCCTTCCCATAGACAGTGTTCCAGCTGTAATGACAAGGGCTGAGCTCTCCCATTTCCACATTTTTGCGTGGCCAGTTCGTGTTGCTTAGAATGTCTTCTTGTCACCCACCCCCTCTGCCGCTGTGCTGAGCTAATCCCATCTCACACTTCCAGACCTAGCCTAATGTCTCTTCCTCTGGAGAGCCATTCAGGACTCCCTGTGCCAACGGGGTGTGCCCCCTTTGTGCCCCTGGGGACTGGGGCCTACCCTTCACCTACCACTCTGTCCTCTAGTTGTTTGTTTACTTGTATCTCCCCCAAACTAGTGGAGCCCCCTGCATATCTGTTCTGCTCATTCCCAGAAGTCTTCTCTGGGCCAGTCAGAGTAGGTCCGAGTCCATTTTTTGTGGAAAGGTCCAGAAGATCTTAGATGAGAAGTTTTGTGGAAAGCTGGAGTTCAGATTTCTTTTGCCAAGACTGCGGGTAGTTTAAATTCCTGAGAGAGCGTGTAGATTTGTGTTTGGGAAAACCAGTCTAGAGTTAGAGCTGGTTTGGCTCTGGTCTGACTTGCGGCATAATGGTGAGCAGGCTGTTAGCCTCTGAAGTCTCAATTTCATTATCTGGTGGAAATAATAATAGTAATAAGACCCACCTCACAGGGTTATTGTGACAATTACGTGAGTTGAAATACACAAGCACTTAGATCCTTGCTTGGCATACAGAGAAGCTCCTGAAATGTTAGCTATGTTATTATTTTAAAGAATATTCTAAATGCAGATGTGGTACCCTGGGTCAGATCCCGGAACAGAGGAAGGGCACTGGGGGAAGACTGGTGAAATCCAGACGGAGTGTGAAGTGTAACTAGTAATATTCAATGCCAATTTCTCAGCTTTGATAGCTGTACCACTGCTGTGGGAGGTAACTTTAGGGGAAATGGCACCAGGGACATGCGGGGACTCTCTGTGCAATATTTGTAACTTCTCCCTACATCTGAAATGGTTCCAGGATATATTATTTGTGGATAAAGTGAAGGTTCCTGCTACACACGTGTGGGCAATACTTGCTATTGACTCTATAAAGAGCTCTACCCAGTGCTCTGGGCAACACAGTGGTATGGCTGCACGGCTGCAGGAGAGCAGAGGCTGGAGTGGTGGCAGTGCCAGGGACAGAGACTGAGGCGGCTGTGGGGTCAGAGAGGCCCAGAGGCAGAGACTGGCTTGCTACGTGCAGACTCGCTCTGAGTGAACAGGATTCTAGTGACTGACCTGCCACTGTAGGAATAAAGTTGAATATAAACTCTTTCACCCCAAGAATGTTCCATTGTCATTTTTCAGTCTCATTGAATCCATAGTGAACTTGCCCGGTTCTGAAACCCAGTGGCAAGGCATTATTATAATTGCATTCATTTTTTCTTCCTGTATCTCTATATGATGTAAGCATGGTAACGAGTGCCATCATAGATGAAGGAACTGAGCCACAGAGGGGTTCCATGATTTGCCCATGGTCACCCCTCACGATCAGGATTACAGAATAGGAGTGATCAGTGGGCTAGGATTTAATAGAATACAGTAATAAACATTTGTCGAGCCCTACTTTGTGAGACACCACCCTATGTGCTCCGTCAGTAGAGAATACAGGTGCTCTCTATTCTCAAGGTCATTGCAAGGAGGAAGCACATGTTCACACAGGTGTAAGGACCAAAGGAGATAGGGATTCAGGCCCTGATTAAGGAGCCCATGCTCTTAACCATTGTTCAAAAGAAATGTGCGGGAATCTTGTGCAATTCACAGTGGCAGTACAGAGAGAAAACCAGATCTGGTTGGGGGCTTAGGGACAGCTGGCTTCCTGGGTGGGGCTCTGATCTGAGTCTTGGCCATGAACAGAATTTGATCTGGGTAGAGAGAAAAGGAAAACCTGGGAAGGGTTTTTGGATAGAGCCACCTTGTATCTTGCCCCCTTTCCCTTCTAACCACCTTGCCACCCTGGAGGGGGACCCACTGGCATACACTAGGCTGTTTTGTTTAGCACTCCAGGAAACACAGCAGCTCACGGTGCATGGAGCTTGGGCTTTGAGCTCAGGTAGTATGGGGGTCAGCAATTGTTGCATTTCTTATCAACTGTGTGATCTTGACCTGGTTACTTAGCCTCTCTGAGCATCAGGAAAATAAGGGTGACACCAGTCACCTGTCCTGGTTGTTATGTGAGTTGACTTGGTGAACAAATGCGTAAAAAGCCGGACATGATGCAGGCACTGGTAAGGCCTCAGTAGGGGTGGCGGTCTCTGTGTGTATTGCGCCTTTGCTTTGTCCATGGCTGACGTGAGGATCCTTGGTTCTGTTGCTAAACATTTCCTGGAGAAGCAGCTTTGTGTAAGGGAAGAATGTGGACTTTGGGAGGCTAGGCTACCCATTATTTGGGTGACTTTGGGCAGTTGTTTAACCTGGCCAGCATGAATTTTTCACTGTAAACTAATATCCGTATTGCAGGACTGTTGTGATAATTTTGAGATGGAGCGTGAAGTCGGTCAAGCACGTGTTCCATTAATGTAGGTTCTGGTCATCATGTCTTGTATTTTTCTCCATTTGATTCATTTTAATCTTTATTTCCCCCCAAATTGTGTCCTCTTTGAGGACAGATCTAAAATCTTGTTTTTCCCATATCCCTCCTCCAGCAAATAGTTTAGGGGCACAGTAGGTGCTCATTAATCCTGAGCTGGCCTGCCTTTGGGGTGGGCCTCCTCAGCACAGACGCATGCCACAGCTCTTCTAGACCCTTCTAGACTGCGTTCTGCACCATCCTGTTGAGCCCAGGGAGGTGCCCCTGAGCTGGCCCAGTGGGAAAGGACCACCCTGTGAAATGGCCACCAAACATTTTCTTTATTTTGCTAATGAGCTTCAGTGTCTAGGTGGTAGCCTCAAGGGAGGGGGAGGGGCAGAGCAGGCGGCCCGCTGGTGACTGGACCCGCTGGGGAACCCATCCTGGGCCCAGTCAGCCCTGCTTTGGAAAATGGGCCTGCTGACCTCTGGCCTCTGCCCGTGCTCGGCCTCGGCCTTGTCCTCGCTGGCCTTGCGGCGGGCGTTCTGGTAGAGCACGGCGCACAGGCCCGTGAGCCAGGCGGCCACAGTGCCCGCCGAGAAAATGCAGAAGCCGACAAGCAGCAAGAAGATGTAGTCTTGGCGGCCCAGGTGCGTGACACACATGTACCGGAGCGGGTTCCCTGCCCGCGCGATGGGCCACCCTGCCAGCTCCGTGGGCTCCACGCACGTGGCGTTGTCATCGTCTGTGAGGAAGAACACAGCAAGCAGAGGGCTGAGACAGCAGAGGGACCGTCAGGGTCCTAGGGCCAGAAGGGACCTGCAGAGCCTGGCTGGAACCTCACCGCTCAGGGCGTGGTCTGCGGGCCCGCAGCTTGGCATCACCTGGGCCTCGCTGGAAATGCAGAGTCTCGGGCACCACCTGGGCGTCCTGAGTCAGAATCTCAAACTTAACAAGACTCACGGGTGATCTGTGGGCCCGCTGAGGTTTGAGGAGTGGTGCGCCTGTAGGCTTCTTGCCCCAAGTTTAGTGGCATTCAGGTCACCTCCTGAAATGGGCTTCTTAAGGACCCTTAAAGAACAAGAGACTGTAACAGGGCCTGAGAGGTGGGAAGCTTAAGCAAGGTGCCATGGAGCAGTGACGCTTCAGGGACCTTCACAGTGGCCACCGTCTCCCTCCCCCTCTCCCTCTTCTTGACTCCCAGCCTCCCCTCCGCCTTGCCCTTCCCCTTCGCCTGGGCCCAGGCCTGTCTGGGGCCATCACACACTGGTCAGCTCCACTCTCAGGGGGGTCAAGATCCCCTGGAAGCACCTACACTGTGTTCTCTGTGCACCCCACCCCGACCCAGGAGGAACTAGGGAGGAGGAGCTCAGGGGAAAGAGATGCACCGTAGGGGAGCAGCTCCTCTCCATGGCGATGAGCTACATGAGTCCTCCGGCCTTTTTAGCAGCTGACTCAGCTGCCTGGCTACACCTCTGAGCTCCCCAAAGCAAGCTGAGCGGGCTTCAGGGTAAAACAGAAAGAAAAGTGTGCTCTGGAGCGGCAGACCAGAGTTCAAATCCAGACGGTCACTCACTAATTCTGTAAACTGTGGCGGGATATCTGACTCTTTCAATCCATGCCCTCACCTCACAAGCGCAAAGATGATACCTGTTCTCTGGGCAGTGAGGGGACTTATTTCATTGCCACCGGTGAGGAGACAGCCAGGCGTCTGGCGCCCGGAGCCCAACAGTTGCTCGGGGTACTCAGAGCCCTGTCTTTGTCTGACCCCATGTGCTTGGCCGTGCAGAGGCGCCTGGGTGCAGTGCCCAGGGGAATGTATCCAGCCGGCAGTAGGTAGAGGAGCTGAAGGTCAGGGCTGAGACCAGGGCTTGAGATGACCACTGATCAAAATCACAACAGCGGCTAATATTTCCACAGCTCTGACTGCTGCTAAGGCACATCTCCCTTAATTGTTATAACGTGATCTCATTTTGTGTTATCTCACTTAATTCCTCTAACAACTTTGACACACGTAACATTCTCATTCTTGTTTTCACATAAGGAAATAGGGACTCAGAGATGTTTCTTAGCTTGAAGGTTGTAGATAACCTGGCAGGTTGGAGGCAGGAGGCAAAACAGAGAAAACTGAAACTGAGCCATCTCCACCTGTTTTGCAGAAGTGGGAGACGCAAACAGAAGCTAGTGTGGCAGAAAGCTTTCCCTGAACTTAGGTAGAAAGTTCATGAAGGCGTGGATCTGCCTGGTGACCAAGGAAGGCTTGGGTCTGGACTGGAGCTAAAGCAGGGGATTTAGAGAAAGGGGTACGGAAGTGGGTTGACTCGGGTGGAGGCGCTTTGGCTTGGGTGCTGGAAAGAGCTGTCTAGGCTGAGTGGCCTTGAGGTCCTCTGCAAGCTGCACGCTGTCCCCTGGGCCTTGCTTCTGTGTCAGGGCTCCTACCGTCAAGTCGTGTGTTACTCTCAGAAGATGCTGGGGAGGACGTGTCTGGGAGGAGGTTGTAGATGCAGGAGGGAGGTGGGTGCCGGGGCTGCAATGCCTGCTGTTTGCAGTGATTACAGAGAAAAGGAGGGGAAGAAGCCCCCCTCCAGAATGAGCCTGGGACGGTGGCCCTCGGGGTGACCCTGAGGGGTCTGGGCCTTGGGTCTCACAAGGGGCAGGAGCACGATTATGCCTCAAGACCTCTCTGGTCAGCCTGGCTGGAGGACCTCCGGGCTTTTGCCCAGGAAGCCCGAGAGGGGCTGCTGAGGAGCAGGCAGGCTCCTCGGCAGCCCTCAGGCATTCCATCAGGAGAGGGCTCTGGTGGCCTCCCGCACTGCCAGAGATGGCACGGGAATGCACAAAGCAAGATGTTCTCGAGAAGGGAAACGTGGGATTCTGGGGGTCTGGCTGTGTCCAGGGGGCTTAATCTCATTCTGTTTTTAAAAAGATTTGGCTTTCAAATTGGAGCTTGGGTGGAAGAGAAGAGACTGAACATCAAACACACATTTCCCCATTTTGGAGCATTACCTTGAAAGGAGCAATTGGGCAGTGATTCTGGTGCATTGTTAGAGCTCTCAGGTCAGGGATGTGGGTGGCTTTGTGGGGAGGGAGGCCTGGGGTTTTCTGCGGCTGTCTGCTCTCTCCTCCCCAGCCTGTCACAGCCACTGCCCATGTGGGGCCCTCCTGCCCCCTAGCACTCTCCCTGCGATTTCACACACCCCTGCCCGATCTCCCCTCCTCAAGCACAGCTCCTCCCAGGCACACTCAGGCTTGACACTCACCTCCACCTCCCTTGTGGGGCCTTGGAATAACACCCAGACCTCCTGGCCTGGCCTTCAGAGCCCTGAGTGTCTGCCCCTTTCTACCTTTCCCTTACTTTTCAGGACTCCCGGCAACCAGCCCTTTGTTCCTGTCCAGTGGAACTACTGATCCTTGGTTACATCTCGTCCCCACTGCAGCTGGCTCTGCTCTGCTGTGCTGCTGCATCTAATGCCTCTTCCTCCAGGTTCTGCACCATCAAGTCCTTTCTGTCCTTGCAGGTCTACTGTTAATGCGGGCGCTGGTGGGAGCCCTCTCCCTCCCCCTCAGGGCGCAGAGGATACGTGGCTGTCCCCACTCCTGGGACCATCCATGGCGTTTCCCATTGTTCCTACCATGCCTCTCACATTCCCCCTTGCTTGCTGGTTACTTGCAGAAAAGGGATGTGTCTTTTCTTCCACACTAGACAGACTTTTAGCTCTTGAAGACATAATCCATGTCTGATCATTTCTGTTCTTAATAAAAGCTGTCACTCATTGAAAGAATTACTTAATTTTTAAATACTTGGGGATTTTCTAGTAATATTTTTATTATTAAATTCGAGTTTATTTCTGTGGTCAGAGACATACTCTATGATTTCAATCCTTTGAAATAGAGAATTTGCTTTTTGATTGAGCATAAAGTCAATTTTAGTAAACTTGGCACATGTGCTGAAAAAATTTGGGTATTCCGTCTTTGTTGCGTACATTGTTCTATTATGTCAATTAGATTGTGGTTTTATAACAGCTTCTCTATTATTGACTTTTATTTGTATCTTTATTGGCTTTCCTCTGTAAAAGCTATTGTCTCTTACTATTAGTCTATTAGTTGTCCATTAGTTACTACAATAAGTATGTTGAAGTCACCAGCTTTGATTGTGTATTTGTCTCCTTACAGTTCTGTCAAGTTTTGCTTTATATATTTTGAAGCTATGTTATAAGATGTACAGAAAGCTAAGCTGTCACCTCCTCCTGGTAGATTTACACTTCTCTCGTTGGGCAGTGTCTATGGTCACCTCCAGGAATGCTTCTTGCCTTGAAGTCTACTTTCTTTGATGTATTTTGTCTGTGTTGAATTTCTTTCAGCTTGTGTTTGCATTGAATGTCTTTTCCCATCCTTTTACTTTGAATCTTTCTATGTCCCTATATTTAAAGCACTGTTTTGCAAGCAGTGTGTAGCTGGGTTTTGTTTTTCATCCAATCTAGCACACTTCGTATTTTAATCAGCCCATTAACATTTAATGCTAGATTGACCTCCCTATTTGGGTCAACTGTTTTCCACTTGCTTCACTTGTTTCATGTCCCTTTCCCTCTACTTTGTTGCCTTGTATTTAATTATTTCATTTCCTTTTCTCTAGCTTGTTGGTCACACATTCTTTTCCTGTTTGGGTATGATCACTATAGAGAGTGGAGGCCTACCTACTGGTCCTGGAGTGCCTGATATTTGCGAGACACCACATAAAATGCTTTATGAAAGTAAGTTCTGTTCTTGTCCACTCCACTGGGTAGTTTTAGTTATTCCCACGCTACAGAACGGACAAACTGTTCATCGATTATTCCCTCTCGGATTTTCTTGGTCTCTTTGCCTCTGACAAAAGGCTACCAGGCATTGTTGTGTATGCTGTGCACTGCACAATTCCAGGCCTTCATTCCTATTACAAACAGGCAACGAGGCCAGTGTTATCCCTCCTCAGCCCCATTCCATGGGCCCAGGGTGTTTGTCCCAGTTAAAGTGCTCAGGTACAATTACAGGTGTCATTAATGTTTAAATTCTTCCTGAAAATAGTTCCTAAGGAAACATACTGCTCCCTTGTTTATTTCCACGCAGAGCCCATTGCTTACAGGCAGACAGCGTGTCTGCTAGAATCACATGCATGGCAGGAGCGAGAGTTTCTGTGACCCAGGCCCACACCTGCTGGTATGGGAACCTAGGAAGCCTCCCTTTCAGCAAACTAGCTTGAATCCACTGATTATAAGAGGAGCTGCTCCTTTTCTTGGCCTGTAGAAGGGACCACAGATGTGCCCTGTAGGTTCCTAGGGTTTGGTGCCCCAGAGGAGCCACGTGCAGGCTGCCCTGAGGCCCCCGTCCCAGTGTGCTGGCTCAGGAAGCCCCCGAGCTGAGTGCAGGGCTAGGCCCCCACGTTGCAGTAACGTAGAGTGAAGGGTGGAATTTGGAGCCTCTCTGTTAATGTGCAGCTACCTGGGAGAGCAGTACCAGCTCTGTCAGCTTCAACATTTCATTCCAAAACTTCCCCGAAAGTCCGGAAGACTTAACTCCCCCATTTCTCCTCCTTAGGTCCTCGCTTGCCCAGGTGGGCCGGCTAACCTCTAGCTTCCTTGGACTGCTCTACAATAGGCCAATATCAGCCCCTGCGTATCTCATGAGAGTCTGGGGAGGATTCAGTGAGCTAAGGGGCATGAGGTCCTGGAGGAGGCAGGAAGGATGGTCTCCAGGACCGAATGGAGGGGTAAGCCTTGAACTGGGAAGGGGTCCCTCTTCTGTCCTGAGACTGCAGAGAAGGAAGTGAAGGTGGATGCAGATGGGGATGAGTGTGAGGACTGAAGTGCTGCAGACACGCTGTCACAGGCAGTTGTTACTGTTTGGGAACTACCTGAAAGCAGAGACCCTGTTGTCCACCTTTGTACCCCTCCTGCCTGGCACACAGTAGATGCTCAGTAAATTCCTGTTGACTATGTACAGGAGAGAGTGGGTGGATTTTTGGTCTTATCTCATGTAGTCGTTCTTAAACTCTAGTGCCTTTGGCCTTACTGTGTAGGGCCAGTTCCCCATTGCACTTTGAAGGGATCTGGAATGTTCTGTACTGTGGATGGCACAGGGGAGGTGACTCCCTGGAGCAGAGCCTTGACTGGGCCTTAGAGCGGGCCAGGGACACCAGAGCCAGCTGGCCAGCAAGCCCCCTTCTCAGACCCGTCGGCATGGCCCTCTGAGCATTTCTGGTCCTGGCACTGGCCCGTGTTAGCCTACCTGTAGGACTCCTTTTCGCCTCGCCACCCAGCTGTCTGCCCTTTACGGCATAAGCTAGGGTTCAGCAAGCTGCAACTCGGGGGCCAAATCCAGCCCGCTGCTTGTTTTTGTAAATAAGGTTTTATCAGAATACAGCCATGTCCGGTCTTTTACATATTTTCTGTGGTTGCTCTCACTACAAATGACAGAGTTGAGTAGTTGCAACAGAGGCCCACAAAGCCTAAAATATTTACTATCTGGCCTTTCATAGGGAGCATGTGCGGACCCCTGGTGCCAGCCGCTCCTGAACCTTGAAACCTTACAGATCTGGGTATTTGGGCTTGGGCAGCACAGCTCTTTTCTGGCACAGTTTTTTTCCTTGCATAAAGAGTCCACATTTGGTAAGGGTTAAATATGATCCATAGACGGTTGGAACATTGCAGAAAAGACCTTGAAATCCAGCAAGTTCAACTTGATCATTCTGGTGCCTTAAAGGTGCTGTAAGGCTGCAGGGCTGCTCTTCTGGTTAAGTGGTTGTATACAGACATGATTTGGAGGCAGGAAGACCTCTTTCACTCATAATACCTTCTCAAGAGCTTGTCAGTATTCAGAATTCTGCCAGCAGGACATAAAACCTTTCATCCCACCAACAAAATGGGGCTTCAAGTGTGAACAGCCCTCTGCAAACGAAGGTGATCATGTAAGCCCTCCCCGGGGGGAGCCCTGGCTGCCACCTTTCCTGAAAAGGATTTTATGGGCAGGGGAACCAGCTACCTGACGGGGCTAGGGGGAATGGTACCAGTTGGTTCCGGGAAGCTAAAGGCAAACTGGGTTCTTCTTGGCCTAGAGCTGGACCTGCTTAATAACCACCCATCTGCTTAGAAAAATCCAGGTAGTGGACAGTTGTCCTCCTGGCCGACACGTGATTTAGGGAAGCACAGCAGTGGAAGGGCACCCGCATTCAGCGGTCGCCTAGGCAGAGCCCTGGGAGTCCCGCTTCTCCTCCCACATCCCATCACCAAACCCTGAGCCAATCCTGTTAGTGCTGCCTTCCGGACAGATCCTGGTTCTCGCCTCTTCTCACCCTCTGAACCACTACTCCGGTCCAGGCCGCCGTCCCCCTCCTTCAGCTGGGAAAGCCCTCTAGCCCCCGCCCCGCTCTCCCCTCGGGCTCTCCAGCTAGCAGGAGGAGCCATCTGCGAACCACAGGTCGGGTCAGCTCCCTGCTCAAAACCCTTTCATGACCTTCTGTCACACTTAGAATAAAATCGAAAGCCACCCTGTGGCCTAGAGGTCCTGTACGGTCTGGCCTCTCACTGGTTTTCTGCCTCATTTCTTGCCTTTCTCTCCCGCTTCACTCTGCTTCTCCTGGGCTCATCTTCTAATACACCAAGCATGCTCCACCCCAGGGCCTTTGCGCCTGCTCTTGCCTCAGTCTAGAAAACCCTCTCCACCCTGCATCTGTTTCCATGGCTTGTCCCCTCACTTTTCTCAGTTCTTGGCTCAAATATCGCCTCCTCAGCACCCACCAGTCTAAAGTGTCTGCCTTGTCCTCAATCCCAGGCACCCCCCTTCCCTTGCTGTATTTTCCTCTATAGCATTTATCATTACTTGGCATTATCTCATATATTTGTTTATTCTTCTCCCACTGGAATGTAAGCTCTGTGGCATGGCAGCCATGCCTGCTTGTTTCTGGTCATAGCTGTTTGCATGTCCCTGGCTCAGGCCCAGGCACCTAGTAGGTGCTTAGTAACGACCATGAAGTGAGTGCACCCAGGCTCCAGGCCAGGCTTCTCACCTGAGTGAGTGTCCAGTAGGGTTAACAGGCCTAGTTAACGTCACTGCAGCCAAATCCTATGGCCAGAGCATCTCATCCTCTGTTCGGTTCCAGTGACCACCAGTGAGCTGGTGATTCCCAAATACTCACCCTGTTCTCTACCCTGAATTTCAGGTTGGAACATCCAAATGCCTCCTGGCTCTCAGGGACCTCCTGCCCTGCCCGCCATGCTCAAGGTGGGCCTGGGCTTCTCCCCTATCCTGCCCTGGCCCCTCCTCCAAGGGCGTCTGTCCCAGGTGACCAAGGCTGGAGCCTTGGGAGGCACCTTTAATTTTTTCCATTTGTTTATTTTCTCTGTCTCATTTATTCAGTCATTCAGCTCAATAAATATTTATTGGGCATTCTGTGTCAGGCCTTGAGCTAGTTCCTGGAGAAGCAGACACCGCCCTCGTAGGCCTTCCCGCCTGCCAGGCATTACATGTGATCTATTAGTTGGAATTGTGCGAGTCATGAGGGGATACGAGGAGCTGTGGAAGCGTCTAGGTCAGTCCCAGTCTGTTGCCTCTGCCTCTGAGGGCTCCCTCTGACCTGTGGGTGCCTCTGGCCCACACTGCTGCTGCGAGCTGCCATCCCCTCTTGCCTGATGCTGACAGGAGACCCCTGGCCCTGCACCCAGGCTCACCCGCCTCCTGGAGCTTCCCAGGGTAGCTGGCATGCTCCCCAGAAAATCACGCGAAGGCTCTTTGTGGCTGGACTTGTTTCTCTTTGTAGTGGCATCCGCACTCTGCTGGGGTGCCTCTGATGCTGGGGTGCCATGCTGCTCTTCTCTAGAGACGAGGATGCCAGCATTGGCTGCTTGGCCAGCCTCTAGCTGCTGGGTGACCGGAGGGGCCGTTGCTGGAGGCCTGGTGTTTCTGGGCTTGATGGGACTTTAGGTCACGTAACTCTCAGGGGCCTCAAGCAGGCTGAGGGAGAAAGTGACTGAGAATCACCGGGTCCTACCTAAACTGCACCAGCTTGCCACCCCCAGCCCTTCTTGAGTTTTCTGTGTGGTCTGGAGATCACTAGTCTGGTCACGCCCGCTCAGCCCCCTCAGTGAGCTCATGAGGGTGACCCCCTGGCTCTCAGGAGGGCGTCGCAAGGCCGGGGTGCTCGGGGTAAGGTAGGAGACACGTACTGGCAGAGCAGCTGCCGGCCTCGGAAATGCGCGCTGCCCAGATGTTCCCTGATTCGGCGTCTGATCTTTACAGCGATTTCCCTGGTGGAGGAGATGGGTTATCAGCACAGTGGGAGAGTCTGAGGACCTGAATTCATTCTGGAAATCTAAGGTTTGGCACAGCTGTAGATGACTCCGTACTTGGTGGGTTGAAACGGGGCCATCATCCTATTACAGCAGGCTTGAATACAGGATGAAATAGCCTCAGATTGGAACTAAGATGTTCTCTGCTCAAAAAGCCCTCAGAATGACCTGGACCTGAACCAGCTCATGCTGTGACCCCTCTGCTCCCTGCCCACGTCCCTGACTGGCTTTGCCCGACTCCTCTTTGATTTGTGGGCCCCGCTCTGGGGCTCAAGCAGGCCTGCCAGGGACAGTAATTTAAGAACCGACAAGAGGGACCATCTGTCCTGAAATTACCCCACTTCTACCCCTGGTAGCCTGCTACTTCCTGAATTCTCACTGTTTCTGGATGTTCCCCGTCACATTGCAAGTGCCCCTTGGGCAAGCCGTAGACAAACACTGTTAACCATTAACATCTCAACGCCGACCAGTTGATTCACCAGTTGGAGCAGCCACTGCAGACCTACGGCAAAGGCCATCATCATAGGCTTCCTCAAAGTGGGACCCAAGGAGCCGGAATCTCTGGGTGCGGGGCCTGGGGTTCTTGTGCTCATTAGGCTTTGAGCGCTGCTGGCTGAGCAGGCCGGGCATGGAGGGAAAATCTGGGGCACTGAGTCCTTTGGGAGGCACAGGCACATTCTGGTCAAGTAAAGTGTACCTAACACAGGGGGTGGGAGAGTTCAGGAGCCGGAGGCTGCCTGCTTCTCGATTGCATTTCTAATTATGTGACCGTAGCCCTGGTCTAGGGACAGCTCCACCCCAGCGCTGGCCCATGCGCTGACCCAGGACCCTGTCTGCTGACCCTGCTCTTGTGTGTCTTATCTACTGTTTAGGTCCATAGATGGCCTGCTAGAAGGGGTCTTAGAGGGTACCCAATCCTACTCCCTTCTTTCAAAGACAAGTGAGACTGAGAGGGGAAATGACTTGCCCCAGCCACACACAGGCATTTCTTGGGTTTAGGACAGGGTTTCCTGGCTTCCAACTGTATTTTCTCTCTCTTGTATTCCTAGGTTGTGACTTGTGATAAATGTACCCTAGATTGCAATACAGTGTTGGGCATGTAACGAACATACCATCTATGTCTCAGAGTTGAGTGGACCATGATGTGCCTCATAAGAAATATCACGGCATAGAGGGAAATGCGAACTTGGATGCCAGGAGACTTCCATGCCGAGCTTGGCTCAACAGCCACTTCCCTGTGAGGAGGCTGGATTCTAAAGCTCCACATAAGGTTCCTATATTAAAATTCTGTCCTGACCAATATGGTGACCACTAGCCATTCATGTGGCTATTTAAGTGAAATGAAATGACACAAAATTAAAAATTCAGTTCCTCAGCTGCAGCAGTCTACCTTCAAGAGCTTAACAGCACACAGCTCGTGGCTGCTGTACTGGCCAGCACAGATACGTAACATCTCCCCTGCTGCAGAAACGTCTGTTGGACAGCGCTGGGCTGGCCTGGGGGGAGGGAAGGTAGGAGGCCAGGTTCCTCATGTCCAGGAGCTTTGGGTTGCATGAGTTCTTCAGAGCATCTGCAGAGGCGTTGGACCCTGTCCTGCCAGGCAGCTCTGTCCTGGGAAGGGCTCAAGTGCCACTCTCACCTTCAAAGAGCATGATGATGGGCAAATGAGAGTTCCGGCCAGGAATCAGCCCTCCCCTTGGCCGACCTGGGCCACAAAGGAAATGGCATCTGTGGGCCTGTTTTAACTCTCTGTTGACCAGAGCGTCCTGACAACCAGCGCGCTACAACTCCCTGACATTTCTGCTGGGATTTTCATGTTTGGAAAGTGAGTATGTGAAGTCTTTGACGACTGACTAGTTAGTTTTCAGGGCACTTGGGGAGTGTGGTGTTGAGGATTTCTTTTGAGGAAGGCCTTTGATCAGAGCACCAAATCTCTTGCCAATAGGGGGAAGTGTTGCTAATCCTTTTCAGTGTGGACTTATAATGAAATAAGGTAAACAAACATTTGGCCCCTCCCCTAAACTAAGCCAGAATGTGACATAGGGGGAAGATGTATTACTGCCTTCATGTCTTGTTTAAGACCTCTCATTTCTTTCCTGGACCTTGACTTCCTTCAAGGTCCCACACCGATACAGAACTCATCTTAGCTGATTGTGTTTCCTAAGAATTCACTCCTCCTTCTGATCTGAGATCTGTCTGAGATCTGGGACACTTGCATGATTCAGCCTATGAGTCTATGTATTTTGCAGGGTCCTCTTCCAGATTGGGGCACTTTTTGGGACACAGAGGAATGAATCTTTAGCTGCTAATTCCATTAGAATTGGTAGGCAGTGGGTGGGGACATTTGGGGACAAAAGCATTGCCCAGTACTCTTCAGATCACCAAGTTATACCATGCAGGTGACTTTCTTCTCCCAAGGCCATGTCTGGCCCCTGACCCCCATCCCTTGAAAAGCTGCCTGCAGGTCCACACCTGCTTCTGGAAGTGGGGCTTGTCTTCAGGTACTTTGGTTCCAGGTCCAGGTGACTCAGGAGGAGTCTCGGGGCCTGGGCTGAGGCTGAACCTTGATTTGGGCTTCTGGCGTTGTTCCCTAGGGTCTGAACTCTTGTGTTCACAACACGTCCAGTACCCAACACCCTCCGGGATCCCTTTGTCCTGCTTTCTCAGGGATCAGCACCCTGGGAACCACTGCCCACCTTCCCACATCCTACCTGAACTGCCCATAGTTCTCTCTGGCCGCGTCTCCTGTGCAAGGCACATGCCATCTAATGTCACATGTGCTACACCTTCCTGATGCCCACTGAGTGATGTTGCCGGCTCTCTTAGTACCCTGTACCTTCTGACACCTGCCAACCATTCATTTATTGAATGTCTATGGGGTGCCAGCCTTAATGCTAATGGCAGTTCAAAAATGTTCTCACTTTATCCTTGCCTTGCAACAGCCTGAGATAGGTTGGTTCTATTACATCTGTCTGAAAGAAGAGGAAATTAAATTTCAGAGAGTTTTTAAGTAAATTCCCTGATATCCTACAGCTAGTAAATGGCAGGGCCATTTAATCCAGGTCTGTTTTACTATAGAACCTGAGCTCTTAGCACCAGGCTCTTCTGCCTGCATGGTGGCTGTCCGTTTGTACCGGCAGCTGGGGCCGCCCCAGGTGCCTGCTCTACCCCTGCAGGCACCTGCTGGCCCCTTCGGTCAGCTCCGTTGGTGGGGTTGGCTCTGCTTTGCCTGCCCTGGGGAAACGTAGTAACTTTATCATTTCCACACGTCATTTTATGTTGACACAACGACTCTGCATGCTTGGTAATGTTATTGTCCCCACTTTATGGATCAGGAAACTGAGGTTCAGAGAAACTGGGACATTTCCAAGGGCAGCCAACTAGCAAGTGCTGAGTTTGGAACCAGAACTCAGCTCTTTGGATTTCTAGCCAGGACTTTTTCTACTGGTCCTTGCTGTCTGTCTAGTCAGCCCCAGAATGGCTCCAGTTGAGCAATAAGAATGCTTCCAATCAGCTCACCCCACATTTTCCTCCCATCCTGACCATGTTTCAACTTCACTTTTCTGGCACCAAGTCCTCCTTCCAGCACCTCCTCCTCCCCACCCCCAAGCAAGCCCTCACCTGGATGGTTCAGATGGGACACTAGCAGGTAGACGGTAAAGTCCAGGAAAGAGCAGTTGCACTTCCAGGGGTTTCCGCTCAGATACAGGGTCTGCAGTGTTACGAGGCTGTGGAAGGCAGTGGGGTCCAAGGTCTGCAAGCCGGTGTTTCTGAGGTCCAGGTGCCTCAGAGAGCTGGTGTTGGCAAAGGTGTACTTGCTCAGAGAGAACAGGTGAGGGTTGTTGGAGATGTCCAGGTGGACCAGGCTGCTCAGCACAGAGAAACTGTGTGGGGAGACCAGCAGGAGGTTGTTGGAGCTGAGACGGAGGTAGATGAGCCTGAAGACCCCGATGAAGGTGTAATCCATCACCTCCCGAATGAGGTTGTTCTGACAGTCCAGGTAAACAAGGTCACTGAGGAGTCCTAGATTCATCGCTGGCAAAAAAGTGATGGCGTTGTCATTCAGGTACAGCCTCCGGGTGCTCAGGGGTACGTCGGAGGGGTAAGCAGTTAACTGCATCCCTGTGCAGGCCACTTCTTGGGCTTGACACTGACAATTCTTTGGACACTTTGACCCAGACACCAATCCCATTCCAAAGGAAAAGAGTAACCACCCGGGCCCAGGGCCTGCAGCAAGGGACATAGTCAGAAGCTGCGATACCCTCCTTTGCGTCCTGCGGGCACTGTCCCTCTGACCAGGAGGCCAGGGAGGGGCGGGGGAGGGGCGCTGGAAAGAACTGTAACCCTCTAGCTTCGTGCAAAGCAATTTTCCATTACAGGAGAACCGAACAGAAGTTGAAACGCAAGGCCCGACGCCCTGCCGCTGGCTTGGTGGCTCTGCCGTTTGCTCCCTCCCGGACTGCTGCTTGGCAGCTCTGAAAGGTCTCACCCTTTCCCTGCGTGTGCGAGTGAAGGGGAGCCAGGGGAGAGCCGCATGACTATGAGGTTGCCAGTTGACACCTTTGTGATGTCAGCAGGCCCAGGAGACTGCCTGGTGAGGACGGGAGAGCTCTGCCCCTCCTCCGGGGTGGTGTAGGGTTCTTGTGGACCTCTGTAAGCCAGCTGACTAAGGGACCCTGGGCCAGTCTGCGGCGTGGGGTGAGGTGTGTGTGTGTGTGTGGGTGGGTGTAGCAGAGGATTAGGTTAGATTGGAGCCCCTAATCCACAGGCCACAGAGGAACATGGAAGTCTCCAGCCCAGTTCCCTTTTTTTTCTGATGAGCAAAGTGACTCACTTAAAGTCAGTTCTGAGTGGCTCTTTTCCTTGGGAATCGAATGGGTGCCATTTTCTAGTGGTGTTGGGAGTGGATGGGAAAAGGGGAACCTCCCTTGAAGTGAGGCCGGGCGAGTTCCTCTGATAAGGTATTACTCTTAAGACTATTTTCCCACTTTGCATATGATCCTGTCTGCATTTGGAATACATATGTGTACTATTAATATTTAAAAAATCTTTTGAACAAGTATATGCTACTCCCCTAAAAACCCAAATGTATAAAAATATCTGAATGCAGTATGAACTTTCTTAACATTTGTTTTCTCCTAGAACTTTAAAAATGATGAGTGCCTCTTTCGTGCTTCCAGTATGAGTTTATATTTATCAATGGCTTGAGGGGTGATGGGGGGTGATCTTCTGGAGGGAGGGGTGGAGAGGCTGGAAGCTTAAGAGCTAAGACATATCGCCCACTCCCTGGAGGAAGGCAAAATGAGCAGAGATGAAAAAAAACATCTCAGGAGTTAAAATTCATATTTGGGGGGGGATGGGAGTTCATTCCTTAAAACATTCATATATAACTCAGCTGTGAATATTAATAAAATACAAAAATCTATATTTAGCTTAGCACAGTGCCTGGCACCTGGTATATAATAAATATTTATCGAATGAGTGATGCGTGAATGTCTCTGGTGGCTTGCCTCTCTGCCAAGAGGGAAATTAATAAACTAGAGTGGATCTGCGGCCAGTCAGCTAATGCTCAATGGTGTTTGCTGGCTCAGCCTTCCTGGGGTGACCGGCTGTGAATTAAGGTGATGACCGAGGAGTGTTTACCAAATTGGAAGTGACCTTATTTAAGTAGAAATTTCAAACACTTAGAATAATGACCTGAATGGTAGTTGTACTAATAGAAGCAGGATTTTATTGATAGGGGAGGCCCCTTTCCTTATAATTAAAAAGCTCCTGCCTAGATCTTACATGATTGCCCAGGAGAGGAATTTGGTACATGAAATCCACAGAGAAGAATAAATTTCCGAGAAGGTCGTTGCTCTGGGGGCTGGGTCAAGGGTGGCAAGTGCGCTTTATTTGGAGCAGCCTGTGGGTGTTGTCTGTTTCCTTTTGAGGAGAGCTGATGGCTGACGGGCCTGCCAAGCCTTGTGGGGCAATTTTACTGACATTCCGCCTTGTCTTGTACGCCATTCCCCCTCCCACTCTTCCTTCCCTCGTGGCACCTGGGTCTCCAGGTTGCTCCATTTAACTTCCAGCCTCCTTATGCAGGAGAACTTTCTCAGGACAGTAGCCTCAGGCCCAGATTCACTTGTTTGGTCACATGACTGCACATGCTCTCACTTAGAAAAGCTGTAGATAAACAAAGCGCCCCGATGGTCATTGACAGGCACGGCCAGTTGCAGCTCTCTGGAGCATCACCGTTTCAACAAAGCATCATGAATGGCTCCCCTCAAGGAACAGTCCTTTCGCTTACGGCAGTTGTGTATTTTTTGGTCCTGAAGTCTGAATACCACACGCTAGTTTCAGCTCTGCCAGGTTAGACTAGATCCCTGGAATCTGTTCCTCATTTTGAGATGAGTAAGTATTTTTTAGGGTGAGTAGACAAGACAAAGGAAAATAGGGGATGTAGCCATTCCCAAACTACGTGATCTCAAACAGAAAACATTTTTTTTCCAAGGAATATCATTATTTCAGGAAAACAACATAACAAAATGCATGTGCATTTTTAGCTGTATCTGATAAAGACACTGCTTTGGGAAAAAGTTCTGGACTAGGCTGTTTTTCTTTAGTGGAGTTGTTTACAGCCTCTGGGCTTTATTTTTCTCATCTATACATTGCGGGAGGTGGACTAGCTAATTTCCAACTCCCCTTAGGCCTTCCGAGTTCCTACCCCGCAGGAAGGGTTCGGGTACCCCACAGCGAGCCCCGAGGGGAGGGCTCAGAGGAGAGCCTTCCCAGTCCTGATCACACCGTGCAGCCCAGCTGTCCGGTGGCTGCAGAAACAGGCTTTGTGTTCCCCAGTGAGCTGCCCATGCAGCTTCAGCAGCAGCTGATTGCCCTCAGTGTGTCATCTGTTTTCTCAGCCCACCTCTGCCCCTTAGGTGGCATGGCCAGTGTGCCCACCCACCCGGCAGCGCAGGTGGGTATCCAGTGAGCACACTGAGAAGCCCTTGGGATCAGTCCAGCCTCTTCGGCTGAGTCTGGTCTGGAGCAGGCTTCTATTTTTAGCTGCATCTGATAAAGACACTGCCTTCCAGTTTAATGAGCCCTCTCAGGTACTGGTGTGCCTCCAAACAGCTCTTGTGATCCAGAAGACAGAGGGGCATGCCCCTGACAGTGTAAAAGGAGAGGGCAGGGTGACACAGAGCAAAGTGGACACAGCGGGGACGCTCGGTTTCTCACTAGGAAGCAGTGTGACTTTGGACTCCCAAGGCCTTGATTTCCTTTCTGTAAAACAAGGCAGATGCTCTCTAAGGGCTCTCCCCAGGTTAAAGTGCCCTCAAGACCCAGACTATGCAGGGAGAGGACAGATGTTTGGAAGCTTTAAGACTCAAGTCCTCGTGGACAGAGATTCGAGCAAGTACATAGTGCTTGGTGCAGTGTAAGTGACCTGTAGACCTTAGCCAGCAAATAGTCCACCCACACGCATGGGTACCAGTGCTAAGGTCAGAGTAATTCAGGCATAATTTAATTTGTTCATGAGGAAAACAGCAGAACAAAATGCATGTGCCATTTTATCAAGTTAAAGCTGCTAGTGGGTTAAACTCAGGACTTAAATGGAGTCAGCAACCTAGGGGCACCTAAATCAGTACTTTGCACCCCTAGCAGGGAATTTAGTGGACTTAAGTCTAAAGAATGTCAAATTTCAAGGCCTTTGGTGTAGGAGCCACTTATGGTATCCAGTTCACTCCCGAGTTTTGGCACTGCCTGAGCCATGTTCAGCAAGGTCTTCTCAGCGGGTGCAGGGCTCGGGGCAAGGGCCATGGAAAGCAGGTGAAATGAACAAGGTCGTCAGCCTGGAAGAGACAAGAAGTCCTAAAACATGCGGGGAAGGTTGGGGCCTAAGGGCCAAATACACATACGAAGCCATCTATACGTGAGCCTTGGGCCTGTTTTTAGAGCCGGCAGGAGCTGTTTTTGTCTTTTCCCTCAGGCTGCCTGAGGCCCTGCTCAGGAGACTGGCCCGTAAGAGGCGTGTCAGAGGGAGTCACTCCAGTCTCTGTGTCCCCGGGGCCCACATTATACATTTCTGCAGCTTTCATTCCCAGGTCTCCACGGGGAGCCTTGAAATTGCGTACCATTTGGGGGGATTGGAGCACGTTTTCAGCTCATCACAGGTCTATGTACTGTTTCCTGTGGCTGGGCTTATGGGCAGCGGCCACTATGCCTGAAACACACATCATGACTTTGCTGCGCCCATTGGTTGGGAAGGAGACACGGACTCTGCAGGTCTCAATGTGGGACTGACGACTGTGCTGCCGGACGTGAGAGTTGAAATGAGAAGCCCTCACCGGGTGGCTTTCGGCACATGCTTTATCTTTTGCAGGCTTTAATTTCCTTTTGATAAAACAGGGCTGACAAATGCCACTTTTCCAGGGTTATAAAGATAGGGTTTGATTTAGCATTACACAACATCTACCGTGCACCACCCACCCTGTGCCAGGCATGCGATCCAGCAACCCAGCGAGGCACAGAGCATGGCCCCGTTTCACAGAGGAAGGAAAAGCCCTAAGGGGGGCCTTCTGCCCGAGGTCACAGGGCAGGTGAGTGATGACGTCACTTTTGGTCCAGAAAGGTTTCCTCCTGAGTACAAGCCCTTACTGTCAAGTGGTCCCACCACATGTGTGAATGCCTCAGAAGGCTCTTTTTCTTTTTACAGGCCACGTGCTGCAGTAAGTTGTCCCCTCCTAGCACAAAATGGTACTTTGACTCAGACCAGATCAAACCACTGCTATTATGTGATGTTTTTATGCCTTGGGGTTCCTTGTCTTTCAGAAGGCATGTGACACTTTTCAGCTTTAAATCCTTAAATTCACCTTTGAGATCATTTTGTATAATTTTCTTCCTTTTGCAGGCAAGGAAGCTAAAGGAGAAGCAGCGTGCCCAGGCTCACTCAAAGGACCAGTGGCTGCGCCAGCAGCAGTTGGCTCACTGATGCCCTAGGTGGCTCAGATTCCCCAGGTAGGACTTCCTTCCCGGATAACCCGAAACGTACTGTATCCACTGGGCAAACCGTTGCTTGCTTATCAATGCCCCTGACGGTACAGAACCGCTCCAGAGGAAATCTCTCCATAATCAAGTTCCCATCCCCCTGGCCTGCTCTTCAGTGCAATGTTGGATACCGAAAGTCAAAGCCGCGGTCTCTGGGTGGGCGTGGGGGGTCTGTGCCTCACAGAGGCTCATGGTGGGCAGGAGGAGGACGGAAGGAAGTTGAGTCTTGTCTCTCCTTCAGTGTTCCTTGTGGACAGATGTTCAAGAGAACATGTAATGTGGCAGGTAAAACCTTTGAGTTCTACAGGCAGGTGTTAGAGGGTTCTCTATCTGCTGCTGTGCAGAGGGGCCAACTTGGCACTTGATTTGGAAATTCATCCTGAGTGAGGCTGGAGACAATGTGTCTAAGTTTCAAAGGCTTCCTGGTGTCTCCCAAAGGCAGTTCATTGTTCGGAAGGCTGGGCTGTCAGAGATAAGTGGAACGATAGAGGTACCCCATCATGACATTCCTGAAAGGACAAACGGGAAAACGGGTAGGGGGGTGGGGAGAAGCCAGGAGCTCAGAGAAGAAAGCTCTACTGCAGGCCTTGCAAGGAGCGTCTCAGCACCTCCCATGAGAGCCCACAGCCCCCTCCCATGGGCAGGATCTTCCCGGAACCTCACTCCCGGGACAGACTGGAAAGGGTCCCTGTGAGGCCCAGCCCTGGCCCGGGAATGCCGAGCTGGGGGAGGGCACGTCACCACGCAGGCTGACTGTGATCAGGGCTTTTGCTCCGTCCCCAGGTGTGCCCTCTGTCTGAACTCCTCTCCGCAGGAGCCCTGGGAGGGCAGAGGTGGGAAGGCAGCTGCCTCCCCCCGGGTGTCCTCAGGTCAGTCTAAGTACCAGGCAGGATTGCCAATTGGTCACAGGCTTCAATGGCCTCTGCTTCATGGGTCTCGCCGTCTTCCTTCCGGGAGACCTTGCTTCAAAGGCCTCTCCACTCCCCAAACTGCAAAGGGTGAAAGGTCAGAAAAACGCCTGTGAGGAAATCCTGGATCCTGGCTGGCCCGTCCGCTGTGTCGGCCGGCCCCTCGCCTTCTCCCTGCTCCCCACTGACAGCTGCCACGCGGCGCAGGGACGGGCCACGCTGGCTTTTCTCCAAGGTAGATTCTTTTTGCTGTTGCCCTAGTAACAGAACTATTAAACCAACCTCCAGCGTCGGGAGTATTTGTCCCTGGTGAGGTGATGTCTGTCGCACCCAGCCTTCTCCCTCCCGCTCCCGCCACTGGATTCAGGCCCCCCTTCACCTCACACCTAGGCCGATGTACATTCCCTCCTTGGTCCAGTGCCTCCCGCCAGGGCTGCTCTCTGCTCGCACCCAGCCTTCTCCCTCCCGCTCCCGCCACTGGATTCAGGCCCCCCTTCACCTCACACCTAGGCCGATGTACATTCCCTGCTTGGTCCAGTGCCTCCCGCCAGGGCTGCTCTCTGCTCCGCAACACCCTTCTGCAGGCTCAGAGATGAGATTCCTGTGAGTTGCTGGCCGAATTCGCCATCAGCCTGGCATTCAAAGCCCCCTGTGATGGCGGCACCACCAGTCCTGAAACCCGCAGTGCTGTCCGGGCTTTAGCAGAGCAGGCCGTGGCCATGGCAGCAGCAGGGAACAGATCTGAGGGGAGCTGGCTAGAAAATCCATGGGGCGCAGGTAGTGACTGGCTGCTTGGGAGGCTGTACAGTGTAATGTTCAAGCATATGTGTGTGGGAATAGACTGTCCATAAAATTTTAGCTCTCTTGCTAGACGGCTATGTGACCTTGAGCAAGTTTCTTAGCCTAGGTCTCCATTTCCATAATGCAAAGGGAGATAATGGTAGTATTTTCCTCCTAAGGGCTTTTCTGCCCAATTAAAGGTCTCCTTAGCTTATCATCTTTGAATGTGGAGATTCCCCAAGAATGTTGGCTGTGACGGTGAAGGTGGCGGAGAAAGGGGGGAGGGTGGTGTGTCTTGCTGATGGGTTTCAGCCCCGGGCAAGTTCACTATGGATTCAGTGTGACCAAAGAAAATGACAGCAAACGCTCTTTGGGGTGAAAGGGTTTATTACCCGGCTTGTTCTCTGGCAGTAGGTCAAGCAAGCACTGGAGTCTCTGCTTCCACCCAGAGCCCTGGGCAGGGCTCCCTATATAGCTTATTGCCTGAAGGTGTGGAAGCGGTAGCCTAGCAACAGGCCAGTTACATCATCAGGTGGGTTAAGTTCACTGAGGATCCTGGTCATAGGAGCCCCAACTTCCCCCCAGGTGGAATGAGAAATAGAATTGAGAAGGCCTCCTGATTTTGATGAGTGGCCGGAAGTGGTGCAGATGGAGTCCAGGTGCAGAGGCAGCAGGTTTGGGAGGACAGACGGCGCTTCCACTCGGGGCTCGTTGAGTTTGAGGTCCCAGCTCACTTCTGTGGTTTCTCCCTGAGTGCCCGCACTACGCTAAGCATATTGC
This sequence comes from Manis javanica, assembly GCF_040802235.1. Lineage (NCBI taxonomy): Eukaryota > Metazoa > Chordata > Mammalia > Pholidota > Manidae > Manis > Manis javanica. The sequence continues at coordinate 3,516,649 of NC_133169.1, forward strand.
ATGCCTTCTCTCCTACATAATTCTCACAACAACCCCTTGTGTTTATTACAAATATTATTAATAAATAAATATAATAATCATCAATAAATATTATTAACACATGAGGTTAAGGAACTTACCCACAGTTATCAAGTGGTAGAGCTGGGATTCGAATCCCGTGTTTGTGCCTCTGAGGCTGCACACTTCGCCACTGCAGACACTGTCTCCTGAACACCCAGCGTCTTTCTTTACCTTAGGTGGGTGCTTTTAGGGCTGAGTGGTCTTTGGGGACCATGATGGTCTGCACGGCTTCCTGCCCCCTCATCGGGGGTCCCTGCAGGTAAATTTGGCCCCTGGGCTTAGGGACTTAATTTGTGACATGTGCTCTCTCCAGTTTATGCTCAGGGTCGGTGACTCCGGGCTCACTGCTCGCCTTGGTCTCAGTGCCTCATTCCAATACCCACCTCCCCCCCACCCCCACAGGGGATCCGTGGTTTTGAAGTGCATTAGCATCTCTGAGCCTCAGTTGCTTCCTCTGCACAACTTAAGCAGTCACGGAATTGCAGTGAGCATCTAAAGAGACAGATGTTCCTTGAGGAGCTCGGCCACCTCTGATTTCTCGTAGCATTCCCAGTGCCTGGCCAGTGCCGGGCACACACCAGGCAGGCGCTCCGGTCCCTAAATGGATAGAAGACCAGCTGGGGGCATATTGGCATATGCTGATGTGTGTGATGCCGGGTCCACCCCTTTTGTTCAACTCCACTGAGACTGCTGTCTTTTCCTCTGACCCTGCTGTCCTGGGTGGTTACCCCGATTTATTGTGCTTTGGGGATGACTTTCTTTAAACTTTTGACGTCAGCTCAACCGCAGTGGTAGATTTGGGTTAGAACACTGGTGCTGGGTGTTGGGTGTGTGCCCGTATAGGTGGGGGGGGGATGAAGAGGAGATGGAGGTGGCAGGTGTGGAGGGACAGGGGCGCAGGTAGCATCATGTTTCCCCTGCAGACTTGCTTTATGATGGCAAAGATGTTCTAAGAACCCAAAGGACGTGAATTGACCCGCCGCACATGTGGAACCCAGGTGCTGTGGGGAAGTCCTGGAGACCAGTGCGCTGAGGTGCAGGGGCGGGCCTTCAGCAGGCGGGTAGGTCGTGAGGGTGGGGCCTCATGGCCCGGATGAGCGCCCTTACAACGGGCCCCCAAGAGCTCCTGAGCCCCCTCTGCCGTGCGAGGACCCACGGAGCCTGAGGTCCGGAGGAGGGAAGACAGTGAGGACAGACAGTGACTCGGGGCTTGCTGGAAGAGGGCCTCAGCCAACCACGCTAGCGCCCTGTTCTCCTTCCTCCCAGACTCAGAGCTGCGAGAAAAACATTTCTGTTGTTTGTAACCCACCCAGTCTGGTGCAGCAGCCCAAGCCGACGGAGACACAGGGAACGATGAGTTGGTTTTTAACAGTTTTCTGTTCTTCCGATAACAGTGCTTCAACATGGCAACTTTTAAATAGATTTTCCCCCCTATCATTCTGGGTATTTACACTTTCAATAACCTGTATATGGATTTAATGCTATTTAATTAAGCCCTAAACCTATAAAAATGCCCATTTAATACTCAGAGTAAACCCTTGACTCATTCCCTCTGAAGATAAACAGGTGAGATATCTTCTTGAGCTTCGAGTTCTGAGATAATTAAGATTAGTTGCCATAGAGAGACAGGAACGCATTAAAATGTATCACACTTCTCATGTTTAGGAAATCCATGCAGTTAAATGTTCAGGGCCATCAAATGTACCCAGACCCAGATACCTATTAATCTGCTGCCCACCCAGCCTCTAGAGCGACCTTTCTCTGTCAGGAGAGCTTTCTCATCGCTCCACTCTCCTCAGAAACCTTTAATGGTTCGTCGCTGTCCTGTGCACAGATGAAGTGCAGTCTTCTTAACATGTGATGCTCCAGGCCTTTTAGCATCTGACCGACCTTCCTTCCAAGCTCGTGTGTTACCGTCCAGCTGCAGAGGTGTCTGTGGGCGCCCGCTGGCCCTTCCAGCGCACCCAGCTTCTCTCCCGCATTCACCCCGTGGTTCTTTCTCATTCTCTGTTGGCATTGCAAGCTGCTGCTCACCCTTTGAGACCAGTTCAGGTTCTGCACCCAGTTAAAATGCTAGGCCTTTGTGGATTCCTTTAGACAATGACTCTAAGCTTTTTTGGACTTTGAAATTTTATGACAGTTCTCCTCATATGTATCATATTGTACATTTTCCCTATACTAGACTATGAGCTCCTGGGGCCCAGGGATCTATTTGTTCTATGAATGCTTTATATTCATATAATGCTTAGTTCATAGTAGGTCCTTGTTTCTGAAGGAAACTAGTTAAATGCATTACTTAGACTGTGAACAGTATGTGCTATGATGTTGTCAGAGATTTTTTTAAAAGGAGTGAGTTATCTGGCCCTGCCCCTTACTTCAGTGCTGCGTCTGGAAGCTCCACAGTGCCCTGTGGCAGGACTGTCCTTGCGCGCCTGGAAGCGCTGGCACGGAGCTCAGCCCAGGCCTGACTGCTCCTGCCTCTGTTAGCTGGTAGAAAGGTCAAAGTTAGAGGCCACAGAATAATCCCTTCACGATGCCATTAGCATCGTAGAACTGTTCTGAACACTCAGAATTGGGGGGTCTTATAACTTGGGGGCTAAACACGCACCTGGGAGTTCAGTGGGCCTGACTCACCAGCCGTGCGACGCGACCTGCTGAGCTTCTCTTCCTGACTCTTATCTGTAAAATGGAAACCATGTTTGATTCCTAAGGTGGTTTTCAGCATAAATGAAGTACTCAGGCCATGTGATTAACAAGGTACACAGGCAAGTGTTTAACAAAAAGTAGTAGCTATTGTAGATTTTATAGTGGTTGTGAGTTACTAATGAAATATATAATAGCAGGTTCTAGTAATACAATAATGTGAGTTCCCCCAAAGAAACAGCAATGGCAGAAATAATTAGCAATTTACTGGTGAGTTAGAATATGCTTTGTTACCAGCAGCTGTCTGAGGTATTGTCAGAGGTTAGAGCCAGTCAAGGAAGATTCCAGAACTGCTTTGCTAAGGCTGCCAGAGGGAAGCTGCTCAGATACCTGTGGTTCAGAGCCCTGAGGCATCAGTGGGTGACCATACCGGACCAAACCATCTGGCCTGTGTTTGCGTAGGGGACCCAGCTATGCCAATATAGACCCGGGGTGCAGTCACATGACACTTACCCAGTGCAGGCAGCCTTGCCCACAGCACGGGATCGTGTGAGACCTTCGCCCCTGCCCTGTGTGGGAAACTCTTGGCGATGACCTTTTTGGGAGCATTACATGAAGCCCCCGTCTGAAGCTACCTCCTGAGCCCCTCAGACCTGTCATTCCCAAAGCGGACGGGTCATTTTGACTGCGAGTACGCATGAGGAGGTAATGTTTGTGAATAAATCCATAAGAAATTGAATCCCATCTCCTTGGTGTATTTTCAAACACGCTTCTCTGTCACTGTGCGTTCCCAAGTAAAGTTGCTTTATTTAATGTACATTGCTTTTACAGTACTTTGTTCTCTTTTTCAAAGGTGAGAGGTCTGAGTCAATTACGGTACACCTACTTCTAGAGCATGGGAAGGAAATTGTGTGCACTGGCGTCTGCAGAGGAGGCCGAGGCCCGAGGTGACAGGGATATCCCTAAAGGCCCCGGCAGGGCTCATGGGCTGGCCTCAGGCCCTCGGGAAGTCCGTGAGAAGCAGTGCACCTGCACAGCCTAAACCCTTCTCCTTCTCCTTCCTCTTGCGTCAGCTCCCCTGAAAACAGAGCACAAGGGGAGTGGCAGGCAACCTGGGTGGACTCGGATGGGAAGCTGCTGGGAAGAGCCTGGAACTGGGAGTTTGGGGGCCTGAAGTTTGTTCCTGGCGCTTCCCTCAACTCACTGTGCAACCGTGAACAAGTTCTTCACCCCTGAGGCTTCTGTTTCATCATTTGTGATGCCAGGGAGCTCTGTCTTTGGGTCTCAGGTTCTTTGGAGCCAGGCCAGGGCCAAGCGGTGGGGTGGGAAATAGCTCCTTGACCCTCTACGAAAGGCACATTCCAGCTGTCCTTTATGAATGGCAGTGCCCAGGCTAACGATGCGCTATCCTGAGGCTGGCGCAGCGTGGAATTGGCAGCCTGGAGATCTGCAGTGGGCAGGAGGCACGGGGAGATGGCAGTGCTCTGAGCTCCCTTGGGAGGGGACGGGAGAGGTGTCCTGCCACCTCCCTGCAGCCCGTCGGAACGGTGTGTTTGCATGAAATCAAGCTCTGGGCTTTGGTCTGGGTAGCAAGGAATGTCTCCCAGTAAAACAAAGTAGAAAAACCACACTTAGAAGATGTAGTGGTCTCCTTTTGGAGAAATCAAGGTGGACTGGATGAGTCTGAGGACCTGGGAGGGCAGCAGGGGAGGCTGAAGGGTTTCATCAGTAAGGCAAAGCATGTCTAGTTAGAACAACGCAAGTGGCAAGACAGAGAGGATTTTCTCTTGTTAATTGAAAAGGTAGTCCATGCCCATGGGAAGGAATTCAAACAGTTCAAAAAAGCATCTCTGAGAAGTTCCCTTACATCCTGCTCTCAGCCTTTGGTCTGTACTGCAGAGGCAGCCCCCCGTGGTACCGTGGGGGCCCCTCCAGAGGCCTTCTAGCCGTTGTCTGCACTCTGCGTCCTCACCAGCCATGTGGCTTGGAGATTGTCCAAAGGCCCCAGGGTGGGGATGTGCCTGGCGAGGCAGAGGAGCAGGAAGGCACGGCTGGGCAGAGCAGGTGCTGGGTGGGAGAGGAAGTCAGAGGAGGGCGGTGGGCATGCCCGCCGAGGCCCTGAGGCTCTGGTGAGGAGTTCGGCTTTTATTCCCAGTGACATATGTAGCCATGGGATGGCTTAGGCAGGGGGATTGTAGCTGACGGATGTTTTTAAAAGATCCTCTGGCTGCTGTGTGGTGACAGTCTGTCGAGGGGTATATGAGTGGGACTGAGGGGTTCCGGGTGCGTGTGGCCATGCTCGGGGAGCAGGGGACAGCATCTTGGCCTGGTGGAAGACTTATATTTGGGGAGCAGGGCCACAGAATGCGGAGTACTAGGCAAAGGGATCAGGGACCCAAGACCTGTGGCCTGAGTGACCAGTGGATGATGTTCATTCACTGAAATGCGGAGCCTGTGGGAGGAGCGCCGGGCATCAGGGGCCGCTTCCGGCTCAGCGTGTTAGACTCAGACGCCCATTTCATGCCAGTGTCCACACTCAGAAGGCCCTGGATGCATGAGTCTGTCAGGCACAGCTTAGGTTAGGGATGGCGATAGAAATGTGGGTGTCCTCAGACGATGGTTTAAACCCTGGCCCTGATGAGCACCAGAGAGCCAGTGCAGAGAGAGAATGTGGAGACACGCCAGCCCTGACCCCCGCCCTCCGGCATTCAGAGGTCAGGAGGGAGAGGAAGGGCCATCGAGGAGACTGAGCAGGACAGACAGCGAGGGAGGGGGAGAACGTCAGGGTGCCGTCTCCTGGGGCCTGCCTGGGGGGTGTTGGATAATCCCTCCTCTTTTTCGAGTCTGCGCTACATTCCATGTACAGCTGCAGCATAGCTTGTTTAACTAGTCCTCTGTGCACTGGTGTTTGCACTGTTACCAGGCTTCTGCTGGGTAACAGCGGGTAGTGAATGTGGCTGTGCTCGTCAGGAGAGCCGGGCCAGGCAGTCGAGGGGCTGGTCAGAGAGCTGCCCTCTGTAGGGCAGAGCCTGGAGCCCTGGCCCGTGAGAGTGCCCTGTGCGCGCACGGGAGGGCTGCTGCGGGGGCCAGCTGCTGGGAGCAGGCGGGGCTCTGGAGACCCGTAGTCCCCACCACTGCGTCACAGGCAAGAAACAAAGGCGCCTGGGACACAGCCACTCGACTGGGTGCCCACCTGCGGCAGAGCTCCCCGTGGCACGCCGAGGATTCCCAGGGATCACTCCCTCAGGCGGTGGCTGTGTCTTGAGTGAAGGCAGCGAGGAACAGGTGCACGAGCAGAGATTTGGGGCCGACCTGGAGTGAATCCGGGCTCCAGCTTCTCCTAGACGGATCGGAGCTCTGCAGTCCGGACTGTGTTTTTGCACCGATGATCTCCCGTCACAGGCGATGTGACGTGGTGACACCTGTACCCCGCCGGGAGCAGACGGCTGGAACCCCCTCTCTCCCCGCCCCTCTTCCCCTCTTCTTTTTCTTCCTTCCTGTGCAGTTGTTACAAGAAACTAGATACTTCCTCACAAACCTTGAAGGGAGCAAAGACCTCAGAAAATGAACCAAAGACAGTAGTCTGTGTAATTTAAAGCTTTTCGTTGTTCTGAAAATAATGTCCTAACACAAATGTCGCTAAACCAACTCTGAATGTGTTAGAGCCGTCACTTTCAGAGATGGGTGATGACGAGAGCAAGACAGGTTAAGGAAGACAGGAACCCTTTAAAAATAAAAATCCAGTTTTTTTAATATAACACCCTTTTTTTCTTGATTATTAGGCTTTTTGCAAAAACATGGAAAAATATAGAAGTTATAGAAGTAGAAAGAAGAAATGAAAATACCGTAATGCAGAATTCCATAACCAGTAGTCACATTTTGGTGCATTTCCAGTCTGCTCTCTGTGTCGGTCTGGATATGTGCCACTCAGATGGCCCTTGTGAAGGACCTTCCTCCCGCCATCAGCTCCTTCTGGACTGGTCTCCGAACTCGAGCAACTCCCCAGGAGGGACTGAGCAACGCCATTTCTCAGGCAGTCTCCCCTCACGTTGCTGGTTGCTTTTTATTTGGCTTTGGGACACGTAAAAGCTTTATATTTCCATGTAGACAGATGTATTAAATTTTTTCCTTTGTGGTCTCTTCCAGTGTTTTTATGCCTGAAAAATCTTTCTTCATCCAGAGATTGGGCAAAGCTTCAACTGCGTTTTCTCCTTTTGCTAATAGTTTCATTTTTTTATATTTAGCTTTTTAATCCATCTGAGATTTATTTTGTGTTTTGATGGCAGGTGAAGGCTCTAGGTGGAGTTATTCCTGAATAATTATCCTACCACCATTAATTGCTCGACCAAAGGCAAGTTACTCAACCCCGTTTTTACTTTCATATCCCTATTTAGAGAGAAAGTAAATCCTGCTTCACAGGGTTAGGCTGAGGGAAAAACTGAGGTCATGGACACGAAAGCATTTTAAAAGTGTTATAAAAATGTTGGCTTTTACAGTTGATATCAAATGAGAAAATAACGTTTGAATGAGTCCTCGTGTGGTGTGGTCCTGGCCCAGTCCCCTGATGAAAACCGGCCCAGACAGGGCTGGCTCCCTGGATCCCAGCAAACCAGGACTACTCGGACCCACAGAAAGGTTTTATGACGTCAGAGGTGATTTCAACTGTTGACTGTTTCTAGTGAGTACAGTCCAAGGGCACATATGTTTAGGGGTGAGGAGTGAGGGAGAGCGCCAGCCTGCGTCAGGGTTTCTCCTCGGGGAAAGTGGCCAAAGCTGTCCGTAAGTAGACAGTACCTGATGAGGGGCAGCACTTGGCTATTCTTCTCTGAAGCCCCAAAGAGCCGCAGAGAAGGTGGGATTCGGGAATCATTTAAACGACAGGAGACACGTGGCTTGGCCTGGTGAGACGGAGGGCGTCCAGGCACGCGGGGGCCGCTGTGGAGCCGGCTCGCGGGCTGGTGCAAGCCGGGCTCAGACGGCTGAGTTGGACTGTGCTATCTTGGCGCGGCTAAGGGTTCAACCCTTCCTTTAGACAAGAAGAGAGATGTCTTGTTTCTCATCAGAGGGACATGCAAAAGTCCTCAGGTAGATAGAGCTGCTCTGCACCACCATGAGACCAGCTGAACACTTAACGTTATAAAGAAGGCTCTTCAAATGCAACCATTTCAGCTTCAAAGCCAAATTATTTACTGACTTCTTTTCTTCCTCTCTTTCAGTCTATCTATGTGATTAAAATGTCTAACAAGGAAGGGCTACAGAAGGTCTGCAGTTTGATGGGACCCCTAAGAGAAGGCCTCCCCTCAGAAATGGTAGCAGGGAAGCCTGGGAGAAGAAAAATAAGATGGAAATATGTTCTTTGAAGTTAGGAATTCTGACTCCTTCACTTTTGAGTGAGTTAGGGAGCTTAGTGCAGGGGGTCGGGCATAGCGGAGCGCAGCCTAGAGAACAGCCTTGGTGCATCAGGAGCTAAGGGGGTGCCCTGCAGCGTAACTGGTGGTGATCGAGTCACGTGAAGAGTGGGCACGCCCTGGTGAGGGCCCCTTTCCTGGTCAGGACGTGGATTTGACGTGGCCTCTTAAAAGCCGGTGACCCGGACAGCTCTTTTCATTAGGGGGCAAGTGAAGCACATTTTCTCTGGCTTCGGAGCCTACTTTCCCGTCATTCCTCACCACGGGGTGTCCCTCCTCGCCGGGCAGGCCGACTGCTGGCGCTCTTGAGCTGAGCAGGCCCTGCAGGCCCCTCCTCTGTGCCCTGGTTCTTGCTGCTCCTCGCCGAGGGCTCTACTCGCTCCCCCCCCCCCCCCCCCGTTGGGGTCCTCTTCTCTTCCAGGCCCGAGTGTAGCTTCTATGGTAAAGCTGCCTTGAAAAGCCCTTCCGACGTCCCTCCTTTCCCAGCAGCGACCCCGAGTCTGAGCTCTCCACCGGCTGTCGGTGCCTGACTGATAGGCACTCACACACTCTGATGTACAGTCAGTGTTTTATATATAGGCATTTAAATCTCCAGCTAGAATAATCTATTTCTTATTGTCTGAGGCCTAGTTTTGTATTTATTGTCTCCACCCCACTCTCCCCAGCCCTGACCACAGACAGAGCTTAGCACAGATCTGGCCCCATACCAGGTACCCAAAGGTTACTTGGCACTTTGATGATTTCAGAACATTCCGTGAAGCTCATCTCTAGCTGAATCTTGGAATTTTATTCTCTTTGTGATGCTAACAAGGCAGGAGCTGAGGCAATGCTCAGTTTAGGCTTAGCACTTACCTCCTGGTAAGGGGAACAAAGTGGTTGCTCTGAGGGTGGATCACCAACCGGTCAGTGGTCCTCGTCCAGAGCTCTACTGGCAAAACTGGCTCTGTGGATGTAGAGTCCACTGAGGCCTGACCCTGTCCTCTCTGTGCAGGCTAAGTGTGCGGGACAAGGGCACTGATGATTACAAGACAGCATGGTAAATATTATAACGGAGGAATGTATACGCGGCTACAGGAGCCCAGAGAAAGAGCATGTGAATGAGGCTGGATTGGGTGGTCAGGGAAGACTTCTTGGAGGAGGTAGTCTTCCCCTGAATTTAGATGCAGAGGCAGGGAGGAAAAGACTTTGTTGACCATCATAATCTGAGTCAGGAAAGGGTGCTTGGGGGGTATTAAAAAGGGAACTTTTGTAAAAGAAAGTTGTTTTACAAAGAGGAAGCACTGGGAAGTCAAGGGGATTTAATTACAACTGGCGCAGGAGCAGGATTTGAAAAGCGGTGGGAGGCTCACAGGAACCTTAATTGCCGAGAAAAGTTAAGAGGAGAAATACGACAGAAGTAACGGGCCTGTCTGTGCATCACGTCTGATCTGTCATTTTCTAGACAGGCACTCTGCCTCCTGCCTCCTCGACTGGAGAAAAAAAGATCCTCCAGCTGTTAAGGTGAAGGTACCATTTAGGATGCAGAGACGGGACTTGAAAGTATTCCTTATTCCTTTTAGGGAAGAAAAGGTCCATTTCGGGTTACCTCATTGTTAAGAAGAATTATCAGCATTTGTTCGGTGACAATAATGTGTGAAGTGCCTGAAAGAGCCCTGAATTAGGCTGAATAATTCCGTCCTTCCTCTAGAAAATCAACAACAGCTTGCCTGGTTCCTCTTCCAGTTTATCCTGCGGCTTTCCATTCCTTTGGGAGTCCAGGAGGGTGCTTATTTTATGAGCTTTTGTACACCGGCCCTTCTGTATTCAGAGACAGTGTCCTTGTGTACATTCACCTGGGTCTTTAAGATTAATGCAGTATGTGGGAAAGTGTGTGAAAGGATACAGCATTAGCACCTTTTGTAAAGTGGCCACATGTTGAAGGCATCTGGGAAAACCATAAAACACAGCATGATCAAAGCATTAGTGATAGATGCCGAGGCAGAGAAGAGGCCAGCTGAGAAGGATGGAAGTGGACCCGACCTCGTGGGTTGTCCATCCAGGGGTGGCTAGAGAGAAGGCCTCATTTAAGGATGAAGTTTTCGTAACTGGTAGAGCACAGAGGTGCTGGGGGAACGAATCTGCTGGTACACACGAAAGAGAATCAGTGTGGCTGGGAGAAGGGGCTCCACACACACGGTAGGTCTGACCATCTCCAAGATCCTGCCCAACTTAGACTCTGATCCCATGATTCTCTGAATAGGGACTTGATGAGATTTTTTTCAGCCTCTATTTAATCTCATAGATCAAGGGAGTACTTGGATATATGTTAAAAAAAATATATATGGATGGTTTTACATTTATATATATAGCTATATATAAAACTGAATTATATTTTAATACTATATTTGCTTTATTTATATAAATTTATACATACATAAAATTTTCATGAGCCTCAATAGTTCGTGTTTCATAGTCCCTTACAGTCTGTGGGGGCTTCATCGCATAGACTATTGGTTGCCACAGTGATGCCAGGTAACAAGCCCCCGTGGAGTCTCAGTGGCCTACAACAGTAAGTGTTTGTTGTGCACATGTCTGGAGGTTTGCTAGGTGGCTCTGCCGGTCCTGGCTCAGCCTGCTGGTGTAGCTGGAGGTCACTAGCTGTCACTTGATCTGAGATGGTCTCATCTGAGGGGACTTGGGTGACTCAGCCCTGGTCCATGTCTCCTGTCTTCCATCACGCTAACCCAGGCGTACTGTCACTGTGATGGCAGAGGTGATAGAAGAGGCACAAGAGAGTGACAGCAAGGCCTTCTGTGCTGGCCAGGGACTGTCACAGGGCTGAGCTTGGCGTCAAGGTGTGGGGAAATGTGCTCTGTTCCCTTTGTCGGAGGGACTGTCAAGTCAGCAGGGAAAGGGTGTGGAGTTATACACTTTGAAGGTATAAACTTAGCAGGCAAGGGAAAATAATTGGTGAAATCACAGCAGTCTGTCACACAGGTATTGCCTCTGCAGATTTGTCTGTTCCAGACATTTTATGTAAATGCAACCATACAGTACATGGCCTGTTGTGTCTGGCTTCTCTCACGTGGTAAAGTCAGAGATAACCACGATGTCAGAGAGTCAGAAATGGAATTGTATCTGCTTAGACGCAAAGGACCAACACCTGCCACCTTGCCAGTGCAGGAGGAGACAGGATAACCATGGGGAACAAGGACAGGAATAACACTCCGTGTAACGGCAACGACTGAAGACCACGTGGGCGCCCCAGCCCGTTCTGGGCTGGGTAGCCATGTCAGGGGGCACAGAGGCCCGGCTGTAGGTTGGAGTGGGCGCCCTCTGCCAGAACCGCTCACTGGCCTCCCCTCCCTGTCTGGCCCCCAGTGGCGGGTCGGCTCCTGGTTGGGGTCCCTGTGGGGGGCATGGAGCAGGCACAGGGTGTCTGAGCCTGGCCCTGCATCCGGGCCAGACTGGGAAGGGCCCACTCAGGCTCAAGTTCCCTGGGCCCCAGGGGCTCAGGGAGCCGGAGCAGCACCCCTCACCAGGAGGCTTGGGCAGAAGTGCCCGGCTGAGCTCTCTGTCTCTGATGATGCTGGCGCACTGATGGGGACACGGCCAAACTTCAGGTACGTGCCCGAGGCCACAGTTTCTTCCCCACCAAAGTGATGGTTCAGTTGTGAGGCCACTGTCTACAAGGCATTTCAAAAGTTCATGGATTTGGTTTGTTTACTGGAAGTTGAAATAAAGTGGGTTTAAAAAAAAAAAAAGACTCCCTGAGTAGCTCCTGTGAGCAAAGCCTAGGGCTGGATACTCTGTTAGTATAGGTGCCTATGAGAGTCACTCCTAGCTAGAGTGTGATGAAAATAGATTTCTCACTCCTGGGAGACTGATTCTGGGGTGTGAACAGGGCCCCGTGTCCTGTGACTCTAGCAGGCATCCTTAGGAGATGCCGATGTCATCAGTCAGAGACAAGTTGGCAAAGCACAGACAGGATAATCTCTCTCAACTTTTAAAGTACCTATGAATCCTCTGAAGACCTTGTTAAGATTTAGAATCTCATTCAGGAAGTCTGGGATGGGGCCAGAGAGTCTGTATTTCTAATAACTTCCCAATTGGTGCTGATACGTATTCTGGGGACCACTTTTGGAGTGACAAGGCTGTAGGGCATACAAGGTGAAGGACAGAACCCCTTGGGTCAGCTTGGGGAGCTTACTGCCAAGTACAGAGACTGCATGCAGTGGACCGAGTCAGAGTGAAGTGGGCTCACTGCCCCGGCAGAGACCCAAATGTAGTGTAGGTGGAGGTACCACTCTTCCCGCTGTGGGCCTCATGGCACGTTCACGAGGAGACATCCAGGAAAAAGTGGCGTGTGCAGTGTTCGATGAACTGTTTAGCAAGACAGGGAGTGTATTCCACATTTGACATCTATTTCCATCCCAATGGTTAATATCTTCAGAAAAAATATGGAAGCTAAAGAGATAAGCGCTAATTTTCCAGGAAATTCACTGATGCGGAAAACTTCATTTCCTGCTACTGCGGGGTGAATCTGTTTGTAGGGTGCTCCATATGCTTGCTGTTGGTGCTCATGAATTGTTCATTTTACCATCCCCATTAACAGGGATAATGCTTGCTTTTTAATAGTCCTCATCACCATCTGGAGCCTGAAGACCCATAGCTGGGGGCTCAGGTAGGAAGAGGGGGCTGTCCCGACTGGGTCCCAGCCCTTTTATTTCCCCGCTGCCCCAGCCCTGTTTACATGCAAACACTTGGCTGCTGGGCACACAAGAGCCACAGAGACAGAGGTGATGTTAGTTCTGGTTCAAGAGAACTTGCTCAACAGAAGCAAAGCAAAACAGAATGAAACAGCGCAGAGACCATTGGATTTGACTTCACTGGTTACTTTGATTCTAATGTTAACAGATATTCACACAGTAGCTTTCCACATGTGTCCCCCTGGCAGCCCTGCTGACCCCCACTTTGCTGTTGGCATTGTGCCACAGGCTGGGACTGTCACTGCTCTCCCAGCTCTCGGGGTGCACTGGGCTTGAGCGCCCGAGCATCTTTATGCTTCACAGAGGATTGCCTTGTTAGGAGGAGGTAGCTAGACCTCCCAGCACCCGGTAGCCATAGCAACGATGCCCCTGTGGCTTCTTTAGGGCCCCTCTCCAGACCTGTCCCGGAACCCTCTTCGAGTGCTCTCAAACTGCTAGAAAGCAGCATTCTGAGATGGTAGTGCGCTCATGGGCGGGGCAGCCCGGGAAGACTGACTTGGCTGCCTTTCCCTGGGGCCTGAACACTTAGCAGCCCAGGGGGTAGGAGGAGGGGCTGAAAGAACTGGGAGAGCGATGGGGGTAACATGGGCCAGAGCTCAGCAAGGGGGAAAAGGGTCGCTAAAAACAGGACATAAAATGCTCATGTTTGAGAATGCACTCACCCCAGGGAACTATGCCTCCAGTGTGATGGAGGCTGCCAGGCAGGTGGGTGGGTAGGTAGGCTGGCAGTGGCTGGGATTTTGCTCCCAGAAGCCCACTGGGCCTTCCCAAGCACAGTGCTGTCTGAGAAGTGGAGGATGCCCAGAAGACTGGCCGGCTGGTCGACCTCATGAGCTTACTCAGCGTAACTAATGCCTTCATTGAGCTGCTTTCCTGGATTGGAAGAGTGTGTGGGGAAGAAGAAAGGATTCTGTCAACATGTTCTTCAGAGGCCAGAAGACATAGCCCAGTGATGTGCAATGTGTGGTCTCAACCACCACCAGTGGGAATGTGCTGGAATGTAAGTCTTCAGTCCCACCCAGAGCTACTGAATCGGAGGCTCTGGGTGTGTGGCCTAGCAATCCATATTTCATTTTATTTTTTAATTGAAGTATAGTTGATCCATAATATTATATTGGTTTCAGATGTATAACAGCAATTCCACAATTATATACATTGCTAAATGTTCACCGTAAGTCCATCTGTTGACATACAAAGAAATTGCAATATTATTGGTTATATTCCCTATGCTGTACTTCCTTCCCTGTTATTTTCACCTGCTCACCAGTTGATGGTTCATGCTCAGGTCTAAGAGCTGCTCGGATTCTGATGCGAAGAACATCGACTCTGGAGTCAGACTTCCTTTGCCAGAATCCTGGTCCTTCCACTTACTGATTGTGTGACTCTGGGTCAATTGCTTGATCTCTTCTGTCTAAGTTCCCTATCTGTAATTATCTGGAGATAATTATAGTGCCACCTTCAGCAAGTTGTTATAAGGATTAAATTTGCGAACATACTTAGAGCAGTACCTGGCACATACAAAGAGCTCAGTGAATGTTAGCCATTATCATCAGCAGATATGTGGAAGAATGGGGGCTTTCTCTAGCCCCTCTTTGCCTAAGAACCCTATGAATCTCTAATGCTGCAGCATCTCTATGGAACAGCTACAGGCTGTAGTTGCTGGGGTAGGAAGAACAAAGGATGCTTTCAAGCCCTACGCGTGTCATATATGTTGGTCTAGAGATCGCCCTGAATCACGTAAAACTTAGTTCTTCTTAGCATTGGTAAGACTAATCCCTGAGCTTTGGGTCAGAAAATTGATTCCTTGATTGGTTTTTCTGGGAGAAACCATTAGTGTCTAAGGGAACACAAAGGTATTGTGAAATTCACATAAAAATCTCAGAATAAAACCATCTAAAATCAACTTTAATATTTTAAAAGAAATTCTAGCTTCACTATGTTTTCTAAAATTGCACATTTGTGGGTGTTATAAGCCCCTCCAAAGTTTGGGGAGCATTGTTTCAACTTTTAAATTGATTATTTGACACACACATCAACAGTTGCCAGTTGAGATTGGTGGCACTGCGATTCCCCTGCTTCCAAGGTTTGGAACTTTCCCAAGGTGAGTCGCAGCTTGACTGAGATAGACTGTTGTCATTTAAGATGAAAAACACCAGCTCAATTGGGGTCTTTCTTTGGGCAGCCCCGCCAGCCAGGCTGGCCCATCTGTATGGCTGACCCACTCCATCATGTACAAGTAGTTGCTGCCATGACCAGAAAAAGTGATTTGCATGGGAAAAATGGTGGGAATTGGGAAGAGCTGGGATTAAGCTCAGGAGCTCGGAGGTCCATGCTATGCCCCCGTAGCCGAAGGGTTTAGGCAGCCTCTCTTCCTATTCTCAGCTGGATGACTAAAGAGGAGAAGACACACCAGACCTAGCTGGACACGGTTTTTGGAGTTCCTTCGTGTCTGCGGGTGGATGTGCAGAGCCAGCAGCTTGAGGCTGTAGTGCCTGTCTCTCCTCATGCTGCAGACCTGAGAGCCTCGTGGGGCCGAGGGGAGTGAGTTCTAGGGCCCGTCCGAGGTCCCGGGGCCAGAGCACAAGCACGTGCCCGGAGAGCAGCCCCGCGTTCCGGGATGTGTCCCGTGAGGACCAAGCGCCCTCCTCGTCTCCGTACATTTTTCTCCCAGCCCACCCCTCGCACCCCACCGTCTCCCATCATGGAACTTCCGGCGAGTCAGCCTGTGGCCGGGAGACTGGGGATGCAGAGGTCTGGACGGTACCACGTTGCTCGGCGGCAGAGCTGCGGCCGAGGCCCGGACAGGAGCGCAGTGGGCCGCGTGCGCTGGAGGATGGCGCAGCCCGGGTGATTTATCCTGCGGGAGGGGCTCGCCTGCTCCTTCACCGGCCCCTGGGAGCCTCCAGGACCCGAGAAGAATGGATTTCTCTCCGCGGACAGAGCTGGTGTCCCGCCAAGAGGAAAGTGCACCGAGGACAGCAGGTCAAAGCCTCGAGCGGCGGCAGGACTCACAGCCCGACGGGGGCAGCAGTGAGGCGGGGTCTGGGATGCCCTCTCCCCGCAGGAATGTTCCTCATGCCGCGGAGGGCTCGTAGGGAGCCCCGGCAAGGCGCGGACGGCCAGTTAGGCAGGGGCCTGGTTTCAGAGCCTAAGAGGTGCCCAGGCACGACCAGAGACGGGGCATGAGACAGTGGGCGACCTCCGCGACGGGGCCAAGCAGAGGACTTCCGGTCACGTGTCCCCTCCTGCGCGGGGCCGCCTGGAGTCGGCGGAGGGAGAGGCCGCACGCAGGACTCTCAGCTGCCCTCACTGCTTCCGTGTTTTCTCCTGAGCGTCTATTAGCAACAGAGCTGCCGCACGCGGACCCGGTCTTTGCTCCATCATCTTGGAAGGGAAAAATATCTTCCCTAGTTTTAAGGTCAATTACAAGCTATTTGGGTTTGGAGATGAAATGAGACCCTTGGAAAGCTGTTCCTTTCCCTACTCGTATTTTGTTTAATGAGAGTCAGAGGTCAGGGGTCAGGGGTCCAGCAGCCATAAGCTGTGCAGGGCATTTCATTAGGGCCAAACTGTTTTTTTCTTTTGGGGAAGAATGTTTTGAAAAAATGTTTGCGTTTGCCATGTGTTTTGTTTCTGTGGCTCATTGGAGCTAGACTTCCGGCCTCAAGGAGCCCCGGAAATGAACTGTCAGCAGCAACAGCCTATCCGCCTGCCCCCTGCCCTGCCTGGTCCGGTAACCTGCAGATCCGGCACCCGGAGTCCCTGAAGCCCCAGGGCCCACCTAGCCTCACCCTAAGCTCTGAGGTTGATTTTATTCCTGGCCGAGGGACGTAAGGAGACCACAGTCGGGAGCAGGCGGCCTGGGGATCCAGGATCCTTTGACGCTCTCTGATCACATCGCGTCCTGGGCCTTCAGTCCCGAACCGAGCGCCGGTCCTGACGATCCATCTGAGTCCCCTTCCTGTCTGTCTCTGTAGCAACGATCCTCCTGATCATCACCTGGGCCTCCTGTGGTTTCTAGGCAACCGCCCGCCTCCTGGTCCTCAGCCCACCTCCTCAGGTGCCAGGCTCTCCTGTGCTCTCCCCTGAAATGCGGACCCTCCTTAGGGCTCTGTCATCTGTCATTCCCTCCTCTCCGGATAATCTCCTTTACACCTGTGACCTCGATCACCAGGTCCAGGCCACCAGCTCCCACCTGCTGCCAGTCAGCTCCAGGCGGGTTCCCAGACTCTGTGGCCGTGTCTACTTGTTATCTTCCCTCTCAGAGTAGATCTTGTAGTCTGGCTTTGGGTTACCACCCACACGGCCCCTCGGGTAAAACATCTCAGACTCATCCTTGACTGTTTTTTCCATGTTCCGTCTTAAACCAATCACACATTCTGATGTTTTCGCTTCAGAAATGTTTCTTGACTCCTGCCTCTCATTTCCATTTTCCACGTTCACTGCTGCTGCTCTGGTCCAAACCCTAATCCTCCTTTACCTGTAAAAATACAATATCAGTAAGTGTAAATTCAACCAATATTAGTTTAAAGAATGAATGAATGGATAACCTAGTTAAACCCAGACAGACCATTGTGGGGGTGGCATGAGATGGCACCATGATGGACATATGGTAAGAGCCCAGTAAATATGAATTATATATGTAGGAATTATTTGAAAGCATGGACTTTGGACTGAGGCTCAAATCCCAGTTTCACCATATATACTTCTTGGGTAGGTGGCCTCTGTGTATCCATTTTTCCATCCATATTCTGTAAAATGCAGATGATTATAATAAGGCTGTTGTGAGGATGAAATTATTTAAGTTGGGTAAAGCTTTCAGAACAGTGCCCAGCATGCAGGAAGTGCCCCATGTGTTAGCTGTTACCACTATAATCTCTATAAGTTCCCTGCCTCCTGCCTTTCGTAGATCAGCATGTTGGGCTGTCTCAGAGAAATGTGCAATATTTGAGTTCTCCGTATGGCACCCTAAAATTACACGGAGGAAGATCACCTCACTTTTCCCAAGTACAAATCATCTATCTGCTATGAAATTCATAGATACTGAAACACAGTCTTTTTGTATCATTTTATAACAGTCCTTTAGGGTGACCAGCAGAACTATTTGCCCAGGACTGAGGGTCTTTCCAGGATGGGAGACTTTTAGTGCTACAACTAGGACAGTCGTGGCTGAACCAGGCAGTTGGTCAGCCTGGTCTTTTCCTCAAAGAGAGCTCCTCTTCTGAAACAGCTTCCAAATGAATTCCCGGGGTACACTTCACAGATGAAAACACTGTGCTGAAGTCAGGGTGACAGACTTGAATATGAGCTTGGGAGCGCAACCTAGGAGCCTTCGTATGCCATCTTCTGTTCTCATCCTTCAAAATGGCCATGGCCTGGGGATTTTGGGGACAAAGCAAGGCTCTTTCTTACTGGTGAAAAGAATGGCTTCTGAGCCCCAGCTCTGTTCTTGAATGTGCAGCTCCTCAGCTTTGTCTCAGCGCTGAAGAGCAAGTTGCTCTTCCCTGGGCCTCAGCCCCTGAGCTTTCTCCTCCCCAGATGGGCTGCAGGGGCGCGCGGTGCCCTGGTGAGAGCTGGCCAGCCCTGAGCACAGCCATTGCATCCAAGGTCCCTTTTGTAGTGATGTGAATGCGGCTAGTACTCCCCGCCAAGGAACGGTTGCTCTTCCCCGCTCTACTGCCGAGGCCTCTCCTCCTGTGTTTTTAAACTCTAGTCTCTATCTTACCCCAGTGGCACCAGATTTATCTTCATAGAAATAAAATCAATTCATGTTGTTTCTCCACCCAAGTCTGTTGGCTCTGGAGTCCGTGGGATCAGTTCCAAGTCCTTGGCTTGCTCTTCCAGGTCTCCCCCTTGCAGGCCCCCTCAGCTACCCGTGCAGCCCCTTCTCCTCTGCTCCCTGGGTGATGCAGAGCTCACTGCTGCCCCTAGGAGACCGCCTGCCTTTTGTGGTCAGCTCAGGCTGCTGGAACAAAGCATGTAGACCTTTATTCCTCAGAGCTCTGCAGGCTGCAAGACCAAGATCACGGTGCTGGCCAGTTTGGTTTTGGGTGAGGGCTTTCTTCCTGGCTTGTGACGGCCACCTTCTCAAGCTGTGCCTGCACATGATTGTGACAGACACATGGTATCACTTCCTTTCCTTTATAGGGCACTCATCCCACCGTGAGGGCTTCACCCTCATGCTCTCATCCATACCTAACTGCCTCCAAAGGCCCTCTCTCCATGTACCATCACCTCTCGAGATGGGGCTTCAGTATATGAACTGGGTGGCAGTGGAGGGGAGGCAGGGACAGAATGCATTCAGGCCTGTAATACCTGTTCATTAATTCAGGCTTCTGCACATGCTATTTTCTCTGCCTTGCATCCCCTTTCCCTTTTTCAGACAAATTCCTACTCGTTTCCTAAAACACATATGAAAAATTTGCTCCTCCGTGAAGCCTTCCTGGGCTCCCAGACCTTAGTAACATTCTGTCAAGACCTTAGTTAGAGAAGTCGCCTCTTTGCATGAGAACGTGTTTACACTTCCATCTCTCTGTGGCATCTTTGAGCATCTTGAAAAACTGGACATTGTGTCTGGCACAGATGTGACGTACAGTCAGTTGAATGACTGAATAACAGTGGCAACAAAGCCACAAGCCCCCTGCACCCCCCACTGCCCCCAACAGTTAACTTGGTAGGGAGCGTCTGCTCTGTGCTGAGTGCCCCGCTAGCTGCTTTTCAAGCCTCGTCTCTTGTCATCCTCATCTCAGTCCTTTAAGGGAAGTGATATTACTGTCCCCATTTTACAGTGAGGGTAAGTGTTAATTTTAGCAGGACGAGGGGTTCACCTTTGGGTTGTCTGTATAGAAAAAGTTTCAGAGGCTCAGACATAACATGAACAGAATGTTGTTTAAAGACTTTAAAATACTTGAATGCAACTTTTCTCAGGCCATTCTAACATGTTGGAAGCTCTCATGTATTAGGAATTCGTGTGCTAATCACAAGTTCAATAGAACTCCTAAGGCAACCCCCAAAATACCATTGTGACATTTCCTTAGCCTGATGTCACTTTTAGTTTCTATCTGAAAGAAATCAAACAAACTGTTGTTCTTCTCAAACCCCCTTAGGAGGTTCAGCAGGGCGCCAGCGGCCTTGCCCTAGCTAGTGGGACTCACGCTGGAGAGCCATTCGAGGCTGTGTCTCCTGCTTGTGTCCTAGGCAGTCTTCACATCAGCTTCGGCAGATGCCTCTGCTGTGGGCTGCCACCTGCTTTGGTGAACAATTTGAAGTGCAAAAGCCACTTGGCGGGAAAAAATGAAGCCCATCAACAAAATAGGTTCTGAGAGAACTTCTATTATAGGGCCAGATTCACATTTAGTTGCATTGTTCTAGGTAGCTAGGAGGGATACGGAAAACAGCTGCAATTCCTGGGGAGCCTCTTGGGGTTCAGCACCGGTACTGCCTTCACCCTCACAGGGCCCTACAAGGGAGGCGCACCTCTCCATCCCACACAGAAAAATCACATGACTTGCTCAAGGTCTCCCTGTGAGAGAACAGGATTGGGCCCTGAGCCAAGCTGGTCTTACATCAGATCCCATTCTCCTCACCAGGGGACTACAGAGCCCAGGGTGCCAACCGGGCAGTGTCTGCAGGCCCCTGACCTGCTGATGCTACCCATGAAATCGCCAGCGTGCCATCCCCACCTGTGACTTCAGGCCAGTTCCGGCCTCGGTGTTTCTAGGACTCAGTGCATCCTGTGGCTCTGGGGTGGGTCTGTCCTCGAGGTGACACTTGCTCACTGTCCTGGAGTGTCGGTGATCTCCTTGGATCTTCTCCCTGGGCACAGGAGGGCAGGGGCCGGGCTGAAGATAAAGCAGGTGACAGTTGGCACAGTGGGGTGACAGCAGGGACAGGACTGACCTGCTTAGTGGGACATGTTTGGACCTGTCCCTGACCTTTCTCCAGGCACTCTGTCTTCACCTTGTTTCTGCTGCTTGTGTGAAGCATCTAGATCAATTTAATCATGAATAATGGCAAAAAACAAGAAATGTTGTCATTGAGTAGGATTTTTGTCGTGAAATGGGGAGTTTGTGGGCAAGCACATGTCCCAGGCGGGTCCCATAGAAAGACCCGGGTGGCCCTCCTTGCTGTTTTCCACACTGAGAGAGCCTGGGTGCAGACCGCAGTGTTACAAGCTGGAGCAACTGGAAGTAATCCCCTGGGGCTACGGTTTATCCCACTGAACCGTCTAATCCCTGAGCCCACCGTCAGACTCTTTGCCGCACCTGGTTTTCCACTGTCATTTCAGCCTTCAGGTGGGAAAACACTTGTTCGTAAGTTTTCATTGAGAAGCTATGTCTCCACAGCCAAAGGGAGATGCAGGTCAGAGCATTTAACCGGGTAATTCAGTCACAGACCTGGAGACTCACTGACCAGAGTGTCTAGACACAACTACCCACGTCCCGGTTTTAATTTTGTAGTTTATCACTATCCAGAGGTTTGGTTGAGTTCAGAACTTCCATTTAACGACTCGCCTTTTGAATCTGGCCTTCGGTTAGCGCCTCCTTAGGTTTTCTTCTCCTGGTGGTTTGTTCTCCAGAGCAGGAATCGGACCAGAGAGCCGGGATGAAATGCCAGAGCCACCCATCGTGGGCTCCCAGGGTGGCGTCCTGGCTGAGAGGGCAGTGACACCGAGCGGCTGAGACCGGCTCAGTTCTCCTGACATAGCACAAGCCTGGGATTCTATCATGTTCTTCCACGCCGGTGGGTCAGCCGGCACATGGCGGGGGCGGTAATGGGACTTGGGTGGGGCCACCTGGCAATAAATCGAAGCCGAAATCGGAATCAGCCCTTTCAGGCCCGCTTTGGAAAGGTCATGGGCCCACAGCCCAAATGCCAGAAGGACACCGGGAAGGGTAGACGTGGAATCAAGAAAGCTTGCAGTGACCCGCTGGACACACCTCTTATCCGTCCTGGTAGTTCTTCACGTGCGCTCAGGTCCGACTTGGGAGGGCCACCAAACAGCTCCTCGAGGCCAGAAAATATGTCAGAGACAGTATGTCTAGGAACCTATTTTCAAAACTGTTTTAGGCTTTTTGCCTGATTGGCAGATATATTCGTTTTTTGCAAAAAGAAATGGTGGCCCTTTTATGGGGCCACGTAACTAGCTCTGGGTGGGCTTGTGGGGTCATCAGTCACTGGCTCTTCTAACAGTGCAGACCTCTTGGAAGCTAAGCCTCCTAGGCCCACGGGAAACACTGGCTCAGCCACTGCAGGCTTCTCAACGGTCCTGTCTTGGCACCACTGAGGCCCGGGCTGCATTCCAGACCAATTAAATCAGAACATCTTGGGGAGCTGCTTGGACCTCGACGTGTTTGACACCTCCCTCGGGATTCTGCTGCACAGCTAAGGCTGAGAAGCATCACGCCAGACTGATGTCACATATGAAGAAACTGAGGCAAGGCCGGATGGGACACTGTGTGTGAATCCTGTAGCCACTTGGCTTCAAAACAGATTCTTCTTTGGCCCTCTTATGGCGCATGAAGTTGCTTCTCTTTATTGTGGTTTTGCCATAAATTAAAAGCACACCTCAAATGTAAGTTTACCAAATATCCTTAAGAAATGGATTTCTTTCTAAAGCAAGCAGTAATTTAATCGCCACCATGCTGAGGCTTTTCCCTGTGGTCTTCTGACAGGTGTGACTGTTTCCGTGTCCAGACACGTGTCCAGGGCCTGCTGCGTCGATCCCCTCCTCCCCTGCCTCCCGGTGCCGGCCCAGGGCGCTGGCGGTGTTTCTTCTCTGGAAACCCTTTGCACTCCTTGGATTCACTTTGCTAATGGAAAACACTCTCCACAAACCTCTAGCTGTTGATACACATCGACCAGAGAAACATTTTTCAGAGAACTCACTTCATCTGGGGACCATGTGTCCGGGAAAGCCGTCCCTTTGGCAAAGGGCACACCCAGACATGCCAGCATTCCTCAGCAAGACATCCGGTCACCGACGAAAGGACTGCCTTGTACATCAGCGGCCAGTCACAGAAACTTCCTATTTTTTGTCCAGCCTCCCATACTTGCCACAGAGCAACTAAAATTCATGGCTGGGCTTATCACCAATACCATTGAATCACCGTTCACGAAGATTCCAAGGTGTTCTGATCACTATGGAAAATTTGAATTTCTTCTTGTATTGAAAAAAACAGAACAATCTCTGATGTAAATGTCAAGCTCAGGCAACATTAGATTCTCCTTGGGGGTTAAAGAAAACACTGTCGCTTGGGCCCCACCCCAGAGATTCTGATGTGGTTGGTCTGGGCTGTGGCCAAGGCCTGAGCATTTTCAAATGCTCTTCAGCTGCGTCTCCTGTGCAGCCTGGCTTGAAAGCTTCAGCATCTGATGATAAAACATGGCTCTGAGCTCTGGATTTTTCTCCGTGTCCATAGTGCTTGTGGATAAAGTGAAGGTTCCTGTGGCCAGGATTCTCACCTGGCGCTGGCCCGCTGGGTCACTACACAGGTGTGGGCAATATGTCGTTATTGACTCTATATAAAGAGCCACGCCCAGTGCTTTGGGCGAGACCCTGGCATGGCTGCTGCAGGGCTGCACAGCTGCAGGGCTGCAGGAGAGCAGAGACTGGAGTGTGGCAGTGTCGAGGAGGGAGACTTAGACGGCTGTGGGGGCGGAGGGGCCGAGAGGCAGAGCCTGGCCTGCTGCCTGCAGACTCGCTCTGAGTGGATGGGATTCTAGTGACTGGCGTGCCACCGTGGGAATAGAGTTTCGTATAAAACCCTTTCACCCTAAGAACGTTCCGTTGTCATTTTCAGCCTCATTGAATCCATAGTGAACTTGCCCGGGGCTGAAACCCACTGGCAAGACAGTGCTGCAGCAATTTCACTTCATTTTATTTGTTCAACAAATTTATGTTAAGTGGGAAAACATTTTTGAAATACTTCTCTAGGGCGTCTTTTCCTCCAATTGACCATACACTTTTTTCTCCACCTTTGCAACCTTGTTGTGGCTAAAGCAGAGATTTATCCCCCCCCCCCCACTCCCACCCCCCTGGAAGAGAAGGTGGCTACTGCCAACGACAGTGATCCGCAACCCTACATGCCCTTTGTAACCACCTGGGAAGCTTTAAAACATTGCTGGTGCCTGGGATCCATTCCAGACTAATTAAATCCGAATTTGGGGGGATGTGCCCAGGGATTACTAGAAAAGTACTCCAAGCACAATACTTTTTTGTTGTGCAGCCAAGGTTGAGAATTATGAATCTAGTGAGAAAGGGGCGGCTTGTCAACTTAAAATGAGATTCTTAATTCTGAAAATCTGGTATACTCTAAGCTAAAATTTTGAAATGCAGGGAAATTAATCTACTTATCTGTATTTGGGAGAGATGGAGCTTAGTTTTATTATTGATGATATGATTTTATGATTTAATCTAATCTGTCCTTATTGAGCAACTACTATATGCAGGGGCACTACACGTAAAATCACCATCTGGGGACTTTTTGTTTACTTGGGTTGGACAGGAGTCCTGGGTGGATGTGTGTCTGCGTCCCACAGGAGAGAGATGGCAAGCTCAAACTGGCTGGGAAGGAGGTAATAAAGGGACTGTTTCTCCTGATGTGGGCAGGGATCAGGGAAACCAACAAGGCAGGGTGCAGCCCCAGTGGGAGCATCAACATTCCTGGGCCTAAGGGGCCTGTCAGGCTGGCTTCCTGGGAGGGCTGCCTGGCAGAAGCAGTGAACTTCTCCAGACTTTGCGGCAAGTCTCACAGGGACACTTCTGTAAAGATAATTCTAGTTGGGTTCCTGTCTCCTGCAGTCTAAGCAGTATAGAAACTGGTGCCAGGGGGGGAGGTACAAGGACATAGCCTGTGCTCTGGGATTGAACAGATGGAGGAGGGCCCAGCGAGGAGCCCCCCTGGCTTGGAAAGTTGGTAATTCAGTAGCATAACGACTCCTGCCTCTGTCTCATGGCACTCAGCCCACAAGGCTTACCTGGACTGGAGCGTCTAGCAGCAGTTTAGAAAATGTCAGGACATCACCCATTCATGCATACATTTATTAGTTGTATTAAATCAAGAAATACTGAATGGCTACTAGATGCCAGACACTGTTCTAGGATCTTGGAGGTTGGCTCCTTGCAACAGGAGCTAGAGCAGCCATGGAGAAACAGCACAGGATCCGTGTGTGGCTCAGCAGGCCCCAAACACGGTGACCACCAACACCTGCCAGAAGGTCATGCAGAAAAGCATCAACCCCTTGGTGATGAGCTGAGGTCCTGGCCTTACCTCCTTTTCTTAAAGGTACGTCTTAAAGGACTTACGCTTTTAACTCATGGAGAATCTACCATAAGGAGCAGAAATTTAGTGTGGAATAGCGGCACTAGATAAGAGTCTGGCTTTCATGCTCACTGGCCACATAGTAGCCTAAGGTTATTTTGGAAATTTCTGTTTTCATTTTCCAAGCCATAGAGGGGTGACTTGGACGTGGGGGTGGGCTGGGTGGTAAGATGTTACTGAAGAAGCTTAGGAGAGAGGCCTTTCCCCGTGGCTAGGGGTGGTCTCCCGAAAGAGGGGGAGGTTTTGATTCATTCATAAATACATTTATTGGAGGACTCTCGTGCAGACAGAGAGCTGTGTCACCGGAGCCCCAGACAGTGACAGAGTCCTTGTTCTCAAGGAGTCCACGGTTTCATGGAGATTCAAGGGAGTCCAGAGGAGTAAGAGCAACTCTGTGGAGTCTGCCTTTTGGAATTCTGGAAAGTGGCTCAGTTATTTTAAAGAGGGACTGGACTGCCCCCCAAATTCTGGCCTGAATATGTGTGACGTGTGTGCTCTTTGTCCATGTGTGCACACACGTGCAAGCCTGCACACTTCTTCATTTAGAAAGAATGTTTTCCTGGGAAGAGGTGGGGAGGAAGGAGGGAGACCTGACTGCTTTTTTCTCTTGATGTTTTTCTGGTGCAAATGTAAGCAGAACCCAACCCTGCACAGGCTGTGAAGGAAGGAACATTCCGGTCTAAACTCTCTGCTCTCTTTTGGCTCAAGACTGAGGGACACCAGGATGTGGAGTTTCAGGACAAGTCTTAGGGTCCAGGGAAATGGATTATACCTCACGATTCCTTGCAGCAGGGACCTGTCTTCACTTGAGCCCCCCAGCATTTTGGGGGGCCTTGAAACACGTGGGGTCAGCATCTTTGGCTTTCTTGTTGGGTTGGCCTTGTGTTGTTAACATCCGGGATTTTTGCTGAAATCTTTGAACAGTTAAACCAAAGTCCAGAAGGAGGCAAGTGTGCAAGAACATACAGACGCCTTAGAGGCTGATGTGCTCCTGTCTCTGTCCTGATGTGCATGTTTGGTCCTGACATCCAGTAGGTGACCGTAAGCTGAGATGCGAGGGCCTGTCACTCTTCTGCTTGACAGCTGCAGAGATTCATTCTCACCAGAGCCACGGTTAGAGTTCCGAGGGGCAGGCTGGTTGGCCAACACTAGTTTAATGAGGGGGACAGTGCCATCGCAGGGAAGTGCTCCAGACAGGGGTGCCTTCCAACCTCGTGGGAGCCTGAGCTGAGCTGGGTCCCACAGGGAGCAGCAGGGCAGAGAGACCGAGGCATCCCTGGCATTCAGGGTTGTTGTGGAGCTGCCTTGGGCAGAGATACTTGAAAGACGCTGGGAAGGAGCGGGACAGATTGCTTTATAACCTAGGGGTCTGGTGTTCATTTCCTCTACACGCAAGGTGTGTCGTTATTGTGGGAGGGTGCCACTTACATGCCGAGACCTTTGTTTCTGAGTGTGCCCAGGCTGACTCTGTGGTGTTAACATGGCCCCACAGACGAGGGGAGATGAGCAGTGACATCCTCCAAGGACACCCTGGCTTCTCTAATCCTACTGTTGTTAAGCCTCTGACCTCTTTCTGATGTGTGTTCTGAACTTCAGGTGACTGATATTTAGATTATGTGAAAAGGAGAGAAAGCGAACAGCCTCTGCTCTCAGGGCAGAGTTCAGCTGTGATCAGTAATGCCGCTCCGATGTCCAGGCCCCTGCTTGTCGGGATCTGTGGTGTCTGTCAGCTAACTTGGCCCTTTTGCTTGCCTGGACCTGTGGTTACAGCCAAGACGCTAATCCCTCAGCATGTCGCTGCTGGCGAGAAAGGGATCCAAAAAGCCCGAGACTCAGACATTCCAGTTTCTGCTCTGGCCCCTTCCAAAGGCATTTAAAATGAAGGCTTTTTAAAATTGAAAAAAAAAACGGGGGCAAAGTAGTGGTTTTAAGAAGAAATTGGAACAGATGATGGCCTCAGTTAGGAGGACTTGGGAACGGTGGTTTGTTTGGCCGGGTCTCCGGGAGGGGCGGCCGGCCCACGGCTGAGTTCTCACGGCGCTGCGTGAGACGGGGCAGTTCTCTGCTGCGGCTCCCAGTTCTTGGGCAGGTGGCCCTCCAGCAGCCAAAGACAGATGCCCATCTCCTGCCCTCTTGAGACTTTCTCAGCGTGCTTTCCTTTCATTTGCTCCTTTTGGTATTTTATTACCCTGGCAGCTAAAAAGTGCTTCCTGATGTCCTGCTGGCATCTTTGCTCCTTAATTTAAAAATCTATTTTCCATCCCTTGTCAACTTCGGTTATTTTTTTTAACGGATCCTTTCCAGATGTGCACATGGTTCTCACAGTGGGGTGAACCAACTTGGACACGATGCTCTCATCAGGGTCTGGCTGACACACAGGATGCTGGAACCATTGAACTAGGAGCTGGGAGCTTGCTAGGCCCCTGTCTGCCTGGAATGCATTGTTTGACCTTGGACAAGTCACTTTCCTCATCTGGGCCTTGTGTTCTTTGTTTGTAAAGTGAAGGACTCAGACCACACGGTCTCTAAGATTTCTTCCAGCTCTGATTGTGTTCAACAATTTTGTTAAAACACCATGTCTTGAACACTAAAATCTTTTGCACACAATAGATACATAATAAATATTTGTCAAACAGGATTCAGTTACAGAGATTTCCCCTGAAGGCTTCTCTCAGCATTCGCTAAACCTTTCCCTCACCTTGAAGCCCTCTGTCCTTCCAGGAGGGGTGTATCTCTTCTGGAGGCGTGCAAGGAAGTGGCTTCTTTGGGAAGGGCGGCGGGTACCCCACAGAGGAGGAGTCAGGATTCTCACGCTCTACAAACCGCCGGGCCAGACTGTTTCTAGCCACTTCTTTGCTGTCCTAGCCAACCTATTAAAATGCTTCTGTGGTTCCAGAAAGAACACAAGTGCCCATGAGGAAGAGGTTATAAATACAGCCAATTATAAATACATCCCATAAAAATAGATATTGACAAGGAGCGCCACAGAGCTGGACTTGGCTAACTGAGCTGAGGAGAAAGTAGCCTGTTATCCAAAAGCAGTAATACTTACTTATGATTCCTTACTAATATCTCTGGGGCTCTTAGTATGGCTCTTAGTTAGCTACTAACTCACAGAAGGATTTGACATGAAAGTCCAGTAAAAATAGAACTAGCACTTAATACATATTTTTCTTCTTTATGTCACAGGACTTACACAGAAACCCTAGTGAAGGGTCAGGGGTGAGTGTTTTGGGGAAGACCAGGCTCACTTTCCAAAGAGAGTGTGGCATGTGGTCCCTAATGTCTGTGGCCCTGAAAAGCTCCTGGGGGGCCCCTTAGGGGCGTGGCAGAGGGGACCCTGGGCCTGGAATCAGAGGGCTGGGTTTCCACCTTCAGTCCAGCAATTCCTGCCTGGGTGACCTTGGGGAAGCCAATGAACTTTGCTAAACCTCAGGACTGTATTGCCAATGAAGTGAGCTGATAGCTGAGCACACAACCTAGCGCAGTACGGCTTATGGGAAAAACCCCCAGGCTAGTTTATGTGATGACTGGGGTCAGGACTGATACAGGACCAAAAGGTCACGACATCTGGGCTGTTCTGCCCCCGAGAACCTCTCAGGACGCCTCCTCCAGATCATGTGACCAGTGTCCCCCCACCTCCGCCCATGTTTGCTAGGGCTGCCGTGACAAGATCCCACAGACGGGTTGGGGGGGCTCTCACCGCAGAGAGCTGCTTTTGCGCAGTTCTGGAGGCTGGAAGTCCGAGAGGAGGGTGCGAGCAGGTTGGTCTCCCTGAGCCTCTGCCCAGCTTGCGGAGGGCTGCGCTCCTCGGCCCCTCCATGTGGTCCTCTCTCTGTGTAAGGGTACCCCTGGCATCTCTCGTGAGTCCCACGCTCTTCTTAATGGAAACTGGTCATGTTGGATTGTGACCCGCCCTCACCAGTCTCTTTAATCATTTCTCTGAAGGCTTTATCAGCATGGTCACATTCTTGGGTTCTGGAGTTAGGACTTCGCATTGGAACTTTTGGAGAGAGACCAAGTCTGGTCCCCGCTGCCCGGGAGCTCACTGAGGCTGCCGGAGGAGCTAAGCTCGCATGGCCACAGGGTCTTTGCAGCCCAGCTCCCAGCTGAGAGTCGGGGCTCCAGGTCGGTCCTCCCTCCTCCCTCCCCTCGACCTTCTTCCGGGAGGAACACTCCAGCTCACACCTCCATTTGGACAAGTGAATTCCTCTCCTTTTCAGAGATTCTTCACGTGTGGTTGCTCAGGTTTCTAAACAAGGACCCTGAAGCCCCAGGGTTCTTGAGTGAGGCCCTGGGCATTTGGGGACCCTTAAAATGACCACAGAAAATAGCTTCTGAGCCCAGAAGGCTGTGCTGTCAGCTGCCTGTGTGAGGCCGTGAGATGGAATGCCGGAGCTGCACCCCAAGGGACTCGGGGGTTCCCATCTTCTGTGGCTTTCTCCCTCTGCCCTCAGCATCCCTCCTACATGGTGAGTCATCTAAAACCCCACGCCCCCAGCTGGCTGCTGGGAACACAAGCACAGCCAGAGGCATCTTGACTCACGTTCTCATATTCTCTCTCTCTGTCTCCATCACTCCCCATGTCCCCTCTCCCCCCCACCCCCACCCCACCCTTCCTCCTTATCTCTGTCAAGGCTTAGTTTGGGCATCTGCAGATACTGCCCCTTTGTCGCCAGTGTCCGATCGAGCAAAAGATTAGTACTTATCAAGCTAACCTTCTATCAAAGCCCTTAGGCTGTGTTTCTTTCTTAAATGCATCATTTTCCTTGTTGGAATTCTTAGCTAGACGATTAGTTTCTCATGAATGGAGATTATCTTGTACTCTGCATGACCCTTAGGACAATGCCTTACACATTGTGATACTCAAAAACACTTTTTGTAGAAAGCGATGAAACTTTTAAGAATAATATTGCCCTCTGAGAGGTTTAGGTTTGGCAGTTAGCTTTAAAGAAATTTGGTAAGCCACAGTGACCTGACCATAGGGTTGGGGCCTGCTACTAGGACAGGAGGTATGACCTGGTGATGCAGTTTATACCACTGTGCTTAGCCAAAGGTGTAGTTTATTTAACAAGCAAACACATACGACCTCCTCTGACCCTAAAATACAAAGCAGATAATCATATAAAGTAGTTTTTATAGACATAAATGCTTAGGTAAAATGAAGAGCCTTATTAACTAAATATGACTGTCATATTTTTCTGTTTGAAATATATTTTTTCCCCTCTTTTGGCTTTGAAGTTAATAATTTCGTCAAAGCTACTTGCTCTGATATTGAAGTCCCTGAAGTGTCACTGACGTGAATACCTCCAAGCTTTCTTAAACTGATGGGAGCGGTGGATTCTGAAGCCGCCCTGCTTGCATTTGCTTCCTTTCTCTCCCTGTCTACCATCACAGGAAGACGAGGGATCTTGGTGTCCCCTCTCTGACCTTTGCTATATTCCTGTCACTCAGAAATAAGAAATAAAGATTGGGCACAAGTGTGAAACTTGTTCATTCATCCATTCATTTAACGGTTAGTTATTAGGCATGTGCCAGACATTTTGCCAGGTCCAGGCACTACAGAGACGAGCAAGCCACAGACCCTGCCTGAAAGAGGCTCACTGTCTGCTGGAGAGTGGAAATGAACCAAATCGTTCCTATTACTGAGACAGAAGATGGATAAGGGCCACGAGCCCTGAGGAGGGGCTCTCTCCCTGCAGAGAGAAGGAAGGTCAGAGACACAGGAGTGACCCCTGAGGGCGAGCAGTTTTGCTGGGTGGGGAAGTGTGATAAGGCACCTAGAGCTTGGGACCCAATATGGTAGCCTCTGTCTACATGTGGCTGTTTATACTGACATAATTAAAATTAAATACAATAAAAAATTTAGCTTTTCAGTTGTTCTGATCTCATGTCAAGTGCTCAAACGTCACATAGGGCTAGTGTCTATGGCATTGGACAGTGCATAGAACATTGATATCATTGCAGAAAGTTCTGTTGGTCGGAGATGTTTTAGACAGAGGGAGCAGCATAATCCAGAGGCCCTCAGGGAACAGTGGGAATCTAGTAATCAGAAGGCATCAATATTGAGCTTTATTTAAAAAAAAAAAGAAAGATTTGTCCTTCCCAGTAAGGGTGACAGTAGCAGCAAGTTTATGGGATATTGTGGCCTACCTCTAGCCCTTCTCTTAGTAGCTGATGGTGACTTAGGAGAAACCCACAGCTTTATAGGTGCTTGAGTTAAAGGGAAGAAAGAACTTCCCCTTAGAAGTTTGAAAATCAAGCATATATTTAATCCTCCAAGCACAATCTGTGATGCAGATATTGTTACTTTCACTATTTAATAGATGAGAAGATAACTCAGAGACAGTAAGTGACCTGCCAAGGCCCCGCGGTTCATAGCAGTGGAGTAATAATTGGAAACTGGGTCTTCCAGTTCCAGAATTTGTGCCCTTTCCCTCAGATGGTTTCAGGGTGATAGAACAGCCATACCTACAGCTCCGGAGAGTACAGCCACGGCACAGCTTTTACCCTGGTCACCTGCCAGCACGGGCTGACCTCCCTTCCCCAGCACGCTCAGTGGAGAGCCAAGCCACCTCTCTTCTAAATGGACATACCTCTTGCCTAGAGAGCCCAGGGTTTCTGTACATCAGGAGTCCTCCAAGTGTTGTCCCTAGACTAACAGCAGCACCTGGGAACTTGTTAGAGATGCAAACTGCTTGGCCTCAGCCTAGACCTACTGAATCAGAGGCTCTGGGGCTAGGCCCAGCCGTCTGTGTTTAACAAGGCTTCTGGGTGATCTGATGTGTTCTGAAACTTGAGACTCACTGCTGTATATTTTTACAGTTGAAATCATGTTAAAGTGAACATTAAGAGAAGATGAATGGTAACAAGGATTAAAAAATGGAAAGAAGTTACAAAAATAAAGGAAAGCTAGAATAAATGCTATGGAACTAGATTAGTCAAAGATATCAGTATGAATTAATTTTAGTATATGTATGTGCAGATAGATATGGAACTAATTGCAGATGTGTATATACATGGGTTAGCATACATAAACATACTCCCTAGCTCAGTTGACTGAAAGGGCCCAGATTCAGTGACACCTTGTTAGCAATAAGCACAACCAGCAGCCAGATTTTGGTCTCTAATTGCCATTCTCCAATAAAAGGAATTTAGGGCCCTTTGGGGAGTGATAGATTCTAGATTGGTTAGGAACAAATGCAAGAAAAGCCTGAAGCTTCTTATAGTTTTAGAAACCAAAGAAATGTTAAGGAAAAAAGAAGGGCATGTTGAAAAAACATAGGAGTCCACCAAAGAGAGGCCCCAATGGCCAGATCTGGAAGAATTTTAGCAACAAAATAAATAGCAATAGAATTGGGTTATAACCCAAAGGATAAAATTAATGTCCATGAGTCCATGCTGATCTAAATAAATAATTGAATATATAAATAGAGGGGAAGGAACAAATATTCCTTACAGAAGAATTCTAAATCATATATGTAGACACTTCCCCTATCAGGGGGTGGAGATTAAATCCCTTTCCCTTGAATGTGGACCGGATTTAGTGGCTCATTTCCCAAGAATAAAGTATGGAAAGGGACTGAACATAACTCTATGGAGAAATCCATCAGACCTCCACCTTAACCAAGTGATGAGGGTTTACCATCACCAGTAATGTCACATTTGCATCAGGTGCCCCCGATACGGTGATGGGAAGGTGTCACACCTCTGTGGTATTATTTCCAGTAATTCCTGACCCCAGTCTGAACACAAAAACCTATCAGGCAAACAGACCCACACTGGTGGATATTCTATTAAATATCTGACCAATATTCCTCAAAAAATGTCCGGGTCATGAGAAGCAAGGAAAGACTGAGAAACTGTCATGGACCAGAGGAGACTAAGGAGACATTGTGGCCAAATGCAGCGTGGTGCCCTGGGTTGGACCCTGGAATAGAAGAACGTACGTAGAAAAACTGTTGAAATCCAGGTAAGATCTGTAGTTTGAGAATAGTGTTGGACCAGTACTAATTTCATGGTTTTAGTAAATGTAAGATGTTAACAATATGGGAAGCTGAGCAAAGGGCATATGGGAATTCTCTGTCCTATCTTTGTAATTTTTTGGAAGTCTAAAGTTATTCCAAAGTAAAAATTTAAAAGAAATAAAGATAGCTTGGTAGGGATGTGTGCTGTCAGACCCGTCCCATGAGCTACCTTGACATCGGGTGAAACTGGTACAGTCTCAAATGACCAAAGAGCAAGCCCCCTCCCACTCTGCTCCGGCAGACAGGCCCCCTAGCCACACAGCCCTCCCTATGAAAAGGACCAGGTACAAGTCCTGCTTATCCCTGAGGAGCAGGTCCTAGTTCCTGTCAGCTTGAGGAATTATTCAAACGAGCCGATTCAACAGTCCTCCCATAGGAGCCGAGGGTCACCATCCCCGCCTGGGACTACGAATCCTCATTCTCACAGCCCCTGGCTGTTCACGCTGTTCCTGAGTGCACCCCGGTGTGGTCCTGTGTGGCATGTGGTGTCCCCCTCGCCCAGACTATGAGTATATGTGACTCACAAGCTATTTCTCACATTTGTCTGGGGTCAGGGGTGAGGGCTGCTCAGCCCTATAGCCTGGGGTCGGAATGCACCACAGGAGGTGATAAATAGGAGGCGAATCAGACGTGATTAAAACGGGATGGCTAATGTGTCACCCTGGGTCCCAGGTGTGCTGCAGGGGAGCTTATCTCTCCATTCAGGGTGAGGAGATCTGAGCTGGGAGAGGACAACGTGGTGAAAACAGCGATGACGATGACGAAGAGGAACATGGCGATGAGGAGATAAACGAAGAGAAGCCAGAGGAAGAAGCAAAGGAGATGAGACACTTCTCGGGCCCCACCCAAGGTGCAGGATGGGCTCAAGGGGCGTCAGGCTGGTGCTGACTGCCCAGCTAGGCAACTGGCATTGACTGGGTATCGTGCAGCTGGGTGGCAGTGGGCGGAAAACAGGGCCCACATGGTGACACCGTCGCATAGGGATGACCGACACATGCAGAGACAGCAGGGCCAGCCTTGTTAGAGGTTCCGTGGGGGGGGCGGGGAAGACGCCCTGGGGGCTGATGTTCCCCGGAGGAGGTCTGATTTGCCCTGGGCCCTGAACCTGAGTAACTATCAAATGTTACACGGATTTGGAATTAGAGGACTAGTGATTCAAATACTCGTGTCCACACTTACCGGTTCTGTGGCCATGGGTGAGTTTGGGCCTTTCTGAATCTTAGTGGCCTCCTCCCCGTGAAGGTGATAGTAAAGTCTACGGTTGTGAAGAGAGTCAGATGGAAAATATAAGGGCAGGTGCTGCAGAGAGTGACTGGCACGTGGTAGGTGCATGGCTAGTGTTGGCTGAGTCTCAAGTATTTATTGTTATAAGGCCCGGACCAGGTTAGGCAGGGACTGGATCGGAACCTGAGCCTCCCCAGCTGATTTCCCAGATGCCAGTGCCTTGGTCTGAAAAGGTTCCCCAGAGGCTGCGTTTTGTGCCATGTGCCTTGAGCCTTCAGAGCCACCTCATGCATAGAGAGTGGCCTGTGCATCAGGGCCTGGACAGCTGGACCCCCGGTGGCCACAGCATGAGGCTGGTGTGTAAGCCCCTCAAGGGCCATCCCCTCTGGGCACTGAGCAATGGATGTCGGCTCTGCTCCTGTGGCCTGGCAGGTACCAGCTGGGGTACCGAGCTGGCGTGAGTGGCTTCTATCTCATCTTCTCCACTTGGGGATCTAATGCAGCACATCCCGACCTGAGCTCCTGGTCTCCAGTGCCCACCTGCTCCACCTTCAGCCTGCACCTCTCCATCAATGGCATCTCTGCCCTTCCGGTTGCTCAGGCCTACATCCTGGGTGTTGGCCTTGCTGGCCCACTGTGCGCCAACCTCTCAGGAAATCCTGCTGGTTCTCCCTTTACAGGCAGCCGGGTCAGACCACTTCTGACCATCTCCACGGCTGCCCCGGTGTGAAATGCATCCTCCTTTGCCCAAATCACTGCAGTGGCCTCCTGACTGGTCTCCCAGCCTTGGCCCTTGTCCCCACCCCCACAAGGTCTGTCCCCAGTAGGGAAGCTGAGGGACACTGCTAACAACAGATCATCCCAGGCCTCTGCTTAAAACCCTTCAGATGCCCCCATTTCACTCAGAATAGAGTTAGACTCCTACAAAACCTTTGTGACCACAAGACCTGGCTCCCATCCCTCGTGCCCACTGTCCCCACCACTT
This sequence comes from Manis javanica, assembly GCF_040802235.1. Classification (NCBI taxonomy): domain Eukaryota; kingdom Metazoa; phylum Chordata; class Mammalia; order Pholidota; family Manidae; genus Manis; species Manis javanica. Next base: position 3,552,067 of record NC_133169.1, read on the forward strand.
GGGAAGCCTTTCCTCCCGATAGCCATCTGCTAATTCCCTCGTTCCTCCAAATCTCTGCTCAAATGTCAGCTTCTCAAGGAAGCTAATGACAGCCCCAGGTAAGATAGCAGGGGCGCACCTGTCCTCCCCCCTTAACCCCCCACTACCCTGCAGTGACCTCTTCTCACCGTGTGCTTAGCACCTAGCTTACCTTGTAATGGACTATGGTTATTTTTGTTTTCTGTCTGCCATCACTGGAGTGTAAACCAAACAAAGGCAGGGGACTTTGTCATTAGGTTCACTGAGGCGCCCTAAGTGCCCAGAACACACAGCGGTTGCTGCTGAATGGTCCCCTGCCATTCTTGTCCTTAGCTGCTCTCTGCTGCCAGATGGACCAGATCTGCTGCACAGAGGACCCAGGTGGCCCGGGTTAGCCACCCCAGCTTCCCTCTAGGATCGCCAGCTTCCAGGAGTGGACCGGCTTACCTGAACTCTCCAGCCGAAGTTGGAGGCTCAGCCTAGGGGACCTCAGGCGAGCTGACTCCCGATGAGTCTTCTGCTTTTCTGAGGGTCCCAGGTTGAGAGAGGGCTGGAGCAGCAAGGAAGGGGTCCTGGGCTGGTGGTGGCTTAGGGACCCCTGTGTGTGCAAGCGGGAAGTTAGCACACCCGCAGGCTGAGCTCCGGGTAGCTGTGTCCCTGCAGAACCGTTATCCCCACCCCCGCCCCCGCCTGCTAGCCTGTGAGCTTCAGTGGGCGCCTCTGATGATTCAGTAGCTGGTGGGACAGGCAGGGGGCTCCAGACCGTGTGACTGAGCTTGTCATGGATGGGTCTGCACCCCGAATCAGGCGGAGAGGAAGGCGAGAGCCCAGCGGCCGGGGCTTGGGAGCTCCGGGCTCCCCCCACCTCTAAGCCGTGGGTTTTTCATTTGTTTAAAGGGAACAGTAAAGCCTGCCTGTCTCCCTTTCAGTGTTGTGGGGATCAAGTGGAATAATGTATATGAAAATGTTCCAGAAGAAGGAAGAGCTTTGCCAGGATGCAAATTGCTTTTTTTCCAAACAATAAGTCAAGAGTGAGATTTCTCAGAAGTCATTTCTGTGGGCTGTTGTTTTTAAATCCTGTTTGTTTAAAAACAAAAACAAATCCAGTCTGCCCTGTAGGAGTGGAAGTGTGCCGCACAGCTTCACAAACCGCCCCTCTGTGACCCAGCCGTCCCCTCGCATGGTGGCTTTCTCTCAGGTGGGGGGCGCCTTCCAACTGGCACGACCGACCCCCTGACTGGCTGGGGAAGGGGCTGCGGCCTGGGGAAAGCTGCTTGCTCATTAGAGTGAGATCAGGTGCCTCCAGAACTTCATGGGCACCACTGAGGGCAGAGAGAAGCTGGGGTAATGATTAGATCTGCTCAGGACTTCAGGGGGGGCTACGGAAGAGAGGAGAGAAACTTGTATTTATGGGACGTCTCTGCAATGCTAGGAACCATCATTACTTTATGCCTTACAACACACCTGCGTCTCTCTAAGTACTAGTATTCTTATTCTAAAAATGAGAAAACTGAGGCTCAGAGAGGTTCATAACCTGTCCCAGGCCACACAGCTCACTAGAAATGGACAGAGCCGGTCCTGGAACTCAGATCTGTCTGGCTTCAGGAGCCACACCCTTCACACCCTTTCCTTGTCACTATGCTCCCCCTTCCAGAGCGATGGGTGGGGTCCCAGTTTGGGCTCCTTCCCTTAGATGTGTGATCTTAGCAAGTGTTCCGACCTTTCCCCATCCTTTCCCATAGCTGCAAAAGGCAGTGATGACTCTGTTCGTCCTTGGGTGGTTGTGAGAATCAAGTGAAATACTGTATGTGGAGAGATCTGAATATGACAAAACACCCCATGCAGGTGATGTATTGTTCCTGTAAGAGTTGCTTTTACCCTGTGACTCCCTTGCTCAAGAACCTTCAGTGAGTCACTCTTCCAGAGGGTCTGGCCTCCCCAGCTCCCTCCCGCGTGCTCTCGCGGCCTCCTCTCCAGATTGCCTTTCTCTGTGTTCTCGTAAATGGCGTGTCCGTTACCTGAAACGTCCCCCCTGCTGCCTCTCTGCCAATATGGCTCTCTCTGCCTGTGACTCCTGACGCATGTAGGGTCCACCTCTTACAGGAAGCCCTCCCTCACAGCCTCTCCTGGCCGTGCCACATGGCTTGCCACGTGCTGCCTGGCTGCTGGGTGCAAGTGGTCTTCTGCTGTTTCCTATGCTTGGGCACTTCTCTCCAAGGAGGTTTCTGAGTCCTGCAAGGCTGAGGTCGTGATTCTGTGCTCCTTGAGATCACATCCTCACAGCACCCCGTGCAGTACTTAGGTCCTCAGGCTAAACATTCAGAAAATGTCAACCCATGGGTGAGCAGGGTTTGGCCCCATGTCTCTACTTTCTGATGTTATGACCACGGGAAGGTCTGGCAGCTTTTCCCGTCAGGCTCCTGCAGCCCCCAGCTCTCTTCTGCCTGGGCTCACCCTGTGTCTGGTTTGAACTTCTGTCCCCTCCTCTCTGCCCGGCCAGACCCCTCTGTCCTTGCCGGACCAGCTCACAGCAGAGCCCCTTGCCCAGGGGCTCTGACCTGTCATTTCCCTACTCTGCAGTCCTTTCAAACATTGTAGCTCGGCGCTGGGTTGTGCCCTGGCTTGTCCCCAAGAGCCTTGAGAAAGGAGGGCAGTCTTGAGCTTTGGACACATGGGGCGCTCAGTACTTACACTTTCCCAGGACTGTCCGCCCTGTCAAAGGTGGGTCAGGTAACATCCTCATGTCGGATCCCAAAGCTCCCCAGCTGCTTTTCATTATTCAGAACAAAGGCAGGGGTACCCCAAGGAAGGAGAGGGGCCAGAGGAAGCACCACGCCCGGCAGGTCACCTCAGCTCGGGTCTCAGTGTCTTCAAGTGTAAGCTGAGGATGACAATAAACGCAGACACTGCAGGGTTGTTGTGAACGTGGCTTGGAATTCTACCTTGAATTCCATCTTCAGGCCCACTGTTCAGGTCTCAGCTTAGACGGCCCCTTCTTAGACCTCTCGCTGCCCCAGTGATGTCCCTGGCGTTGTCACGGGCCACAGCACCCTGTGCATTCCCTTCCTCATACTTCACCATCTAGAAGCGTTTTATTCCTGTGTTGCACTGCCGGCATCCCTTCTAGGATGGAAGGCCCCTGGGGGCAGCAAACATGTCAGTCTTGCGCACTGTGGTATCCCCGCCCTCTAGAACAATGCCTGGCACCTACTGTGTGTAGTAAACTTTGGTTCCCTTTCTTTCCTTCCTGGTAAATAGCATGTGGCCAGTCTCAGTGCCAGGAAGATAGAAGTTCTGTGTGAGCCCTACAGAAGCTCCCGACAACAGGGAGAGCTGTGGACAGTGGGTGTTTCGGGGACGCAGCCTGGGCTTGACCCCCTCCTGCCCAGGACGCAGTGAGCGCAGGCTTCTGCACACCTGGGTTTGTCCCGGTCAGGGCCAGCACCGCCCTGGGCCCCTGAGGGGGCTGTGAGGGCTGCGGCTGCCCCTGACCCGGTGAGGAGAGGAAGGTGCGCGTGAGTGGGGGACTCAGCTCATCAAAACGGTTTGTGATGAGAAGGCAAGTGTGGGAGGGCAGGTGCAGAGAGGGAGGGAAGGGGGGGAGGCACAGGGGAGGTGGGGGTGGGGAGAGGAATGATTTGATCTGAGAAAGGATTGAAACGGGAGAAAGGAGCCAGCTGAGAGGGCGAGTTTGGAAAAACAGGAGCACAGGATAAAGCAAGGCTAACAACTGGCGCAGAGTCGAGGGTGGCCAACCTTCGTGGTTTGCCCAGGACTGCGGGGTGTGGGAGGCGCACACGTGGGCTTCTCCAGGCCACGGTGGGCGCTGGCTGGGCCCAGACACAGCATGGCTTTGTTGGAGGGTGGGGACAGGTGACTAGAGGGCCACCGTTAGGTGCGTGCGAGGCTCTCCGGGCGCTGAGGCCAGAGCCCTCCCCTCCCCTGCAGCCCCGCAGAGTGCCTTTGTCAGGCCAGCAGCGTGCGGCTGGGCAGGCCTAGTCTCGCCAGGCCTCACCGCCCTCAGCCGCAAACCATGGACAGCGGGGAGGAGGATGTCTCAGCGTCTTTCCAGCCCCTGCTCAGCCCTTAGGCGTCAGCGGTGTAGTCACGCGGGATGGTTACTGGTCCCGGATGAGGTCTGCTGGCAGAGGAGGCGTCTGGGGCTCCAGGGAAAGCCTGCAGGCCAGGCTGCTTCTGGTTGTCAGTTGTCATGGGACGCCTCTCATCAAGGCCCCTGTGGAGGGCATGGCTTTGGGACAGTGGGTATGCGTGCAGGGGCAGATGGATGAGTACGTGGCTGTGTTCAGGCTTGTCCTCCCTCAGGGAGCCATGCCGCCTAAGTGGGGTCTGGGCAGGCCAGGCGCCGTGCGTGTGGAACACATCCACCTATGAGAAGCTATGGGGTCCCATCAGCAGCGCCCATGGCAGGAGCCAGAAGCAAGGAGAGTGGGAGGTGGGGTGGGGCGTGGGGGCAGGGATGGAGAACTGCTCAGGTATCTCAGCTATTTCTTTACACTAACCACTTTGGGCTGAATGAGCACCTGGGGTCCTTCGGTTTCCGTGGAAGGAGGGCCTACGATAGATGCTATGGGCCTTCCTTCAGTTTGGGCAGGTGGGGATCTGAGTGATTAATGCACATAAAAAAGAAAAGAGGTCTAACTTTATTTATTCCCCAAACTGGTGGAGCAGGCCATGCCAATTATATGAGTTTGAAAAAAGAAGCAAGACAAACAAATAAAAATGGTGCCTATGGGTCTGCAGTAGTGGTCATGTGTGTGTTGTTGGGGAGAGGTGGCTGAACCCCAAATCAATAAGGTAATTGAGTTATTTCCGTCAAGTGCTTAAGGCTGTCACTTTAAGCGGACACAGGGCAGTTGGCTGGGTTCACGGTATCAGCCCTGGACCCGCGGGGTGTATTGATCTCCTCAGGTGCTATTCAGGGTTCCTGAAATCTCAGTGGACGTGTTCTCCGGCTCCTCTCCCCCCACTGCTCCCCTTCCCAAGGCTTCTAAAAAGCAAAACCTACTTCTCTCTGCTGGCTGGGCTGCAAGTTTTCCACTCCACATCATCCTCATTTGTTCTAAAAGCAAAATGCAGTTTTCTGCAAGTCTTTTTACACTTCTATCTGCACATACACGCACACACACGCACACACACACACACACACACACACACACACACACACACACACACAGCCTCTGTGCTCAATAATGTGCTTTTTAATACAGAAAAGGAGCAAAGACAACAGGCCCACTGTAGTCCTGCAATATCCCAGGGCAGGGGAGCTGTTCCCAGTCCAGTGGGGACACTGGGCCCACTGAGGCTGCTCTCCAGCTCGGGGCGGCCCACAATCCCAAGCTTTGTGACCACCAAAGAATTGGGGGCCTGTACCGTCCACCCGGACTCCACCCTGCTGGCCCCCAAAGGTCACCGACAGTGATGTCACGGAAAAGCATGTGGTCAGAGAGCTTGTCCTCGGAAGAAGCCCTGGAAACTGTTGGCAGAGCCTTGCAAGCTGGTGGAGTTGCCCCCCTTTCGCCCAACCCCCAGCCCCTAGTCCTGAAGGATCTCTCCAGCTTGAAGGTAGCGCGCCGGGGGCCATACTCTGGTGCCCGACTGGCCTGTGTGGGAGAGTCCCCTGAAGAGTGGGGACCTTCTGTCCCCATCTCTGCTCTCCATGTGTGCCCAGCCAGACAGTCAAGGGAGGGCTGAGCAGGCTGGACCCTGACCCCTCCTCTCAGATCTACGGCCTCTCTGCCGAACTCTCTCTTCTGTCTCCGTGCACAGCTGGGTTTTGCTCCATTTCTTCCTTGCATTCGTTTGCCTTTTTGATCCCTTTCTCTCTCCCTTTTTACCATAAGCAGAACTGACATACCCCGACTCACACACACCCTGGCCATCCCCATTCCCCGCCCTGGAGGTGTCAGCCTCATATGACTCAGGCTCGAGGAACCAAGGAGAGTCCCTCCAGAGAGGTGTCCGAGCACCGTTAGCTGGAGCCTACACGCATCTCTCTGAGAGTCTGGGAACAAAGAACTCACAGGTGCTCTGGGGGAATGTAGAGAGGATTCTACAGAGAGCAGAATTTATGTTTAAAGTGCCTTTGCTGAGCACCGTCTAGGTGTCCTAAGTATTCTGTACACATTGTTTACTCTGATATTATCATCCACTCCAGGAAGGAGGTGTTTCGGTTGCATTTTAGCCCTGAAGACACTGAGGGACAGAGGTCAGGTCAAACACTTACAGGCAGATCTGAAACCAGGCCTGGAACTCCCAGTGTGAGACTCTCTGTGCTGTCCCACAGCTTAGAAACTGTCACAGGTAACCGGTGATTTACCCTCCAGAAGGGAAGATGTGTGCAGATACGTGGGTGTGGCAGGGGCGGGTCGACAATTTAAGGGCTCTGAAGGCCTGGATGTGGGTGGGGAGGGTGACATGCACGCGCTTTCCTTCAGCACCACCCTCTCGGTACACATCTCTTCTTGCCTTGGGATTGGCGTCTGTCAGCTTGATTCTGCCCAGGGCCCCCACTGTGGCTCCCACCACCTGGTGACCCTTCTGCATCAGGAGGAAATCCTGCTCCCAGTCGGGCTGCAGGGCCCCGTGCCGTTTCCGCCTCTGGAAGTTCCTCTCTGCTTCCCTCCCGTCAGGCTGCTCTCCGTGGCTCATCCGTCCGGCCGCAATCATCCCTGCGTTCAGAGCCCCTGGCCTCTGCGTGTGCTGCACGGCTCCTTCTTCCTGCTCTTTTTGGTGACCCCCTGTGGTCTTCTGGGTCCTCACTGTGACATTTCTCCTAACCCCTAGTCCCTCTGTCTGTCTTTCTGTACGCTTTGCACACCTAACCTGCACTCCAAGCATGCTCAGAGCTGTGTTCTAGAAAGACCACTGCATTGGTGGCATGGACGTTGCTTGCATGAGAGAGTAAGGGCTGGGAGGACTTTAGGAGTCTGTTGCAATCATTCCAGGCAGAAAGGAACCAGGGCAGGGGGTGGAAAGAAGGTTCTGGCTGGGGCTGGGAGAGGTTCTGGAGGGTGAGACCACCAGCAGGAGGGGGCTTTGATTACAGGGTCAGATTAGGGGAGGCCAGTGGCCATCTGAGGCAGGTTTCAGGAAAGGTTTGCCTCATGACAGGGGCTTCCCTAGAAGACCTTTAGAAGACCTTTTCAACCCTTTAACTGTCTCCCTTATAGCTGTGGCATCCTTTGGATTGCTCAGAAGGCAGATGCTCTAAAAATAGAAAGCCTTTTTGTTACCGATTAAATTTCTTTCCACCTACAGAATTTTCTGAAAGTAATAAGAGAGGAAGCCTGAGTGTGCATCGCACTGTTCAGGGAGCAGAGATGGGTTGAGAGGTGCTGAGAGAAGAGGGAGGGCGTGGGGAATAGGGGGGCAGGCAGGTAAGGTGAGGGGTTAGGTCAGAACCGCTGGTCCGGCACACGGTGTGTAAAGGATGTTCCTCAGGGAGCACGTGGCTGGGCTGTAAAACTGTAGAGCTTCTCCGCTGCAGGGGGGCCAGGCCCGCCGGGTGTGGGAGCTGGCACCTGTCTCTGCCCAGGGTGACGCGTGCCTGCTCCCCGCAGCTCTGACAGGGGTGCTGTTCCTTGTCGCTTCGCTCTTCTGCCTCCCTTCTGCCTCATAAATCCCCAGCCTGGCAGTGTTAGGAATGCACCCCTGGTGACCAAGGATCTATAAAGTCACGTGAAGAGATGAGTCTGAAGTAGAGAAGAAATGGGAAATACTCTATGAGGGCATTTTAATGAAAAAAAAAAGATGATCCCCCACACTGAGTCAGCATCAGGTCCTACGAGCCTGGATTCACCCCTGTAGCTCTGTCCTAGCTAGAATAATTCAGAATGATTTAAATGCCCCTTTTCTGGGACATGAAGAAGTCCAAGTCACTTTCCTCATTTCCGGCGTCTGCTCTTCTCCCATATGATGTCATCCGCTGTCCCGGGTGCCCTCCCCAGGTGTCCCTGCAGGATGTCCGCCTGGCCTGCAGGCCATCAGGGCTTTGTGGTAAGGCTTGAAACTTGGCTTCTGAAATAATTGGCCTGGGTTCTTCAATGGCGTTTTCCAACTTGCCATTTGTTCATAGGCAAAAATGATTAAATAATAGCGTTTTTACGTGGTTTGATGTCATGATTCCTCTGGCAGGTGCCCTCCCAAATGCTGATCAGGTGGTTCCTGATTGGCCACCGTGCGATTCCATTTCTGAGAGAGCTGCAACTGTGATTAGTTAAGTGTGGGTTTGGTGACGTGGGGCTTAGTGTAAGTGACTTCATTTTGGGCCCGTTGTCTTGTTTTTAACAGTTGTTAACACTACTGAAGTGTACACTTGACAATGCTTAAGGTGGTAAATTTTGTTATGTGTGTTTTACCACCACTTAAAAAGATGGTGATAATACGATCTGTCTCACCTGGTGGTGGTCATGACGAACTAAGGTGATGGGTGAAATGCTTTGTACAGGTCGTGTTTACCTGGCACGTGGTGAACACTCAGCCCAATAAACCTTAGCTTTGATTAGTAGCATTAGGATGAATAGTTTGTCATTCCCCAAACTGGCATTCTTTCCTCCAGCTGGCAAAGTTGTCTCCTTGTTAGTTAGGAAGAGATGAAGCTATCGGGGGTCATCACCTAGAAAATCTCCCAGCCATTCGCAGTGGGCATGAGCTCTCCCTTAACCTGGGACCTGTTTCTCTTTACAGTAACAGCTAACACTCATTGTAGCACAACTGAGCTCATTTAAGTCACGCAAAACCCTAGGGAATGGTATAATTATTTTAATCACTTGCATGAAGTCACACAACTAGCCACAGTCCAGTTATGCCATTTGTTCGAGTCTCTGGTTTTGACCACTAAGTCACATGGCCGACACCCAGCCCACCATTGCTTCAGAACCTCTAGCTTAGAGCCCCGCTAAATGATTGGCTCCTCCTTAGCTGCAGGCATCTAAAATCCTTAGACTGCTTCCCCCTGCTGTGCCAGCCATCTTCTCAGATCTGCAGGACGTTTGTGTCTCAGATGTGAAAAGGGCACACTTGGAGGGGTGCTCATCTTGTAAGAACCCGGGGGGCGGTCGGTAGTCATGACTGCTCCGTTCAAACATGCCTCCCCTCGGACCCTGCGGTCGGCTCCCTCAGCCCACAAGTTCTGTTTGTTTAGTTTCGTATGTTCTTCATTCACCAATTAATTAAAGTAATACATGCATACAGCAATAAATACTTAAGCAATATAGAACAATAGAAACTGGAAAGTAGGAATGTTTCCCCCCTTCCCTATGCCTGTGTTTAATTACTTTTGTTCCTTGTTCTTCTGGTGGTTATTTCCAGACTTTAATGTCTGAATGCCTTTACGTCTTTTTCTTGGTTTCTCAGCTTTACATAGTCTTTATTCATTTCTTACTGTAAAAGACAAAGGATAAAACTCATTTGCAGTAACTATCCATTCTAATTTCCCTTTTGTTGTTGTTCGCCTGTGTGATTTTAAACAGTATATTTACATTAATATTTTTAAAAGTTCATCTTTCTTGATATCTTAACTTCAAACAGTACTTCCTGATTCTTTACTCTGAAATAAGAAATTTACCTCCCTGTGCATTCTGACTTGTCAGTTGCTTTATCATGTTTATGTTGCCCGTTTAAAATATTTACATTCTGTTCCATAACTACCATTAGGTCCTCTGTGTTTTTTTTATATGTTGATTTTATAGACTGAAAATCAGTGAGTATTTATGTCATGATTATGTAATTATTGTTCTCTTCATAAGCAAGTAGGGGGATTAGACCCAGAGAAAGATGCAATTCTGTTGTTAAAGTAGTCAAACGAGGAGGCTGTCAGACGGAGACGGCCTGATGCTTGGCGGCCTGCCCGAGCGATCCGAAACCTCAGCCGGAGTCAAGTCCTATATATGCACTGGCATTGGAGAAAACAGAATTTAAAAACAACCGATCACAACAGCCCACTGGACTTGCCTAAATAAGGCAACCACGTAGCCAATTGATTCATTCCTTGCTTTGCGTCCACATCTGCTCTCTAAAAGCCTTCCCCCTAGTTTCTGTCCACCCTGTACCCTAAAAACTTTTGGTTTGTTGCAGGTGGATTCTAACCAGTGTTTGCTCAAGTACTCTTCAAAAATGTAATGTGCCTTAGTTTATCTTTTTTATCACTATGTTGCTAAAACTCCTCCGTTCAAAGGGAAATGCTCCCAGATCAATGGGATTCTTGCTTCAGATGGATTCTATTTTCATACCTTTATCCATGCTCCTAATCATGACCTGTTTTCATTTGCATATATTTGGACTGTGACTTTCTTGCAAAGCTCTTTGTTAATTTACTTTTCCTGATTTTCTTAACCACCTTTCTTTCTTCTTGTTCACAAACCAGTCCTCTTCTTTTACCTTGTCAATAAGATCATCCAGCTTCTAATTTCACGTAATTGAAACATGTAAATTTCCTTGACTTTTTAAAAACATTTAATTTAAATTTTTTTTAGCCCTGAACCTGAGCTGAAACATCACTGAACGCGGAAGTTATGAACATTCCAGTGACACATGAGGACGTCCAGGAAGCCAGCCAAAGATGTTCTTTCTATGTAGTCTCCTGGGGAAAGAATTGGATCTGGGTTCAGGTTCTTTTTTGCAGAAACTGCTTGATTTCTCTGCACCTCAGCATTGGCCTCCATGAAACATTGATAGCTACCATTTATTGAGCCTCAATTGCATGCTAAACACAGCATTCTAAGCACTTTACACACATTACTTTGGGCCATCTCCAAAATAACTCCGTGAGCTAGGTCCAATCATCATCACAATTTTAGACACAACAAACTAAGGTTTAACAAAACTAGGTAATTTGCTCAAGGTGGTGAGTAGCAGAGCCAAGAATTGAACCCAAATGGCCAGACTCCAAAATCCACATTCTTCAGGGCTACATTATATTATTCCTACTAAAGAATTTCTCCACTCCCTTTTCCCAATACATCCAGTGATTCTGTGAGCCTTTTATTCTAGTAAGTCCTGATACCTTCAGAGCCTTGAGTTTTGAGGGAGGGAGGCTCCTTGACTCTTGAAGATATTCTTCTCAAATAACCCTGTCTTCCTTTCCTAATGTGCTTGGTCTCTTTCTAGTCACTCCGGAGAGACTGTCACTCTTGGGTTTCAATCCATTCTACTTCTGTGTCACTTCCACTCTTTCTGGGCCCCATGCTCTCCTCTCCAATTTCTGTCTTGCTTGGCTGGCTTATGCTTTCAAATTATTGTGACACAAGGGTTGCATTGGAGGCCAACTTTCTGGGTGTTTGAATGTCTCAAAATCTCTTCTACCCCTATTCCTTTGATTGATTTGGTTCGAATGATAGGTTTAAGATCATTTTTCCTCTCTTTTTTGACCTCTAGCATAGAGTTTTAGTGATGCCAATTTGAGATGCGTTGCTTTTTAGGTAACCTGTTTTATTTTTTCCTAAATATGTACAATCATTTCATCTGTAGCATTTCTAAACTTCAACTGGGATATATTTCGGTGGTGGACCTAGTTTGTATTTTTTTGTAATAAGCTCCAGACATCTCTCTCTCTTTTCTTTCTTTTGTAACTTTCTCCCCTCCATTTTCTCTTCACCCATTTTCTGGAGTGCTCATGAAATGGATGATCCACTCAAGGGACTGATCCTCTAAGTCTCTTAACTTTTCTCTGAAATTTTCTACCTCTTTGGCTTTTAATCTATGGTCTGGAGGATTTCTTTGAATTTGTCTTCCAGCGGATCTACTGATCTTTTCTTGACAGCAACTGTGTCTTTACTTTCCAGTAATTCTGTCTTGCTCTAGGAGTATGTTCTTTTTACAGTAACAGCTTTTGTTTGGTGGGTATGAATCTCCCTGGATGACGTGAGTGCACCAAGTAGTTATTTTAAAAGTTCTCCTCCGTTTGGTCCCCTCTGGGTTCAGAGCTGCGCTCATTCGTCCAGGTTTTGTTGTCATGCTGATTTCTCTCAAATACCTAGTGACCCTTGGAAGTCCACTCATGTTTTCTGAGTGAAAGGGAAAGTTTATTAACTTCTGAAGCCAGCATGCATTTCTCTGTAGGTGCAGAGTCCTGTTTGTGTGCCAGGCCTCTTTCCTAAATGGAAGGCAATGAGGTCCTAGACAAAGTGCCTGCCCTCGTGCTAGCTCTAGTCTTAGAGATGCAAATATCATATACATAGTGGGAGAAATATAAAATTTTGATAACATTTGATGAGAAATAATAGGACTTTATGAGTGAGTGTAGCTGAGAGATCTGAGTTAGACTGGAGTTTTCGGGAGGGCTTGTCTGAGGAGGTGACATTCATACTGAGTCCTGAAATATGGGTTGGGGTTGCTGGGAACAGTTGGCATAAGGGCCTTTCAAGTAGAGGGAACAGCATGTTTAAAGGCACTGTGGCAGGAAATGTAGTGGGGTATTTCGGGCACTGAAAGGAGACCTGTGTAGCTATGACCAGTGATCAAGGGCACATGTCCATTGCTTTAGGGTAGAGAAGTGGCCATCCTGTGTTAGCTGGGTTATGTCAGGTGTGAAGTGGTTGTGGGACATCCAGATGTAGGTGTCTAGTAGGCCCCTGAGTACTTGGGTCTGGAAAGAATTGCACCAAGGAGGCCAAAGGATCTCGTTTCGGGAAGGGGAGGGATGAGTCAGTAGTGCCAAATGCTGTCCCTCTGACAAATGAACAATAGCTGAAATGGGGGGAGTCAGATTTGAATCAAAGACAGTTTTGATGACCTGGGAAGGAGGGGTCTTTTAATAGGGTGTCTGTGGAGGCCGGAGCATGTAGACTGAGGGGTAAGGGGAGGGTGAGCAGCCGCATGGGGGTGCGGTGGGAGGGGCTGCTTAGCGCCTTCAAGAAGCATCGGCTGTGAAGGGGAAGAGAAGGCAGCAGCCAAAGGGAAGCGTATCACGACACGGGTTCCTACATCAAAATTATTCTGCCGACTGTGAGCTCCGGAAGGGCCGGAACCATTTCTTACACTTCTTTCTGTCCTCTGGGCCAGCACGGTAACTGGAATGTGCTGGCTGATCAAACTGTGTTTATTGACTCTGTTGGAACGTACAGAACCTTAGCAAAGAGAGGTGTCCTACGGTTCCGTGGCAGGTGGAGCCGCTCAGTGTTTAGCCTCCAGTCCTTCTGCTGGGGGTGATCACGGGCCCGGGGAACTACAGGCTGCGCTGCTGATCGTCATGGCTCGAGTAAGTTGTCCTTGTCAGCTGGCCTCCTGGGGGTTAAGCTGCTGAAGGGTCTACCTGGGGAAGACTGAAAGGACCCAGTGGGCCTGCTCGGTACCCCCAGGTACTGGTTTTAAAGTCGAACGGGCCTCTCAGAGTAAGAACAGCTGTAGACCTTGTCTTACTTTGACTGACTACCTACTATGCATTGATCACTGTACCAAGTGTTTCCCACGTTCTCTCATTATTTAACGAGATCTCCTATTCACCACTGTTATTTACATTTCCTAGATGACAGCATGAAAGCTCTGAGGAAGCCAGTGTATTTTCTAAGGTCCCATGTGTCGTAAACAGCAGAGTCAGGATTTGAACCCAAGTTTTCTGTTTTCACAGGACACACGCTCCCCTCTACAAAGGCATATGGAAGATCTACGGGGTAGCAGAGGAACGAGATGTGCTTTAATGGTCCGAGAGTCTTGATGGCGTGTCTCTTCAGTCACTTTCGAGGGACATGAAGAGCAGATGGTAATTGAATGATCCCGGGTGGGAGGAGGTGGGGGCGGGGCGGGGGCGGGGCCGCAGACAAGATGGATTCATCAAGGGAATGGGACAGCCTAATGCAATTCAGGTGAGTGGGCCCCTGAAGGCCTGCGCCAGCGGGACGCTCATAAAATGGGGGTTTTAACCTCCAACCTTATGGCTTTTCAGAGAAGGAGAGGATTCTGGTTTTTTTTTTATGTTTTATTTTTCCTCAGCTATTTGCCTTATGAAAAAAAAGTGCATGGAGGGAAGGGGTTGTGATTTGTTGATATACCAATGGCCAGAACACATCATTCAGAAGACTAAAGAATATTTTTGTTTAAAAATTAAAAGATTTTTAACTTTTTCTCATTTTAAGTGTAATAATAGGAAAAAGTAATAGAGAAAGTATAAAACATTGAGAGATTTGCAGAAGAAAGTAGAAATCACCTTAAATTCCCGTGACCTGGAGTTAATCATTGTTCGAATTCTGCAGTCTCCTAGTCTAAAGAAGGTTTTTGAAAAATCCAAAGCTCCTTTAAATTCACATAAAATATTTAAAGGAATCATAGGCAAGTCTTCCTTTTCCCTGCAGGCATCTTTGATCTTACACTAATGGAAGAAGGGAAGAGTCTATTTTTTCTTAAAAGTGCATAGAAAAGGAATGTTCTTAGCTGTCCATGGCGGTACATTCCAGCGGGCCCTACGTCCTGGGAGCAGGGCGCTCTGTCAGTTTCTGATTCTAAATCCCTTTTTTTAATGCCCACCTCCTTTGGTCCTGGCAACAGTAGAAACATCTATGTATTCAATAATCACAAAAATAGCTACCCTCAGTTTGCCTTTGAGGCAACTTATGTTTTCCCAGAGGAGCTTCTGCCAAAAAACAAGACAGAACCATGAAGGGCGAGGCTGTCCTCGTCATCACCGTGTCTCAGGGGCTCGGCCATCACCGAGGAGATAAAGGAGGCAGAAAGGGAAACCGAGGTTAAAACTAGGAGCATTTAGGGGTCACAGATGAGAAAAGTCTTTTAATATCAGAATCATAACAAATGCCTGTGAGCACACGTTCTTTCTGAGAAAACCCAGGGACCTCACAACTGGCAGGTGGTGAGCCCAGAACCCATGACAGCAGGCGCCCTGGCAGAAGCTAATGTGGGTAAAGTGCCCAGTCCAGGGTCTGGAGCCTTGAAGGACCCCTGGGCATGAATCCCCTCTCCTGTGCATAGACTGTGCTCTCCGTTGCCCCAGCCACTGACTGTGCTGTGCCACACCGCGTGTCTCAGGGGGACAGGTGATGCTTTGTAGGGTGACGAAGGCCGACGGCCTGGAGATCAGCGTCAGCACTGGCCTCCTATGCACAGGGTACAATGGTTCTTGTTCCCCACTTCGGCAGGACTCACGGAGAATATCATTGGTAAGGGGCCGTGCCGAACTGAGCTACAAGAGAACTCCTTGAAGTCAGCCATCGGTGAGTCCCAAGAGACTCACGTTTCTAAGATTTTTATAAATGCATAACCTGGTTTTACTTATATTTTTGCACATGCTTATATCTTTAAAAAACATCAGGGCTACAAGCCTAAATATGCAGGGGGTCCCAAATTGCACTGACAGCAGAAAATCCTGGGATGTCCGTGATACCGTCCTGCTAGCAGGGGCAGCTCCCCAGAGAGGCCGGGACACCAGTGCTGTTTGCTCCCCCTCCTGGGGGCCCCTCTGCCCCATCGGTGTCTGTCCTGTCTGTCCGTGTCGCCTTCTCCCCGACCCCCATCCTGTGTGCTTCCCTGCCCCCTTCCCCATCTGCAGACTCCCTATTCTTATCCGAGGCAGCTCTTCTCCAGATCGAGTAATGCCGTTACCATAGCACCTGGGTACTTCACATCATCAAGACAATCTCTTTATTAGTAAGGCTGCTCCTCCACGGAAGCCAGGCGACTCAGAGCCCATTTGACAAGATGATGAACCCGGGTCTCAGGAGGCTTAGGGATCTGTTGGGGAGTCGGGATGAACAGGCCCAGAGAGCTTGGACATCACGCCCTCTCGCTGATCCACCTCCCTGCTTGGAGAGCGCCTGAGACTCTCACAGCCGTGTTTCATTGTCGCCTTTTCTTTTCATCACGCTTCCATGATAATTATACATGTTATCATGCTTCACGTTTTACAAAAGGCTTTCAAATTCATCCCTTCCTTCAATCCTCACAGTGTCCTTGTGAACTAAGAATTCTATGCTCGTTTTAAAGGCTGAGGAAGCTGGAAACTGACGTTCAGAGGGGTCCTGACAGTTCAAGGTCATACAGACACTCGGGGAAAGCTAGGACTCAAAACCAGACCCTCTGCTGTCCCTATGCCCACTTCTCTTCTTATCTTAGACACACAGGTAGATGGACAAATAATTCTAAGCCTTTTTGCAGAGGGTGCTCCATAATTATGTGTTGATTTATTGGGCTAAATATGTCTGCTTTGGGATTAAATGTGTGTTACTGACTAACCATCACTGGCTTTGCGTTACTTCCCCAGTAGAGGAATAGATTCTACAACTCTTTCTTTTGAGGCCTTACCATGCAGAAGCCATGCTGGAAGTGCTGGGGTGCGAAGTGTGCCCCACACCAGCCGTGCTCCCGGACAGTGAGGGGCGGAGGACGCATGTATCACACATGCGGAGCCATCACCCAGCTCAGAGCATAATAAAGGCCCTTCATCCGTCAGCTCTTTGATGCCTGTCAGCTGCGTCCCAGGATTCAGTGCCAAGTAAGCGATATGGGCTTGCCCTCAGGCAACTTTCCATCCTTGGAGGGAGGCAGGCGTTAAGTAGTCCAGCGGCCTTTTAATCGCGCTTGTGGTGTGTGCTGGAGAGGAAGAGAGGGTGGGCAGAGCATAGAAACGGAGGCTCCGACCGTGGCTGGGGCAAAGGGCGGGGGCTCCATGACTTTGACCCAGAGGGGTGTGATGCCATTCCTCGGCTCCACCCCCAGAAAGGAACCTGAGATCCCAGCCTGTCACAGCAAGGCCACAGGAGGAGACAGCCTGAATCAGAAAGGGTGTGAGGGACGCGGGCTTTAGAGCAGCAAGTTCAGTGGTATGTTATGCATTCTGGTGAGAAAATCCTAAGGGCACATGGCCAGGCTGGTGTGGACCAGGACAGAGAGCTGCTCAGTGCTGGCCAGTGGGGTGGGGGTCTCCAGAGCAGGGTCAGAGAGAGGGATACAGACACACAGAGAAGGGGGGAGTGTAGGTAGAGAGAGACTCCTCCAGCTGGGGAGCACCAGGGAGGCATGGTACGTAGGATGCTTGGAGAAGCATGAGCTGGGATTCCCCGAAGGGTGTGGGTAGTGGGGAAGATGGGGTCCAGAGGGGTGAAGCAGCTTGGGCAAAAGTGGGGAACAAAGGGCCAGGCCAGGAATATTTGGGGGAGGAGCAGGCTGTGCACTTTCTGGAGACTAGAATATGCTCAGGGTGGGGAAGGGCTGATGGGCGGGAGAAGTGAGTGGGGCCCAGCGTGGGTCCCTTTGTGGGCAGAGGGGCAGCAGTAGGAGTATTCGGTCCAAGGAGTGACATCGGAGCTCTGCATTAGGAGGCTTGATCTACCAGGAGGGCACGGGAAGGGGGGCAAAGGAGGGACCGGGGTGGCCGCTGCCCTCCACCTCACGCACAGTGTCTTCCGAGCCTGCCACTGGCCCACTGGTCAGTAAAGGGAAGCTGTGACGTAGTCCTCTGCCCGCCCTCTGGTGGAAGTAGGATGACTGCTTTTGTGCTCCTCACGGTTACCTTTTCTTAGCTGCCAGGCATGACTGACCCCTCACCATGTGCAGACAGGGCACATCTCTGTCCCTCAAACAGTCAAGGAAATAATGGATATTCCAAAGCTATGTGTTGGATTGATTGAGTTTCCTCCCATTTTGCTTTAGTGTTTGGTGGCCTTAAGGCCTTGGAAGCTATTTTCATCTGCCAGGAGGTCAAGGGGAAGTCCTGCCTGTCTCCATCTCTGGTTTCACAGATCTGCTGACCTTGACTGGCTGGGGTCTGCAAGGAGTCCAGGCGGTGCATCAGTGCGGGGCCGGGGCGAGAGGGGGCCGGGGCGAGAGGGGGCCAGGACAGCCTCCCACAGAGGCTTTGATTTGGCGTCAGAAAGGCTGCAGCTCCTAAATATCCGCGCTCAGCCTGCTCATGTGTCCAAAATTCCACCTTAAGAGTCAGTGGTGTTTGGGCAATTTCAGAAATAGCGTTGCATCCTTAACAGCTGCTCCTGGGCGAAGTCACAGGCAGGCGGATGGCCTTCCTCTCGGCAGGCACTGCATCCAGAAACAGCTTCCAGAGCTGGCCCGTCTCCCCCAACAGCCCTTCCACTCCTCCAGCTCCGGGTTTCTCACTGGCTCTTCTGCGACTGCTTTTGCCAGTGTGTCTCTTCTCCTGCCCCTCTGAATACTAAATGCTTTCAACTCTTTCTTGTTTCCTGGGCCTCCTTCCTCCCAAGCAGGTCTTTCTAGGACCTGTGGCTACAGGCCGGCCCTACCTCCCTCTCACCTCAACCCCTACTCAACCCTTTTTCCAGAACCTTCCCCTGACAGAGCCTGGGCCTCCTGCTTGCCAGGAACAGAGGTTTGGACAGTCCAAGGATTGCATCTCCAAGGTGAAGGGAAGAATGGTGGACAGCCAGACTAGAGTCTAAAGCATTGCTTCCTAAGCTTGACTCCACCTCTGAATAGTTGGGACTTTGGGAAAGCAGTTAGGCTGTAAGAAGGCATTAATGCTGGCCTTATGGTGTAACCAGGAGGCGCCAGCAGGTCATCTCGACACTGTAACGCGGCATGCTTACCAGTGACGATCTGGCCGCCTTCGATACTGTTCTGTGAGGCTTGACTCTCAAATTTCACAGCTCATAGGAATCATGCATGGGGCTTGTTAAGGAGACACACGTCCAGGCCCTCTCCAGCCCCTGGGATGCTGCCTCAGGGTCCAGGTGGGGCCCAGGAATCTCATGTTAACAAGCCTTCCAGATGAGTGGGGTGCAGATGGGGCCTGGACCCCGTGAGCGAGCCTGCTGCGGGGGGGGGGATGTTTCAGAGCCCGGTCCTTTCCTAACTCTCTTCGCTGCCCAGTGACTGATCCCAGCTAAACGGGCTCTGGCGTCTCTTCTCCGGCTGGAGCACGCTAATACAGTCCTCTCCAACTCTGTCTGATACTGCGAAACATTCTGAGTTAAAGACCTTCCTTGTGCCACACCCCTGCCTTGTCCGTGCCCTTGATTACTATTTCTCCACTTGAAGCTATTTCTAGTCCTTTTTTGCTGTTGTGTAGAGCTGCCTAAATGCTGACAGTTAATTCAGCTTTCAACTGGATTCCTTTGGAAACTAAATGCTTTTGGCCTTTTGGGATTAGCTGCCTGGAAATAGAGGTGATCATGCAGTGTTTGGCTTTTGGCAGTAAGAGACCTACGTCTCGGCTGAACACTAACTCAATAGGCCTTCCCCGTTACAGAGAAAATCATTCCAGCAAGGTAAATCCTCATTTCCTAACGCCCAGCGTCCCTGCAGCCTGCAGCCCTTTTGGATTTTTGCTTTTACAATATTTCACGTCTGTTTATAAATAAGCTACAAAAGCATGCTGAAGACTGTCAGGTGTTACACACATGGGAAATGTCATTACAGTTGCTTAGATAATGGCAAGACTTCCCTATGACACAAGTGCCTGAGAACAGAACAAGGTCAGTTCTGCCTGAGCCCTCCTCCATGGCATCGACGCGCCTCACTCAGTGCATCTTTGGAGGGGACAAAACAGTGGCTTTTACTGCCCTACAAAGCCCATGCCCAGCTCTTCTTGAAAACCCAGTCAAATATAACAGACACTTGCCCTTATGTAAATACAGCTCTACAAGTGGTGGGGCCTTCGGGCTGCACCGAGGTGAATGGTGTGGTTCCCCATGGCCCTGTCTGCCCCACCCAGCTCAGCTGCCAGCAACCATAATCTGCCTCCTGCAGTCACTGGAGGGTATATTTAGAGTCTCTTCTCTGAGAGGGAGAGGGGTCTGAAAATAGATGGCTTGGCCTGTGTGCGATTGGGCTGCAGCCTCCAAATCTATATGAGTCCGTGTAGCCAGTAGCCAGCCCAAAACATGTCTGTTCAATAGAATCCAAGGGACAGTGGCCTGGTCTAGGAGCCTGGTGTTTCCTCCTCCCTCTCAGGGGCTTGGACAGGCCGTCCTGACGTCTCAGGCTGACACCCACCTCTTTGGCTGGGACTCCTTGGATCTGGACCCAGTCTGGATTACAGTGTCCCGTATTTGCACTGCTGGCCTCTCTCTGGAAGGGACCAGATGTTTCCCTCTGGCTTCAACCCTCCTCTTCTCTTGGTGATATCACAGTATCCTGAGAGCTCCCTTGGGCCTTGCAGCTGTGGTTGAGTTGTTTATGACGGGGAGCGTTTTATGGTCAGCACTTGGCTGGGAAAGAAGACATGGTAGGCATCTCTGTAACTGTTCTTCTACCTGGAAAATTTTATGACAACGTTGTTTTGTTTGGCATGAAGGGTAGTTACAAGGTACCCTTAAACTGGTAGCTTAGCTCCATGCGAGCAGGGAAAAAGGCCTGTCCTATTCAGAGCTGTAATCTCAGCACCCGTGCAATAAGCATTTATTGAGCACTTACTGTGTACAAAGCAAAATGCTGAGATTCCTTGATAACGTAAGGATGAGTAAGAGGTTGTCCCTACACTCAAGGAGGATTTCCATTTAACTAGTTATGATACAAATGGAAATTAAACTAGTACTGTAACAAATTTTTAAGCTAGTTGCTTTGGGGAGTAGTTGCAAGTGCTAACTATCTGTAAGGAGGGCTGATAGAGGAAACGGCCTTTAGGTGGTGCCTTTAATGAGGAAGTTTTCCTCGGCAGAGGGGGCAGGGTATGAGCATGTCCTACTGAGAGCAGAGCGCCAGCAGATGTCCAGTCAGCACGTACATGCCAAGTCTACACAGCAGACAGCTTCAGCCACCTCATCTCCTGCTAAGAAAGAGCTGCTTGGGTTCAGAAGCCTTAGGTGTGTGTCTGGAAGATGGGCAAACATGGATCTTCCCCGTTCCTTAGAATTATCCTGGGAGGCAGTTACTCATTTCCTACTGATGGGCCTCCTTAGCTTCTTGTTAGAGGAAGTTTAAGTTTCTCTTTCCTTAAATCAACAGTTCCCAAACTCATCTACACCTTAGAATCAACTGGGGTTCTTTTAACAGCCCAAACCCAGAGCACAACCCCAGACCAATCAAATAATCTCTGAAAGCGGCTAGTTTTTTAAGCTTCCTGGGTGATTCTGATGCGCAGACAAGTTGAGGCAAACCTCCTCAGGTCAGCTGGTCTTGCCAGTGACGGGAGTGATTCGCTGATACAAACCTGGCTGGTTGCAGAGTCCTGGATGACACCCGGTAGATATAACATGTGCCTTTGGACACATTTCAGGCCTTACGGAAATGGCCCAGTTTTTGGTGACAGCTGAGACAGTTCTAATTTAAAGCTAATCAGTATTCCTCCTGAACTAGGCACCTTGTTTCCGCCCTCAGAGCACCTTGGTCACCAAGACTGATGTACTGCGCTAATGCCAGAACTGAGCCTATTCACATGTGAACCTGTGACTCCAGGAAGGGCCCACTGAATGAGAATTGGTTTGTAGAAACAGTTGGGACCTAGGAATACTCACCTCTTCACGTCCACTGCCCTGGGGTTTACATCAGAGCTCAGCACAATCAATGCTCATTCAATCCAGTTATGTATTTACTGGATTTCTATTATGTGTTAGAGTCTGTTGTAAAGGCTGTTGGAGCTACAGAAATGACTCAGACCCCACTGCCAGTTATTCAGGGTTTGCGGTCTAATAGGAGTGAAATTCAGATGCATTCGTGGTAATGATAAGCTGCTGAGCCATACAAGACCGTCAAGTCGAGGTGAGTGACCCAGGAGTGGTCCCAACCACAGACTATGGGAGTCTAGGAAAGAGAGAGAGTGGTTCAACCAGAGAGCCATCTCAGAAGAAGGGCCCTGGGGAGCGGGCAGCTCTTGGACACAGAGCAGAAAGACTATTCTGAGCAGAGCGGCGGGGTGACCACACGCGTGGCCATGAGTTACTGGGATGACACCAGTAACTGGAAAATGATGCGCCATCTGAACTTGACCAGCATGTGAAGGGGAGACAGAGGGTTCCAGCAGAACGCTGTCAGCACAGCATGTCAGCCACAGCAGCATGGGTAAGGCGGTGAGCCAGAGAGCCCTGAAGGCTGGTCACCTGAAGGAAGACCCTGACACGTCTGTGTCCCGGCCTCCTGAACGCGCTGAGCTCAGTCCCCGCCCAGGGCTCTCTGACCTAGTGCCCCTCTGCCTGCTAGACCCACCCCTGCTTCCTCCTTTTTCTCCCAGGCTGAATCCTACTCATCTTTTAGATCTGAGCATAACTGTCGTTTCCTAAAAGAAGTCAGCCCTGACCTTTCAATTTCAATTAGATTCTCCTACTATAGTCTGTCATCTCATCCAATTATTTTTCCTTCATAGCACTTATCATGGCTTATAATGATAGATTTATGTCTGTGACTGTTTGGTACCTGTCTCCTCTGTCAGCCTGCATAAGCTCCATGAGGTCAGGGACTTTATATATTTTGTTCCTTAGTGTATCCCCAGTGACTGACAGACAAAAAGCTATAATACATGTTGGCTGAATGGTAATTGAATGAATAAATGACAACTGAGAAAAAAACAATGCACAGGAACCCCACTACCACCACCATGCATGCACACATATAAAGAAACACATCATTAATAAGGGATGGACTGTGGCCTAGTGAAAGACATGTGGCTAGGAGTCAGAGCTGGGGGCCTGGTTTTCATACCCATTTCCATCACTTCCTAGTTGTGTGACAGTTTCCGAAACCCAGTTTGTTAGAGCAGCTCTCTCCCCTCCCCTGACTTCATGGCCTAGTCTCAAATTCCTCACTTATAAAACTGGGATGATGCAGTCTGCCCTATTTGCCTCTAGTCTTTGGGGAAACTTTATTTACTATTATATAGGTAAAGTACTATGCAAATATAGAAATATTAATCTATCATCACAGTAGAGATATTTGCATATAAATTTTATGTCCGATGTTTATTGGCCATTATCAAATAAATGGCTTTGGTTTTTCATTTGTGTTGGCTGCAAAATATTATTTTCTATGGCCATTGGTCAAAAGCATAAATAAATAAATAAGACCAGTGGTAAAGCTATATCCTTTCATTACCAGGGCGAATATAGGATATTATGCTGAGTCTGTGTCAAACAGACTAATGAAAACATATGCCCTTTCATTTACTCAAAGGCACTAATGGCTTTAATAAAAGCAGAACCTATCACTTAAGCGGAATAGATAATTAGCCTTGACAAGAAGCAAGCTCAGAATTCTTAGGAATAAATTAGTCAATTCCCACTGTAGACATTGAACATTCGGTCTTTCATTTGATATCCTAATGAGAATTAGTAACAGCTGGAGACACTGGAGTGACTATGTCCGGGGGGTTGTCTGGGAGGGGCTCAGGTTAGGGTGCTGCTGCTATGTCAGTGATGGTCTTAGACATGATGTGGTGGTGCCAAGCAAAAAACGTGGATTGAAAAGAGAAGCCACATTCGTATTTCTTGTACGTTAGGCAAAGTTTATGGGTTGTTTTGAATGTTAAACCTCACAAGGAGAGCATAGTGGGATGTTTTTGGTATGAGCACATCAAACATATTTTAATGCAAAAATATTTATTGAGTACCTACTGTGTGTTCCAGCATTTGTGGGGGAAAACGATCTATGCAGAGAAACAGGTGGGAGAAGGTAGATGGCATGAACAGTGAACCAGATGTTGGAATGAACATCTTGTGTTCCACAGTGAGTAAAATAGCTGGACCAGAAGGGACCACAGAGAAAGGGAAGAAGGCAAAACAAGAAAATAGTACTTCTTTGTGTTTGTATAGGATTTTACAGCGTAAAAGCAGCAAACACACATTCAAAACCAAACCACAATGAAACACAGGCACAGCTCTCATTGCATTTGACCCACCACACATAAACAAAATGCAGAAACCTCCGTGAGGCCCGCAGCGTGGGCGTGTTCCCCAGACCTCGCCCAAGGTCACGAGCTGGAGGGTGGTGGTGCTGTGAGGCCCCTGGGCCTTGTGGTCAGGCACTTTCCCCACAGACAGCAATGCAAAGGTGAGGCCTTTCAGCCGGACTGAGGAATTCGATCTTTACTCTGTATGGGAAAGAAGCAGACAGTGTCCCCAGCTTAGTAAAATGGGAAGAAAGGTACACACTGCCAACAGATCATCTTGACATTGACCTTGGACAGGGCTCTAAAGACGGCTTTTTAGAGGATGGTTTTTGAGTGCTTGGAAGAACCCTTGCCAGAACTGGTCCCCCGCAAAACCAGTTGCGCTGGAATAACTTGTTTCCTTCTCGGATGGACGTATGGCAGAAAATTGTAGTTTGTACTTCAGTGAGACACTTGCTTCAGATACTCCTGTGGAGAGAATGGACAGCTGTGGAACGGGTAGTGGATTGATTTGCATGGAATTTAAAGTTGAAGGGATTTTAGAAGTCCTGTTCCACCATTTTACAAATGAGAAAAAGGAGACAAGGGGGAAGGTGGCTTGCGTGTGTGCGGTCGTCCTGGCGCCGTCCTCCAGGTAGCTTACGAGCCTCAACATCTGTGTATCTGGCACATTCCAAGTGTTGACTCACTGGATGCCCCGCAAACCGATGTGGGAACCGAGGCCCCGGGAGACTCCGTAACTCACCACTACAGGGAGGCTGTGAACAGTGGGGCTGGGATCTGTACGCAGGGAGGCTGGCTTCCGAGTTGGTGCTTTCCCTGCACATACACCCTCCACAGGTCTTACAGGTGGTAAGTGGCAGAGCAGCGTCGATGGCGCTGGTGGGCAGACTTCCGGGCGGGGTGCCAGGAGCCTTCCCTCCTCCCTCCTCACCTGCTTTTGCTCCAGCCCCCATGTCAGCCTTCTCCTCCTTTGTCACCCTGACTTTGATCCCATCTCTGTCCTTTATTCTCAGGCTTTGTTCTGGGTTCTCCTAGCATCTGAATCTTAATTTTTCTCCCCTGGTGACTTGCTTCCCGGGCTCTCTGGGCACCATGGCGGGTCAGGGCAGACCTCTCCCCTGTTCCAGGCCCTCAGAGCCGAGCCGGTGACGCTGACTCCCGGTGGGTGTGCTGGCTGGCAGGACCGCTGTTACCCTCCCAGCACTTACCCCACGAGGAGAAGATCTGGACCGTGTCTGGAGCATTGTATCCAATTCTGGCCGCCCCCCTTCGCCACCATCAGGGCATCTCTGTAAAGGGAAGTACATTCACAGGAAGAGGATAGGTCTTGAAGCTTGAACACCTGGAGATGCATGGAATGAATGAAGGAGGCGAGGGTGTGCGGGGAAGGAGCTCTAAGGGATTGGGAGATTTATCTCTGCATTTGCAGAAGATGCCACAGGCTTCTCCTGGGTGGTCCCCACGGGCAGAATCCACAGGGGAGGCAGATAAAAATACCTCAGTAAAAAGCTTTGTCCTGGAAAGAACTGTCCAGAATTGGAATGAGATAGTAGTGAGCTCCCCATTATAGGAGGTGTTCAAGTACAGGCTAGGCAGTGCCTTGTCAGGAAAGCTATTTAAGAGATTCAAGCCTCAAAGGGACACTTAGATTCTGATCTGCAGGCTGGTCCCACCCCAGGGAGTCTCTGTGTCAGTGAGGCCTCAGCTGCCCCCGTGAACAGGTGGCACGATGACAGTGGTCCTCAGGTGCCGCATGCGTCCAGTGAAACAGCAGAGAATGGCCACTGCGTCGAGCCAGCATGCCCTCCCAGCCTGTAGGGTCCCCATGTGAGCCAGCCCCGGCTCCCGCTGCACTTGTCAAACTTCCCCTGTGAGAGCACAGACATCTGCTTCCGGCCTCTGGGGCAGAGGGAGGGGGAGGGGGGCAGAGGGGGGCCCACCGGGGGGCCGACCCCAGATCTCAGGGCTGCTCTGCTTTGGTTCTCTGGAGCTGGGGATCCAGTCTCACACTTTCCCAGTCTTGTGCATATGAAAGGGCTCTGTTCTCTCTTGGCCCCCACCCCCACCTCCTTCCACAGACCAAATGCCAAGTGCATTGGATACATAGAAGCGGGAGTGAGAAAATGCATTTTAATAAACCCCATTGATTTCTGTGGGTGCAAGTCAAGGAGAGGCACCTAAAGAGCCTTCCACACCCTGCCACCTGCCCCCTTTCTCCTGACCTGCTCTGGGGCGGTCACACATCGATCGGCTTCCTAGATAATAGATTGTGCCCGGAAGGGACCTCTGGGGACGAGCAGGGAGCTGGGAGAGTCACAGGCAGCAGCCCAGCCCTGAGTTAATCAAACCAGCAACAGGATCGCACGCGGCAGCCGCCGCGCAGCGTTCTGCGTGGTTACTGACAGGCACCAGCTGCCAGCGCTGCTCCGCCGGCCGGGCTCGCAGACCCTGGGGCAGGCTCCTGGCTAATCCGGGGCTGGCCCGGCCCCAGCTCCCCGGCTGCTAGGAAGCAATGACCGTTCCTGATCGCCCACGTTGAAGGCAGCCCGGCTGTGCTTGGGAGCCCGAGAGGCCAGGATCCTTAGCAGACACCCGGAGAGGAATATGAACTGAACAGGAAACATGTATGGAAATTATTCCCACTTCATGAAGTTTCCCGCAGGCTTTGGCGGTAAGAGTCTCACGTGGGCTCCCCTGCGCGGACCTGTCTGGAGAGGAGAGGGGCAGTGTGGAAGCTGGGGAGGCGGTGTGGTTCTGTGCCCAGCGGGGTGCCTCTGTGCCAGCGGGGGTGCAGGCACGCGACGGACAGAGGCGCCAAGCGGCGGGCAGGTGAGGACGGGTGGGTGTCGGCACGGGTGAGCCACGGGCACAGGGGCACAGTGGAGGGAGCATGTAAGCAGCGTGCTTGTGAATGTGACTGAGACAGAGATAAGAGAAGAGCATTGTTATAACCTAGTGCTTGTGTGGTGGGAAAAGCGGAGGAGTAGAAGGGGAATTGCTACGAGGTGCCTATTAGCCAACTTGTAATGAGAAAAAAAGTGATCAGAAAGGCTTTGCGTGTAGAGTAAGTGTCCCTGGCATACTTCAGAACAAGGGCGTGATCGTTTTATTGAAATACAGATTTCCCTGTAACTGGGTTTTTAAACAGAAAACGCAGCACTTCAGCTTGCCATCCTGCTTTCCCCCCTCTGTTTGCTCCCTTTTTGATCTGCTAATAGCCTCGGTCCCCTGCCCTGCTGCTGCTCCCAGTTCCACCGCAAGGGTCTCTGCTGACACTTTGGTCTGAGAGCTGGACCTGGGGCGGGGGACCTGGCTCTTGTAAGGAGGACTGCCAAGCTGCAGACCCAGGTCGTGAAGCCAGGGGGGCAGCCCTGCCGCACATCCCAGGGTCTGCCTTAGCGCCCCGGCATGCTTGTCCGGGGGCTCCCACGACGCAGGGATGGACGCAGCACAGTCACTGGCTGCGGATACACGGTACCAACAGCTGACCGCTGGCCCCTCTCACTTGCCAGCTGCTGGCACGTAGATCATGTTCTTGGGAGCCAAAGGGAGCTTTTGCTCTGTGGAGGCTGGCAGGCAGGACAAAGCAGAAGTCTCGTGAGGTCTTGAGAACAGAAAGTCTGTCCTGTTCTCCCGACCTCCTGTGTGGACAGACAGGCAACTCATCTCAAGGCTCAGGGGTGAGGCTCACCTACTTCGCTGGCAGGACCCTTTGCAAGCAGCGGAGGGACAGAGCAAGGGGGTTGTGGGTGCCTGTCCGGGAGAAGAGGGCCTGAGGGCTTGCTCAGTCCTTCGGGCATTGAGTAGTTTTGGAGCCACAGTTGGTACTGGGCGCTGGGAATACAGATGGGAAGGAGACAGAGGTGCTGTGCTCGCCCCAGGTGGGCTGTCCCAGAGACACGCTGCAATCTGTGTGGTGTGCACCGTTTTGGAACACGGAGTGGGGGCCGTGGATGGGCTCCTGGAAGAGATAAGTAGTTATTGGGGCCAGTCTTGTGGCCCGGCCCGGTGAGAGCTGTGACCGAGGCTGGGACCTGGACATGTGACCTCCAGTTTATAGTTGGGTCCTGGGTGTGAAAAACCTTCTCGGCTTTCATATGGGTCCTATTCACAGCCGAGAAGCACTTTGTACTTTTCCCTCTGAGCTCAGGTGTCTGAGGAACATCCATATCCACAAAATGTTTGGGGCCTCCGAGGTCTATGAGGTTATGGCTTCATGAGTATCAAGGAGACTTCGTGTCTTCCCTCTGGGTCAGCTGGGGAGAATACGGAGGCTGAAGGTGGAAAGATTTTGGGGGAGAGCTAAGATGAGGGTGGAGAAAGAAGGTCTGGTCCTAGATGCAGTGGGGATGGCCTCTCGAACCTTGGCGTGCCAGCATGCCGAGGGGCCTCGGAGAACATCTCAGACCTCTCACTGGGGATGTGCCAACTGAGCGCTCGGGAGGCCAGGGACCATCTGGCCCACGGCCATGTGCGGTTAGTGGGACAGTCTACCAGCAAAGGCCTGAACTCAAACTTAACATCCCATCCCTTCAGTTCTGATACAGTGAAAAGATCATGAAAAGCAGGCAGGCAGGCAGGCAGGCAGGCAGAGGGACAGACAGGGAGAGCCAGGGAGTGAGAGAGAACTGCGCTGGGTTCCAAGTTTCTCATTTGCTAGCTGTGTGACCTTAGGCAAGATGCTGACCTGTGCCTCAGCGTCGCCACCTCTCAGATGGATTTGATCATCCCACCCTCAGGGTACCGTGGTGAGAATTAAATGCCCTGGTGCCCACAGAAGCAGCTATAGTGTTGCCCGTTTATTTCATACTTAATAAAAGTCAGTATTTTCATCCCCTCCATTTTGCTCAAGTACTAACATGCAAATTAATTAAAAAATTAAACATTACTGTAGAATAATGAATTAGGAACTTGGGGAAATAAAATTAAATCCACAAAGACCCACATACTTTGCTGCTTTAAATTTTCATAATTGTGGGAGCTCTCGTATTTAGTGTAATTAGGTTTCAGATAAAAGGCAATGGTGCAGCCATGGAAGAAAATAGGTTCATATGACATGGGAGCGGTAGTGGGGGCAGGGTCATTTAGGTTGTTTAAATGTCCCCCTCTAATGCCACTTTTCCTTGTCATTCCTGAGGGGGTAGAATAATTATTTTGTTTCATTCTGTTGATGTTCTCTGTTGTGTTTGCACATGCCCCTTGAGAGGCTGCCTGGAGCAAGGAGCCCAAGGCTGCAGCCCCCTATGCGGGGGGGCTGCCTGAGAGCTTGCAGGGGCAGCTGTGGGGGGCAGGAGGCTGCGCCGTCAGGGACAGGGGAAACCCAAGGATCAGCGTGGATGTCAGCTGCCGCCTGGAACCGCCTGTGTCCCGGCGCCACTCTGAGCTTCTCTGCACAGATTAGATGATCAGGTGCATGTGCCCTGCTCTTCACATATTAGCAAATGGCACCGCAGGAGCTCCTGGGATTTGTGTGAGGCCTGCTGGGGAAGCCACGACACCCTTGGGAAATAACCCTGGGATTTGCGTCTGGGGCTCTGCCTACCAGAAGTCAGACCACCATCCCATCAGTGCCCCAGAGGTGGGTCCTGGTGGCTGCAGGGAGGACTACCTGGGCTGCGGTGGTCCCACCAAGGTGCTCACTGTCCCAGCTCAGAGCCCTGCTGGGCACTGAGGAGAGAAGCCTGGCTTGGCTGGCTGCTCAGTAAGAGATCTGTTTGCGTGGATGAGACAGTCGCTGCTTCTCAGAACATGGGGAAGTGAAGCCTGTGATTCCCCCGTCCGGTTGCACAGCGATCCTCCAGGCGAGAAGGCATCGGGAGAGGGGTCTCCATTTCATTTAACAAGCACGCCTGCCAGCCACTGGTGTAAGCCCTTTCCCAGGAACAACCTGTGTAGTCCTCACGGCTACCCCAAGTGCATACTGTTACCTTCATTATCATAGTCCTTTTATGGACGAGAAAACCGAGGCACTGAGGTGAAGCAACTTGGTTCAGCTCCCATAGCTAGAAAATGGCACTGCCAAGGATTTGATGCAGGCGGTCTGGATGCAGAGGCTACGCTCTGTGGGCTGCCTCTCACGCTTCTGTGGGCTACAGACTGCGCCAGGAAGCTGTGGGGAGCAGCACACCCTCTGAGGGGTGCAGAGCCCTGACCCAGCCTCAGTACTGCCCAGTGGTTGCAAACAAAATGGTCTGGCCATTGGGGAATAAATCACAGGATAGCTTAGCTGTCAGGAGCCATGGGATCGCTGGAGAATTAATTAGTGGCTTCTTTTGGGGGCCACTAATCTGCAAGTCCTGCCCTGCTGCCCCTGGCCATCTGTGTAGAATATGCAACTTTCCCCTGAGGACAGCCGTGGAGGGAAGGTTGGGCTGGAGATGCTCGTGTGCATACACGGGTGTGCATGTGTGTGCACATGCACACTTGGGCATGTGTTTATGTACAGGGGCAAGATAAGGATGACTGTGTGTGTGAGGGGAAGGGTGTGTGTGTGTGTGTGTGTGTGTGTGTGTGTGTGCACCAGAACATATTTTTCCCTTCCACAAATGTGTGGGTGGCTAATTGGGACCCACTGTGGGCGTAAGTGGTTTGGGTTTATGTGGGAAGGAGAAACTGTTTATGAGATTTAGGAAGAAACATATTTAATATAAACTATTTTCTGAAACATTTACAATCTTACCAAGAGATAGAGAGCTGAATAGCGACCGGGGGAAGGAATTGTGCAAAGAGTGATCTAAATTCTCCACCTCTTCCTTCCCCTCATTATGTGGCTTCTGCATCTGCAGGGAGCTCAGCCTCCAGAACTGGGTGGCTCGGATGCCAAGGGCTACCAGGGGGAACTGCTCTCATCTCTTCTTATTTGAAAGTAGAGGGCACAGAGGCTGGGGATGTAACATATTTGTTTTCTAGAATGTCTGGGTTTCGGTGGCTCTCATGAGATGGACTCAGGTTCTAGTTCAGTGAAAATAATAGCAAACGTTTTTTAGGAACCTACTATATGCCTCTTGCAAGGACGGGACATGCACTATCGCATTCAGTATTCTCAGTGACCCTGAGAGGCAAGGTACTACCGTTGCCACCCCTCCCATTTTACTGACAGGAACAGAGCCACAGAGAGGTTTAGTGATCTGCCCAAGATCAGCCAGCTGGAGGGGATCCGAGTCCAGGCAGATGCCAGGGCTGCTCACCCTGCGCTTGCCCACTGGGGCACAGGGTGGAGGGCACTTGGGGCTGAGCAGGTTCAGTCCCAGACCTGCCCCACCTGAGCCGTTATGTGTAAGAACGACAGTTGACATATTCAGCCCCTACTGTGAACTCTTTGGGACTTACTTTAGAACCATACCACATTGTTTCCTTTTAATGTGTGTAATCGCAGCATTGAAATAAAATGTCTGAGGTGGGAGCGGGGGACTGGGCACTCGAGGGTGCTAATGAAACAGAAGTCAGAAATTCCTCAGGCGGACTCCACTTGATCGCAATACATGGAACCCAGTTTTACCTGTGGGCCAGGGATTGGCAAACTTTTCCTCTAAAGAGCCAGATAGTAAACATTTTAGTCTTTGCTGGTTACAGGGTCCCTCTGTCCGCCGGCTCAGACCTTCTATTGTGATGTGAAAGCAGCCAGAGTCAATGTACAGCCTACCTCACAGGGACCCGCTGGTCTCAGGGGGTGTGCCGGCCCCAGGACAATGTTCTGGAGACACAGGATTGCCGTTTCTGATTCTTATCCAGTTAGCAATGATTCCCAGCACCAGCTCTAAACAGTGCTTCCTGGCTTCCCTGTCGCAGAGGCGAATCTTCAAAGCTGGACCGAGGGGCTGTGGGTCATCTGGTCTGACCTGAGTCACAGATAAGGATGCCTGAGAAAGCAGGTGTGGCTCGCCTGGACCTGTGGCTGTTTTTGGTCTCCAAACTGGGTTCCCCTGGTCCCTTTGGGAGCCACCTGGGGTGACAGGGAGAGGAGAGGGAGGCTAAGCCACAGAGAGGCCTCCCCACCCTTTGGTAATGTGACCCAATACTGCCAACCACATAGGGTCAGAGTTAACCTACCATGGATTCAGTGAAATAAAGCCTGGAAGATTGTAAACACATAGTAAAAATTGGTTTTCCTTTCCCATTTCAGATAATTAGGAAACTGGTACTAAATTCAGC
The DNA here is from genome assembly GCF_040802235.1 of Manis javanica. Taxonomy (NCBI): domain Eukaryota; kingdom Metazoa; phylum Chordata; class Mammalia; order Pholidota; family Manidae; genus Manis; species Manis javanica. Next base: position 3,583,991 of record NC_133169.1, read on the forward strand.
TAGAATTTTGTATGTAGATTTTTCTTAGAAGAGGTAGGACGGTGCACTAGGAGATGCTGACAAAGAGAGATAAATAAGATGGATTCTGCTCAAGTTACAGAAAACGATGTTTTAACAAATATTCTAGAGCAGGTGCTCAGGATATCTGGCGGAAGGAGTGCTGAGACCTCGGGCCTGCAGCCCCCATAGTCTTCAGGAGGGCCTGGCTCTGGCCCGGTGACCTCCCTGAGTCATGACCTCCTGAGCATCCCCAACTGCAAATCGGACAACCTAGGGCGCTTTGCTCCCTTAGGTACTGTGACTGAGAAAGGGGGAAGGAGAGCAGGAGAGCTTCTAGGTTCAGGACCGATCTCAGAATTCTGATGGGATTTCAGAATTCAAAATCTGAACTTAAAAAATGGAAAGGCTTATGATCTTTAATTCAAAAAGCATTTACAATAAGTCAGAGGAGCAGCAAAGCAAGTGCTTAATAAATGTGTCAGATGTGCCTCCTAGGCTGGTCGTGTGGGTTTCATTTCTCTGAGTCAGCATCTCCTGTGCACCCCCTTTTGGGGTTCTCTAGTGTCATGGGGAAGCAGTCTCTTGAAGTGTTTGGGGTTCATGGAATCTGTGTTTTCTCAGGCCCTGCTACATGGGAAGCAGAGCAAAGGTTGGAGATCACCAGTGAGGAAAGAATATTCTAGACTGCTCCAGGAATGCCTGTCAGTCATTCAGAGCACACATTGGCTAAGCATCTGGTTTGTGCAAGGGGTGTGTGGGACACTAAGAACCAAGAGCCGTCCCCTGCCCTGAAAGGATGTATAAGCCTCTGGAGTCTGCAGAGCATTTGGAGATGAATTATTTCTGAAAATGTTTCTCGGGCTGAGGTTAAGTAAATGGACCCAAGGAACTTAGGTGTTTCGGATGAGAACACTAATGCTATGTGCACACTGAGTGGCAACATGGCACTGAGTGTATAGTTCACTGTATTTAAGGTGACCGTGATCTTTAGAAGCCAGTCTGTATTTAGAGGCTAGGGAGAGCTTACATGAGCAAGAAGTCCAGAGAGACAGAAAGAGGGATTGAGGTAATGGATTCAAGAGTTGGGTGGGGGCAGAATTGGCATTCAAGGACTTTGGAACAAGTGGCAAGGTGGGGGCACCCTCAGCAGATGCCTGAAACCCTCATTGGCATTAGTCTCCATGGACCAGCTGGCACATGGTGTACCTACTGGCATGTGAAACTGACTCAGGGGACAGATGAGCCGTTCCTTGTCAGTGGGGCTCCTGCTCCAGGACCTTCTGCTGCCTCTTGTGTGTTTCCCAGCAAGGTTCATAATCTGGTCCTGGGTGGGAAAGGTTTGCAAGCAAAATGCCATTAATTACATGCAGAAAGGTTGATAGAAATTGTGCTAAACTCAGATTCCAGGTCTATGATCATTCCCAGTAAGCCCTTGGGAAAGTCATCTTATCATTGATCAGTTTCCTAATCTGTCCAATGGGGATAATTCCTGCCCTGCCGGCTCTTCGGAGTCATTTGAAGCTTGAATAAACTGGACAGTGGCCTCCGGGAGGGACCACTGTATCTAAGTGCCCAACATGGGGCCTGGCACATAGCAGGCGCTCAACATATTTTTTTTGCCTGAGTCAGTGATATCAATGGCTCAGTCAATGGAAAAAAAGAGAGCATCTAATTATAAACAGTTCTGTGAATTAAGGCAGGAAGTGGTGGGTGAAATAAGCTTGGACCTGGGGCCAGAAGACCCAGTGTTTCTGTTCTGTGTGGCCTAGAGGTAGTCAGGCAACCTCTCTGAGTTTTTCTCTGCTGTAAAAATGAGGTGGTTCTTTAAGTCCTGAAAGTCTGCTTTTTAACCCAAAACAAGATGGCCTTAGGAGTTTATAACATAATTAGTTTGGAATGGTGATTAAATTGGTCATGGTAGAAACTAGTTTGAATTTGCTCACTCACCAAAAAACAACCAAAAAAAAAAAAAACAGGTTTGTGAGGCAAATAAGATTGTGGAAATGTTGAGCCTATTTTAAGTTACATCTGTTTTCAAGCAATTTAAAAAGCATAGTGGGAGCATCGTTAGCATATTAACGGGGTGTTAATTACAAAGGAATCTTTGAAAGCAGATTTTATAAAATCCCCACTTAATAACCATTAGCTGTGGTACTTGAAACACACTCTCTCCACGTGTGTTACTTAGAAGTAATAAAACTGTAATTTAAAAGTAATCTGCCAACTTGTCAGGAATTTAAACCGATTTTTCTCTCAATTGATCCAAATGAGTGAGGTTTTGCTATAATTATATATAATGCTGGTGATAACGAGGCTTATTATCAATCTTTGCCTGCCTTTCACTACCTCCATCATTACAGATTTTAGGGGAGGGAGCCGGGTGGAAGGGGATGGGGATGGAGCGGGAGGTGCAGGAGGGGGTGCGGAAGGGGTGCCACTCCCTCCCTCCCCCGGTGCCAGAGCACTAGGAAAAGCAGCCCGCAGCCCCCTGATCTGCCAGCCAGCCCTCCTTCAGGGGCACAGTAGTCAGGCGGGGCTGCCCTGCACAGGCTGGCAGGCTAGGGGCCGGGGGGTGGGCAGCCTCAGCCCTGTCATGTCTCCATGTACCCGTATACCTACCTGCGGGGGTCTCTCCATGCGCTGGCCCCCACCTCCATCGGTTCCTTACTCCTCCATTGAGAAGGCCAGCGAGCGCTTTGCTAGCCCAGCAGGCTTCCCGTTAAGAGATGCGTCCCCTGCTGCTCCTGCCCCTGGCTGCCTGGGGACTCCGCGCCTGCTACCACGGTGTCTCCGCGAGTGAACATGCAGAGCCCGGTGTCTGTGAGGTGCCTCCCCGCCCAGTCTCTGGGTGGCTGTGCAGCTCAGGGGTCTGTAAGAAAGTGCTTTTGGAAATGCCGAGTGCAAACATGAGCAGTGCTATCAGCAACCCCTGCACCCCAGTGCCCTTCAACGGGAGACGGAGGGAGGGGACCCGGCCGGCAGGGCGCCCGCTGAGGGAGCCAGGGCTGGGCTTGGCGCTGTGGCAGGATGAGCGGTGTCCTGGGCAGGAAGCGCGGGGGCCCAAGTCCTGAGAGGCCACGAGCTGGGCTGGGAAGGGCGGGGGCGGGGCCAGTACCTGGGCTGGGGGGCGGAAGGACACGCAGTCGCAGGAGCGCTGGGAGGAGTTGCCCCCCCTGCCGCTTTCCGCTGGGTTCTCAGGCCCCTGCCAGCTCTGGCCTCCTAGCCCTGCTCCCTGGGCAGGTTCTTCCATTTCTCCGTCTTCCAGCATTTGCATTCCTACGAGAGGAGGAAGGGTACCAGCCTCAAAGAGGTCTGTGGAGATGAAGGGGACCGTGTATGTGAAGTGTTTAGAACCATGTCTGGCTCACGGGCATTGCTCAGTAGAGATGATCTGTTTCTGTTGTCGCTCAGCAGAGGACACAACACCGAAGTGTGGACTCACATGCCTTCACGCGGCAGGCCCCTGCCTCCCTGGCCTGGCAGCTGTCTGCCCCTCAGAGCCGAGAGGGAGCACCTGTGAGTGTCCCTTAGACGAGGGTGAACAAGCCAGGTGTCTGAACAGTCTGGTTCTTAGGCACCACATCCCTCCCCCGGAGAGGGCGAGGCAGGCAGGTGTGTGACCGTGCCCAGCGTGGAAGGGAGTAAGTGGGCTTGGGCCCTGTGGCACTCCTTGATTCTGACAGAGTCCTGGTCTTAGAAATAGCAAGTCCTTGCCTTCCCTGCGGGTGGGTATTAGCCACGATCAGTGGTTTATTAACAAGTTTCCATTCCATCCTGAAGCAGGCTGCTGATGGGACAGCGAACTACTCTGCAGAGCAGCCCAGAGGGGGAACCACCACAGTATTTGCTCTCTTGTCTAGCGTCATGGACTCACGCTTGACATATTCCTTCTATTGACTGAGGCTGAGGTTGCTAAGCAACTTCCTCACCTTGGTAAGAATTCTGCAGCTGTAGGTACCCAGGCTTCTCTTTCTCAGTAAGGCCTCCTCAACACACACATGCAATTGTTACTCAGTTTTCAGATTTTGGTTTTGGTGAACATCAGAGATATATAGATTCTTATGTAAACGATTTCTATTGATGAACTCTTTATATAGTCATATACATTAATTATCCCATTCATTGATTAGTCAACAAATTTTTTTTTAGCATCTACCATGTTCCAGGCCCAGTGCTGGGCACCACAATGATCACTGTTAACAGCAAGGGAGTGAAATTAAAAGCATGGAGCAACCAGGAAGGCACCGGGGTCTCAGGGTGGAAGTCAGCCAGAGGACATCCTTGTGCCAGGCTGGAGTATGGGGAGACCTGGGGGATCCTGGATGAAGGGGGTGGTGGCTGGGATGATAGAGAGGTACCCTGGGCTCAAAGCACTGGCTATTTAACCAATTCAGAAAATTCAGTTATAAACAACCGGTATGTCATTACCAGTGTATGATGATGGCTGTCCTGCACAGAGCATTTACTGGTGGCCTGACTTGGGCTAAACCCTTTATGCACATAATCTTCTACAGTGGCATTCAAGCCAGACACAGCCCCTCCCTCGCGACTATTACAATATAGTGAATAATTGCTGCTGCTACCTGGGGTGGGTGTTCTCAGGCACTCTCAGCAGGCCCCCGAGGTAGGCACATGTATCTCCAGGACCTGGGCTCAGAGGTCAGGGTTCTTGCTCAGGTTTACATGCCGGGTAAGTGGTGGAGCCTCAAATCCAACGTACTTTTTTGGCTTCAGAGTGTTCTGTGCTGCACAGGCTGCACCCCTGACATGGTCATGCCAAATGCACACAGGGACTCTTTCATCGCAGTGCACGCACCCTGCACATTCCCTAACAGCTTTGGCTGCAGCCTCACCAACTGCAGTCTGGAATCCCAAGCAGTCTGCAGGTCGAGCATGGTCCGCGTGGTGATGCAGGGGCCGCTCGGCAAGTGGTCCAGACTCAGACCATTCCAGACCACTGCCCCCTGCACTTCCCTCCCTGAGACGCCAGTGGCCCATATCCTTCCTCGGTGCTCACAGAACAGCATGGGAGGGATCTGAGAGACCCCCAGGCAGTGGCTCCTTGCTGGGAGAGGCCCAGCAACAGGAAAGGCTTTTCTTAGGCATGGACAGAAGAGACGCGCCTGAGACAAGAGAGCTCCACTGGCTCTTTCCCACCAGAAAAATTAGTTTTTATATAGATCGTTGTCTGAGCAGAGAGCATGAACTCCGCAAGGACAGGATTTGTGCATTTCCCTGGTGCTTGGCAGTGGGCACAGTGTGTGCGGCTAAAGAGGAGGCAGAGGTGGGAGGGTCAGGGGCCAGCAAGGCTGACCAGACGTGGGGGCCAGGGGACACTGGGCAGAAGGGGCCAGAGGGGAGCATTATGGGAAAACCTGGCCCTGGATTTGGACTAGAAACCAGGTCTCTGGAAAACTTGGGGTGCCTTCTGGTACTGGCTGTGGTTCCTGTGTGGCTCTGAAAAACAGGAACGAGAAGGCAAGTGGCTGGTAAAAATGCCGCGGACGGGTTTGCTTTCCTGTCCACGAGGACGGGTTCAAGGGCCACCGAGAAGCACTTCTGTTGTTAAAGGCATTGTTTCCACTTTTTCTAAAAGCAAAGTTATTGATTTCTAAGAACCACTGGGTTGTTGTGGGAGGCAAAGCAGCAAAATGCCTTCGTGTAAGATGTATTTGGCTTTTTGAATTTTACTTTTTAAAAATGTGGTTATAAAGCAGCCCACCTCTGCGGGGTCACTGGCTCAGCAGAATGAAGCCACATTTTTAAGGCCACCGCAAACTGAACTTTAACTTGCTAATTTATTCTGTCTCAGCTATGTACCATTCTCATCACTGAATAGTCAGGGTGTATTTTTATTGTCTTAGTTTTTATTATTATTAATAATTATTTATCAATAGAATTATGTATTACAAATAATTATTAATAATACTTATTATTAATAAAAACAGTGTACTTTTAATCTCAGATCTCTCTCACATCACCTCATTTTATTCTTGAGACAATCTGTGAGTTCTCCAAGGTCTGTATATACATATTTTTGTGCAGGTCAGTGTTTCTCTTAAACATCATTCTTTTGTATACGATTTTCATGATATTCTACATCTCAAATGTCCTTGGACTTGAATGTGTTCCTATGTCAACTTGCTCACTTTTTGAAAACCTAAATAGCTATTTTTTTATATTCAACATCATTAGCTATTAAAGAAATGCGGATAAAAACCACAGTGAGATATTAGTACACACCTATCATAATGGCTGAAATAAAATGTGTGACAGCTCCATTCTTCTAGAAGCAGCATTCTCATAATTCTTTTTAAAGTTTTAGCCATTAAATAGCTATTTTTAGGAAAATAATTTCATATAAAAATGGCAGCCCTGTCATAGAACAGAAGAAACAGTAAAAATAAATATAAAACTATTAATATTTTTCAAGTTTGCCTAAATACCACTTAAAATGCTGCCCCAAATATCCATCATCACGTTACAGGGTCTACACCTTGGGACCTCTTGGGTCCCTGAACATGTGAGGCAGCACCTGGTGTCTGTCTGTCCCGTAGCTCTGGGCCAGGTGCCGGGCACTGGGCTTGACCCTGGGGTACAGAAAGGAAAGGCACGGTCTCTCTGAGGTCCACGTACAGCAGAATGAAAAGGAGGGTGGCAGGGCCTTGTGGCTTGTCGGCCATGCCCCTGCAGCCCTGCCTGCTGACCGGATGCAGTCCGAGGTGGACGTGAGGTCGGGCACCAGAGAATTACGTCAGTGTTTCCATCCTAGAGCAGGCCCTCCCTCCTCCCTGTCCTCTGCCTGCCTTTATTCCACAGCTCAGGGCCGTGTAAGCACCGTGGGTTCACAGGCATGCAGTGGGCTGGAAGGAGGGGAGGGGACAGGAGACGGATGCCACCTCTGTGGCCCCCGGCTTCCCATCACTTACATTCTTCTTGTCCTCACAGGCTCCCCCGGCCACTCCGGCTCCACGTCCATGAGCCCGTCGGCAGCCCTGTCCACGGGGAAGCCTACGGACAGCCGCCCCGGCTACATGGACAGCCCAGTGAGCGCCCCGCGGACTCTGAGTGCAGTGGGGACGCCCCTCAGTGCCCTGGGCTCCACGTACCGAGTCATCACTCCTGCTGTGGGCCCGCCCTCAGGAGCGCTGGCGGCCCCCACAGGAATCAACTTGGTCGCCCCGCCCAGCTCTCAGGTGGGTGCCCCGTCCTCTCCCAAGACTCTCCAGCTGTAGGAACATTCTCCCAGGCTGCACCTGGGGCTGAGCCAGCTCACAGCAGGTGCTTGCTGGGTGCCTGCTGCAGGGTGTGGGCTGTCTCTGCAGTCTTCCCTCCTACAGAGCCTTCCTGCAGGGTGTCCTCAGGCAGGGATGCCCTGGGGAAGGGACGACACCTCGTGGTCCAAGAGACTGTGGCCAAAAAGGAGCCACTTCTGTGGCTGCAAGGTTCAGCCCTGGCAGGAATCTCATGTCTGAGGGCTGGTTTCCGTCCATGGGGCACACACCCTTTGTCCTCAAGTCCGTAAAGAGTGTGTAAAGAGTGTGTATCAAGTCAAGTGCTCGATGCTGTGCTGCATGCTCCAGGGGACACTGACATGATCAGAACACGGGCTTGGCTCTCCAGGGGCTTAGAGTTGAGAGGGGAAAGAGGCAGGTATGGCATGTAGACAAATCTAGAACAGGGTCGATTGTGTTGTATACATGGTGTCTCCGAGGTACAGGTGAAGCCTGGGAAAACTCAGAAGAAAACCTCACTGTAATTCCTAGTGCCTTTCGGTACAGAAGAGGAGAGGAAGCGTGTGCGTGGTGAACATGGCATTGCTAGTCCAGGGAATTTACAGGATGGCCAGCTGCCTTTTACTTCCTCCCAGCGATGTCACACAGAGAGCCTCAACCTTCCCTCTTGTAGTGATCAGTTATCACTGTAATGATGCTGTGTAACAAATGACCCCAAATTGTCATGGCTTACATAAACACACACACATTTTTTTCCTCGCTCACACGTTTAAGTGTTGGCTAGGATGGCTGTGCTTCAGATGGTGGCTGAGCTGGGCAAGGTTGTTACAGGCTGGGTGTCCCAGACTAAAGGACTCCTCATGTCCCAGACTAAAGGAGTGGCAGCTGCTTGGGGCATGCTTTTCACAGGGCATCTGCTAAGGTGTGCAAAAGTCTAAACCAGATCTGGAAAGTACAGTGAAGCCTCTCCTCACATCATGCCCACTGATACCCCATTGGCACAAGAAAACCAGATGGCCAACCCTGACATTGCTGGGGTGGGGAAATAGGCAGTGCTTGTTCTAGTGGGAGGGATGCAAAGACATGGTGCAGGGGATATGGAGCGTTAGAACGAGGAACAGTAATCCCCACCGCCTACCACACCCTCTTCTGTCGCCGTACGGGTGTCTCAGTACTGGGCATGGCTCCCTCCCACCCCAACCACCAGCATACCTAGAAGCCGAATTCGTAGGTCCTGAAGCCTCCTTTGAATTTACCATTTTGGAGAAGAGGCACGACTCCCATTGTGTCCATATTTCTGGCTACTATGTAGAACTTCAGAGAACATCCCTAGAGACCCTCCTGAGACGACTCATGTGCTCAGGGTCTGGAAGCAAAGCCGTGTGGGGTCATGGAATTTCAGAGTCAGTAGGGACTTCAGCAAGTATCTGTCCAGGGCTAGAGGAGCAGGGGAGGCTGTAGAGAGCATGCCGTGCAGGGCTTATGGGCTCTAGGAGCCACGGGAAGTCATAGGAGCTGGGGGCCAAGCAGCTACTGTGGGGGACCGAATGAGGGTGCTTTCAGGCCAGTAGGGCTGCGGGGCTCTCTGGAGCTGCTGCTTTCCTTGGAGCCATTCAAATTCAGACACTTCCAACACCTCACAGGCCAAGCAAAGTACTTCTGCAGGTCACATTCGGCCAGCCCTTTAGCACAAGTTTGTAACATGCTGGTTCTCACCTGTAGGATCTTTTTCTGAGTATACATTTCTCCCCTAGCCCACAGTTTGGCCCACGTGCAGGTTGTAAAAGCCCCCGGTTCTACTTGCTCCATCCCTGCCCAGCTGAGAACCAAGCATTCTGTCCAAGTCCTGTGCCCCACAAATGCAGTAGCTTGGCCCAGTAGGCCGGCTGGTGTGCGCAGCCTCACCCAGCCAGTCAGCAACAGAGCTGGGCTGACACCCTGCGTCTCCTGACCACCCCACGTGCTCAAAGCCTGCACCCACCTGCTGCTGTGGTGCCTGCTGACATAATCAGGGACCCCAGGGTCTCCCCAGGGCTGCCCAGGACTAAAAGATGAATAATCAGTGTCCTAAGGAGCCTTGTGGGGGACGACGCACATTACGCAGATAAACCGCAATTCTGTGCTTTACATGCTGTCACAGGTTAGGCAGGACCGAAGGGAACGCAGAGAGGTGATCTGTTGGGTCACGTGTTCCAGGAGGGTGTGCAAACGCTCAGAGGAGCAGGGGCCAGACGGCGGTGGGCAGGGACAGGTGTGTACGCCACTGCCACCCACCCAAATCAGCAGAGCGGTGGCACCCTGCCATTCGGAATGTGGTGAAGAGGTTTGCCCACCCATTGCTTTCAGGTGAACTGATTCTAGAAAGGCAGGCCAAAGCCAGTAGTTTAGGGAGAGAAAAGATACATTGAAATTCTGGGATGAAAGTAAAATTTTGCAAGGGCATTTACATGTATGCCCTTTTGATGAGGACCTACTATGTACCCGGCAGTTTCTGACACTGTCCTAGGTTCTGGGCATAAGCACTGGAAATGGTGGGTAAAGTCTTTACTTGGATGGTAATTACAGTGTAGCAGGCAAAATGGACAAAACCATACAAATGAACAAGATAGTTTCAAAGGCAATCACTCTACCTCTGAAGAAATAAAAGGAGGTGGGGTGCTAGACAGTGCCAGGGCTCGTGGGTGGGAGTGGGCGGCGTACCGTCCCCCCAAGCCTTTCAGCAGCCATCCTCCAGTCTGGGCCAACCCGCCCAGTCATTCAGCCTCGTAGCTGTGTGAGTGGCAGGGCCGCTGTCCCCGGACCGCATGTCTGCACAGAGGGATTGAGGTTGAAAGGTCAGCTGAAAGCTTTGGTCCTGGCCAGCTGGGCTGCATGCAGAGGCCACGCCAAGCCCGGCCGTGGGAGCTATATTAAGCTTGCCAAGCGCCGGGGAAGCTCAGCAGCCCAGACACAGAGCAGCCTGTTGGCTTGGGCTCTGGAACACCTCGTAGCAGCACTTCACCCAGTTAACCAGATGCCACGGGACATCCAGTGCCCTTGGTGCAAGCCGCAGGGAGCTGGGCTCTGCCCAACCTGGATGGGCTATTCCTATGCATCCTGCCTGACTATTCTTAGGTGTTGCCCAGGATCACGTCTGGGGGTGCTGGTATGGGAAACATGCTCCTTCCATGACCTGGTCTAGGGTAAGCGCAGTTGGGGGGTGGGGGGGGGAGTGGTGCTCTGGCGTGAGGGCAGCGGGGCTCCTGTCCCAGGTGCAGTCATTTCAGTGTTTGGGCTTCCCTTTTGGCTCTTGTTGGAATTCCAGTCTTGGGGAATAAAGAGATCTGAACGGGTACATGGGGCACATGCAACCTTTCCAGACTGCTTTAACTATGTCCAGCTCAGTTCCTTTTTGTATATTCTGGGGTAACAAATCTTTCCCAATTGCCTTATGAGGTTTTTACAAATACCAAAGGAGATATGGGCATGAAAAAGCACTTACTCAGTGTTTGCAATGCTTTCTGGCAGTAGGTGATATCATTATTATTAATTATTATACCTAGATGCTAGATGACACACCTAGGTGAAATATATTACACACCTACACGATCAGGTATATGATTCAGCTATGCTGCACTGCTGAAAGATTCTAGAAAAGTTCATTTCAATAAGCATTCATTGAACTAGGCACAGGAGATAAAAAGAAATGTGTAAGACTCAGTTCTTGCTCTGGGGAATATCTAAGCAGAATGGGCAATTTCCAAAAACAGCAAATACCTAATTGGGAAGGTATTTGTCATTCAAACGAAATGATCTAGGCGACATTTTCCTGTGCATGTGCGTGTTTGTGTGTATGTGTGTGTGTGCGTGTGAGCATGTGTGTGTCTGTGCATGCATGTGTGTTGTAAAGCTGCACGCTGTGAGAATGGTGACGGCTGCTGGACTCCGCCGCAGGCCCTAATGCCTTTGGTTCCCCACCTCTCTCTCTCTCCCTCCTGAACACTGCTGCCGACTGGGCTCTGTCCCTGATAATTCCTGCCCAGGTCTTGACGGGTGACCGAGTTATTATCCTGTTAGGTGTTTGCACTTTTATAGAGAATACTTAGATTAGATTATAAAAGTTGCAAATGTTACAGCTAGACCATACTTTAAAGATCATCTTGATTAATAATTAAAAAAAATTAATCCATAAAGTCTTTTATTTGAGCGAAAGTGTGTTTGGGAGCCTAATATATGGGTCGATGATAGCAGGTCTGGTTGAAGTAGGGGCGAGAGATGTAAGGCTTTATTCAAGCCCCCCACTGTCCTGCCCCCCACCCTCTCAGAGTCTGAAAACCACTGGGCTGGTCTGTGGACGAGGAGGGGGAGTCTCACTGAACCCAGACAGAACCCTCGGCGGGCAGGTGTCAGGCCCAGACAGGAGGCCAGTGCTCTCCTGCCCATGGAGGGCCAGGTGCCTTGCTCCTCATGGCCAAGACCCTCATGGGGTGAAGGGAGTGCCGGCCTGAGGAGCCCGCCCCTGGGAAGGAGGCCTGGCCGACCACGCACGGAGCTGCCTTCAGTGGAATGATTGGGGTTGAGAGCTCAGAAATGTGGGACCTGATGTTCCGTGGTGGCTCAAGGGCCCCCAGGGTGTATCCCGTCCAGGCTGAGAGTCCACGGGCGGAAGACGGGCCAGCGAGTGTGTTTCTGTGTGTTCTCAGGGAGCAGCCAGCCGCCCGAGAGCCCCCGCCTGACATACTCACTTCAGCAGAGACGCTTCTAATGCAGCCAGACAGCCAGGGCCGGGGGCCTTAGGGGCCAGGCAGCTCCCAGGGCTGCCTGAGGTGGCATCTGCCCTTGCCTGGAGCCCACAGGAGCCCAAGGCAGCCGAGGCCCACCTGGCCTGCTCCCTCCCCCTGTCTTCCAGCCTCACGAAGAGGAGAGAGATGAGGGGGGCTGCTGGCTCAGACCTGGGAGAGGCCCCCAGGCAGCAGCTCCTGCAGGGGCTCCTCACCAGGTTGGTGGGGCAGGAAGCTGCTTGGGCAGGGGCAGTCTGGGGTCTCCTGCTCCCCCAAGACAGACAGGGTGGCCCAGCCGGAAAGAGGACTGGGGTCCTGGAGCTGGGTGCTGGCTCCCACCTGTTAGCCACAGGAGGCACTCACCTGGCGGCGGGGCGCGGGCAGCAGCCTGGGTGTCTCTCCTCCAGGCCCCCTCCAGCTGCCATCGCATCACCCTTGTGGAGGGCAGCATCCCTCCTCATCTCCTCTTGGAGGAAAGGCCTCCCCACAGGCAGTGGGGCCTCAGTTCTGCCCCAGCCTCGTCTCCTGTCTGTCCCCACCGATGGACTGAGGGACACAGACCCCAGGGCTCCCCTCCGGCCTTTTCTCTCATAGCCTTTTGCTCGTTACCAGCCTCTCCTAATTGTACCCATATTTGAAGGCTGTCAAGTCCCAGCCCAAATGCTGCCTCCTCCAGGAAGTCTTCCCTAATCTCAGTTGCTTGCTTCTTTCCTTCCTAAACTATCCCACCTCGATTTTTAATCCCATTACGGGCTGGTTCCCTGAGGCGGTGCCTGTACTCTTCCCTGTTTGTGCCCCACCGTGTTTCTGAATGAACAAATGAATAAACCACTTTAGGCTCAGTTTCCTCATCTGAGCCCTAGGAAGCCCTCCTAGGGTTGTTACGAGGTTTAGAAGGGCATTTAGCACAGATCAAGCTCTGGATGGTGACGCCCGCAGTAGCTGGCCGGCTGCCCTTCCATGATTAGCGCAGGGGCGGCCATGGGGCTGGACCTGCAGGGGATGCACGTGCAGGGGCCGGGAGGGAGGGGGCCTCATGGGCCAGGGATGGTGGCTTCCGGACTCCCCTCACCCTTCTTGTCCGTCTGAGGATATGGGGACAGTGCCACAGTCAGCTGGAGGCTTCTTGCCCCGGGGCCGTGCTGCGTTTCATGTGTGGATCAGAGAGCTAGTGTCTGTTTCCTTGAGGCACTCAGGAGAAGTTCTTGGCTGGAGTTCCCACTGACAGAAACTCCCTTAACCTGTTTCATAAATATCAATAAAAAATGTGCATCTAAATATGTCACATATCTTGAAGTGATAATGACCTAATATTATGACAACATCAAATAATTTTCTGACACCCTCCACCAAGCAATGGTCTCTTCACCCTCTTGGTGAATATGGCCTCATTTACTGCAAATTCCCGGCACACAGCAGAATATGTAATACTCAAAACTTAAAAGAAACACAACTATTGTCTGAATTAACCACATTTTATTGGAATGATAATAGTTCCAATTTATGGAGTTCCTACTGTGTGCCAGGCACTGCGATGGGATTTTACTGCTTTATCTCATCCCGTCCTCCCAGTGACTCATAAATTAGGTGTTACTATGCTCTTTTGACAGACAAGGGAAGTGAAGCTCAAAGCAGGTAAGTAGCTTCTTTGACGTCTTGCAGCCAAGGGTGGACGAGGAGTCCGTCCCCCTCTGCGTGTGATTCCCGAGGGGCTGTTCTTCACTCTGCCAGTGACCGTTAGTTCTGGCTGCACATTAGCATTTCCTGGTAAACTTAGAGAAATGCTAGTGCCAATGGCCCTCAGACCCACGGAATTAGAATTCCTGTGGCTATAGCCCCAGTACCAGTGTTTTTCAAAGCTTCCAGTTGTACATCCAGGGTTGAGAACCACTGCATTACCCCAATGCGACACCACATGGTAGATGTAAGCTCTAGAGGCCTTGTCTCAGCCTTGTATGAAAAGGAGGGGGTGGAGAGAATCCTCTCATCACACACGTGCTTTCATCCCTCAATACAAAATAAGTCTTAAAATTTCCTGGTGACTTTGATTTCAAAGCCAAGAGCTGAAGGCCAAGGCTTTTCTTTTTTGCAGCCCTCACAGCATTTAACACAGTCTCTGCCCCACCTCCTGGGCTCAAGAAATATTTGCTTAGTGAATTGAAAAGCTAGTAAGTTTAGAATTTAAATTTAAAAACTCAGGCTCTGTGGTATTTTATGTTTTATTGATCAGCCTTTCTGTCCCAAAGGTCTTGAGCAGAGAAAAAAAAAATCCTACCTTTTTTTGGTTTGCGAATCACGGTCACTTGGATTAGGTAGTATGATTCAGAATTCATGTAGATGATGAGCAGTCAGTGGACCGTCTCGTCAACTCCCAGGTATGCACTAGGTGCCTCTACTGGACACTTGAACACGTGCAGACTCTACACCACCTTTGTTCAAATTTCCTCATAAGTGTTCTTAATTCCTGTGCATGTTCTGACTCTTCAGTGAGACTGCACTTTTGGGGAATGAGAGGCCGATCTCAATTTTATAGCTCCCTTCACAGTCCCTAGAATGTTGACTTGTACCCAGGAATGCTCCGAAATGCTGCTGATTGGAAGACTGGCTCATATTTATTTACCTTTCCTTTGATGAATACGAAACACTTAGCAGCAGCTTCCCAGCAACCTTCCCTAGAGCAGTGGGTGACACGGAGGTGGCGGTGGGGGGGAGCTGCCATTACCTGGTGAGGAGGGGTGAGGAGGGGATGCACGCAAGGCGCACACCGCCAGCCCCCACTGCACGCTGGGACCGCAGCGTGCAGGGAAGGCAAAGCGGGCAGGCTCTGGCTATACACAGTTTCCCGGGAAGGTGACTTGTTCCGACAGTCAAGTTCAAAAACATAATCTGGGGCTTCCAACCCACTTTATGGTGCAAGGATTTGGGCATTTGGTTTAGCATCTCTGGTGGGCTCATTGAGGTGATCATTGCACCTATTTCCTCTTCCACTTCACGCTGAACTCCTTTTAAGGCGAGGTGTTCTTATTTATCTTGCACTGCAGAGCTGGAACACGCTGCCTTCATGGGGAGTACTTGGTGAATGTCCGTTGATTGGCTAAATGAATGGATTTGCATGCTTTTGCTTGGTTCCCTTGTAGTCTGAGTCTTCTGTCTGAGGTACTGCTCAATAGGCAGTCAGCAGTTAATAACAAATGTAAAGCACACAGCTGACTTGTCTCCCGTGTGTCCTAAGTGTGTCCAGTGTGGACTTGCAGCTCAGAGAGAACACATGAGCAAAATGAGAAAAAGCAGAGCGCTCTGATGGAGACGTGTCATGATTTTCAGTTTAGGTTTTGGGGTCTAGAAATGAATTTCTCTGTGCCACTTCTTTTTTTCCCTCTTAAATTCATATGCCCCTGGGTAGTTTCAGATACTCCGTACTTGGAAACTGCTTGAAATAGCGTTTGCTTTTCCTCGAACACGCCCTTGCTCCTGTTGGGCTTGGGGATCAGTTTACCCCTGGTCTGTGCCTCTTTGTATTTTTTTCTCTTGCAGCTCAATGTGGTCAACAGCGTCAGCATTTCAGAGGACATCAAGCCCTTACCAGGGCTTCCTGGGATTGGAAACATGAACTACCCGTCTGCCAGTCCCGGATCGCTGGTTAAGCACATCTGTGCCATCTGTGGGGACCGATCCTCAGGTACGTGCAGAAGCCAATGCCCTTCCTCAGTGCCCCATGCACTGAGGGTTCCCAGGGAAGGTGGCTGCTCCGCTGCCCTGCTGGCTACTTCATGCCCAGTGAAAGAGAAAGTCCCTTTGGGATGTCCAGCTTGGGGCCCACCTCTGTCACTGGGTGCGCAGAGCGCATTCTTGGTGAATTTAAAGTACGATTTCATTTTCTTAGGACATTTTTGCAAAGCCCTCCCTGGACTTACTGTGTTGTGTGTACATCTGACATAGATACATGGTTGTAATCAACAAGTATCTCAAGCTGAAGTCTCTTTAATTTTTAAAAGATTATTTTTTGTAACTCTAAAAATAATGTCCCCTCTTAGGAAATGTGAAGAACTAGAAAAGTGCCAAAGAAAACTAAATATCGTATCTATAATGTCCCCAACAGATAATTCAGTGCATTCCTTTCTACAACAGTCTAGGTTTTTAACATGTCTTCCTGGATGGAAATCAGTGTTTTCACCGATCTCATCTTTGACCTTCTGCCCCGTTTGTCCGCATTCTCGTTTTCCCACTTCCTTTTCTTCCTTCCCGTCATTCCTGCCCCCACACCCCATCCCTTCAGTTTTGATGACATTTGAATCTCTCATTTGATGAGTGAGAAGATGGGGACAGTTCTTTTCTGCAGCTGTGCACAATGGCCAACTACATAGTTCCTTGTCTTCTCACTGTCACCAAAGCACCACAAAATGTCACCCCATTGAAATTCCCCAGCGCCTGAACCTGACTTAGCTACGTGACTGATGCTGGCTTGCTCTCAAAAAGTGTTGCTGAATTATGCAGACTTAGCCATTGCCATAGCAACAGAATGCCAGCCATACCCCCATGGAGCATTTTCTCTGCCTGTGGTTTAGTTGAAAGTCTGGAAGATTCATTCATGAGCGGAAGAGCCAGGGGAATGACAGATTAGTCCCATGTTTCTCAAAGACAAATACACCGAGCTGAGAGCATTAGGTTCCTTGGCCCAAGACAAAATCCTATATTTATTATTGCCGTGAGTTCAGTAAATTAGTA
Organism: Manis javanica; assembly: GCF_040802235.1. Taxonomy (NCBI): domain Eukaryota; kingdom Metazoa; phylum Chordata; class Mammalia; order Pholidota; family Manidae; genus Manis; species Manis javanica. Next base: position 3,600,711 of record NC_133169.1, read on the forward strand.
TAGTCGGCTGATTAGGCCCCGACTGACTTTTCATCTGGCAGCTACCTCCAGCCACTAGTTCATCTTAGGGTGGCTTCTTCTGAAATATAAGCCCCTGGGAGGCAGATATTTACATTTGCTAATTCTCAGGGACTTCAAATTCACTTTACTATCAACCTAAATACAAATGAACTGGAAAATCATGTCAGGTCTATAGCTAAACACCACATATTAACACTCAAGAGTCAGACACATATATATGTTTTGAATGATCTATTTCCTTATATGTTTTCCTTATCTATCCTCAAGTCCCATAATGTCAACCAATTGACCATAGGTGCCTGGCATGTAGTACTGAAAAGACTTCTACTTAGAGTGAATATTGTGATTCTTTTTTCAATTAAGGTACATACAATAAACTGCTCAATCTCAGTGTACACCTCAATGAATTTTGACATGTGTATACGCTCATGTAAGCATCACCCCAATCAAGATATCAAACATTCCCACTAATTTTTTTCTCCTTCACCTATTTTACCCATCCTACCCCCACCCGCTCCCTTATGGCAACCAGCAGTCTGTTCTCTGTGGCTGTGTTTTGCTTATTTGTTTGTTCATTTGTTTTGTTTTTTAGATTCCACATATCAGTGAAATCATATGCTATTTATCTTTCTCTGTCTGACTAATTTCACTTAACATACTACCCTCTAGGTCCATCCATGTTGTCACAAATGGCAAGGTCTCCTCCTTTTTTATGGCTGAGTAATATTCCACTGTAATATACACCACATCTTCTTTACTCATTTATTCATCTGTTGATGGACACTTGGGTGTTTCCATATTTTGGCTATTGTAAATAATGCTGCAGTAAACATAGGGTGCCCATATCTCTTCAAGTCAGAGGTTTTGTTTTCTTCCCAGAAGTGGAATTTCTGGGTCACATGGTATTGATTCTTGGTGTCTGTTTGGGAATGGGTGTGGTGGCTCTCCTGACACAAATGAACCTCCATAGAGAGGGTCACTGAAAGCTGAATTTGTGTCACAGGTAATAAGGGTGATGAAATAAGTAACAGGTTGCTGGATCAAGCAAAACCACTTTCTATCAGATCTTTGTCATAACTCAAGATGGCATGTCATATTATGCTATAAAGGTCATATGCCAATTAATTTCCCCAGCCAATAGCATTAAAAAAATTCCTAACTCAGATTCTTATTCATAGTTTGGGATGAAGGATAATACTTTTAAGTGGGGTTTCCTAAGTTTTTGGGCCTCAGTTATGGGGAAATAGTGAAGGTGGGATTTTTTTCCATGCTAGATGACAGAAAACATGCATAAACATTTTTATAATTTCTTATGTACACTAGTGCCTTGAATGAAGGCAGAACATTTTGCTTAACTAAACACACGGGTTGCCTTTGATAAAGTCAACATAAATATGACCTTAGGCCAGGACTTTCCTAATACTGGGGTCTGGAATTAGCAATTCCAGGGGTCGCCTCCAGGGGGAGACAGGAAGGTGGATCTACTCTGCCTGGGTGGGCTTGGCGCTCAAGCCTGCATTCTCCGCGGGCTGCGCTCCGCTCTTTGTCCCAGGGCCCAGCATGCGCCCGCCTGCCTGGGGAGAGCACGGGGTAGTTGGGAAGGGAAGAGCCCCCTAACACAGAGACCACCATGGGGTGCTCCTTCCCGCGGCCAGGCAAGCACTATGGCGTGTACAGCTGTGAAGGCTGCAAGGGCTTCTTCAAGAGGACCATCCGGAAGGACCTTGTGTACACGTGCCGGGACAACAAGGACTGCCGCATCGACAAGCGCCAGCGCAACCGCTGTCAGCACTGCCGCTACCAGAAGTGCCTGGTGGTGGGCATGAAGCGGGAAGGTGAGGCCCCCACCCCGCACCCCAGAGGGCGCTTGCTCATGGGCAGCGGCGTCCCCTGGATGTGCCCTGGTGCGTGTCGTAGCTCAGAATGTCTGCCACCTAGACTTCCTCCAACCACAGGTGTACAACTCTTCATTTATGACAGTCAGATTTATGGCAGAAAGAGAAGCGAATAGCACAGGATCATTTAATTAATGAGAAAGTTGGGATTAGAATCAAATTTCCTGAAGTCAAGATTATTTTCTTGAAGTTGAAGGGTATTTTTCTCTAGTGTTACAAGTCTGTGGGAGAAATCAATTGAGGGCCTCAAAAGGGGCTTAACTTAGTTTGCTTTTCCCCATCTTTTAAAATCAAGACAAATAGGAGCCGATTAACCTACGTTTAAAAATTTAATACAAGACACATCCAACTTTAGCCGTTAAATCCAGCTGATAATAAAAATATGTGTGGCAGTTTCAGTATGCGGTCAGTGAACGAAGACTAACAGAAGGACGGAAAGAAGGGCTGAGAGAGGAAGACGCTCAGGAGCATGGAGAGAAACAGGAAGGGGAAACAGCCACGCTTTTCTGAACTTTTAATAATTATTCCATGTAATCGTGACAGAACCACCTCAGTCAAGCACTGTAATGCCCGCCTCACATATAGGGAATGGAGGCTTAGCAGGCTGAGTCACGTGTCTTGGTGTCATGTAGGCAGGAAGTGGTAGAATCCGTTTGGGAAAAGATTTCTTGACTCCAGGGCACAGGACTTCTGCTTTTCTTGTGCTTCTCCCCCTCTGTGCCCTTCCCCTCTGTCTCCTCTATTTCTCTCTGCCTGCTTTACCCTCTTCCCCCTGACCCCCAACCCCTGAATACCACTCTGGTCTGGAGGCCTCCCCGTGTACCTCTACCCGAGACTATGGAGTGTGGCTCATTTCTTGGCAGTCACACCATCCCCCGTCCTGCCCCGAGAGGTCCCTGATGCCTCCGGGGTGACAGACGAGGTGGCCAGCACCCGGTCCCGTGCCTCTGCAGCCTCGCGGCTCATCAGCCCCTCGGAGAGTAGAGCTTTGGGGAGCAGACTGTGGGGACGAGGGCGAGACGCTGGCAGGGAAGGTGCAGGTGGAGCAGCTGTCCTGAGACCCAGCTCAGCCACCTGCATAGAGTATAATTTTCTTGATTCTCAGGATCAAAAAAAAAATGTGTGCTAATATTGAATTGCGCTTATTGCTACTGAGAATAAGAGGGAAACCATCACTTTCTAGATCATGGAAACTAACCCAACAGAGACTGTTCTCTCAGTGAAGATGGTGGAAATGGGGAGAGGGTCTGCCTGACACCCTAACGTACAGAAGGCTCTGAGGGTTGGAATGAACTTTGATGAAACCTTAGTTTGGCAGGCTGAGATAATCCCAGCCTACACCTCTGCCTGTACACCCTTCCCCAGCCCCAAAGTCAGCTGCCGACTCTGCAGTGTCATCTAGGTGACATTCCTCCACCCCTTCACTTACTAAGTGCCCACGTGGCTTCCTGAAGCTCTTCCCTGACGGGTCCGATCAGGTGATGTGTTCAGCCTGGCGCACTAGGGGCAGACCTAATGGGACATGAATGTCAAGGATGATCCGCAGGATCTGACAGAGGGGTTCTTACGGGATGTCTTTGCTATTTAACTCTTGCACTCTCACAGTTGGTTAGAGGTAGCAGGTGGAGGAAGGGCATGGGAAACTGCACAGACAGCAAGGCTCATTAAAGGAGAGGGCAGAGGTCACTGACCCTTAACGTGCAGACTTCTCAGAGAGGTCACCGTCGTGAATGGGGACGGATGCGGACTGGGAAACCCACAGTTCTGCAGAGGCTTAAGCTTCATCTGTCAACATCACAACATCTGTTCAGTGCCCAGGGATGCTCATTTTACAGATGAGGAAAATGAGGCTTAGGTGGGTAACTAACTTCCCCACAGTTGTCCCTGGTGTAAGGTAACATCTGCATGTCCTTCCGCATGCCAGCTGTGCAAGAAGAAAGGCAGAGGAGCCGGGAGCGTGCCGAGAGTGAGGTGGAATGTGCCATCAGTGGCCACGAAGATATGCCTGTGGAGAGGATTCTGGAAGCGGAACTTGCTGTTGAACCGAAGACGGAATCCTACGGTGACATGAACATGGACAACTCGGTATTTGATCTTAGATCTCCATCCACCCCCCACTTCCTGGATGGGCTGAGGGTGGGGATGGGGGATGAATCAGAGTCCCAGAATCTGCCCCTCACGTTACCTTGTTTCTTTTTTAGACAAACGACCCTGTCACCAATATATGCCATGCGGCCGATAAGCAGCTTTTCACTCTTGTTGAATGGGCCAAGCGCATCCCCCACTTCTCTGACCTCACCCTGGAGGACCAGGTCATTCTGCTCCGGGCAGGTAAGGGTATCAGAGTTTCCTTCTTCTTGGCACAACCACGCGGGCTGCCATCTGGACGTACTCTTGGGACCCTCAACGGGTAACCTGATGGGGCCGTCAGCCACCCAGGCTGTGAACCATTTTGGTGACAGGATAACCCTTTCAAACTCGCTCTTTTTTCTAATATTTGTAGGTTCTTAAGTTTGGGTGGCCATCCCCAAACCTCTCATTCCCGAATGAAACACCGTTTGTTAATGGAGGCGTGACTCTTTCTCCGTGACATTTCACCATGGCTTGGTCATCCGTGTGCACATCCCAAAGACGCTAAATCATCTTTATCTAGGCCAGTCTGAAGCTGTGTTTCATTATTGTTAGGAAACTGGAAAACAGATCTTCCCATTTCACAGGGGAGACAAGAGAAGCCGGAGATTTTTGCTCAGGCTCACCCTAGATGGACGCCAGGGTCCCTTGCGTTTTGAGAGTGTATGTACTGTACGTGCTCCTGACTCCCATTTCTGGAACACGTGCGGCGGACTCGGGCCCTGTGTTCTCTGTCCTGAGCCAGCGGAAAAGGCCGTGAAGACAGGCTGAGACTGGGAGCCGGTCCCCTCCCTTCCTCCTTGTTAGCTGATGAACAAGCAGGGAGCAGTGGAAGGCTCGGCGCTGGGCTGCTGGGCAGTGCCAGTGGAACAAAACTAGGTTGTCCGGCCCTGGGGGCAGAAGGCAGGGTGTGCTCACCTTGGCCACCGTGCGGCTCACGTGGTGACTGTGACGCCCGCATATTTGTTGATTGACAGGGTGGGGGGAGCGTCCTGTGCTCAAGCTGCCCTGCCGGCTGCACTGAGGAGTCTGGGGGTGCAGAGCTGCTGTAAGGGGGTCCCCGTCCTGTCCTTTGTTTCTTCACCAAGTAGCTGTGCTGCCTGGAATCAGCTTTACCCTCCCTGGATTTCTGATTCTGTTTTTTTGCCTGGGAATAATCAGACCTGCCTCGGATGATTATCAGTGAAGCTAGAATGTGGCCAGTTTTCCCTCAAAGCCTCCTTCTTGCCCTTGCAGGGTGGAATGAGCTGCTGATCGCCTCCTTCTCCCACCGCTCGGTTTCTGTGCAGGACGGCATCCTCCTGGCCACGGGTTTGCACGTCCACCGGAGCAGTGCCCACAGTGCTGGGGTCGGCTCCATCTTTGACAGGTGGCTTTCATCTGCTCCCAGTGCGTGTGTGGACATGTGTGTGTACATGCATGCATATGTGCGTGTGCACCTGTGGGGTGCTGGGACGTAGGCTGGGTGGCCTAAACAGCTGCATGTGGCAGGAAGCAGAGACCATTCAGCATAAGAGGACATAAACCTGGGAAATGAGAGAGGGATTAAAAGAAAGGTTGATACCGTGAGATAGAGCCAGTCAGAGACCAGCACAGTTGCTGGGCAGATGGAGAGCCTGGTGTCCTTAGGGTTTCCAGAGAAAATCCTGGATCAGTGATATTACCCAGTAAGAGCAGCTGGGGAGGTTGACCTGCTTGTCCTCCAGGGCTGGGGTGGGGACAGGGGGTAAGGGTCTGACTCAAGCAGTCCAGGTTCAGCTGGACTTTGCAGCAGGATCTCTGGGGCAGGTTTGCAGCAGGAGCAGGTCCACCTCAGTCAGGCAGCGACAGCCTCAGCCTGGGATTCTGCCCCTGAAGTGATGCTCAAGGGAGGGTGAGCTCTGCTATGTGCAGAGACGCATGAAGCGAATAGAACGCGTGACTTGGGGAGGATGGAGAACTGGTAAGGAGGAGCCCAAAGTTGAAATGGTGTCTCTGTCCCAGGCCAGGGACCCACAACCCCTTTCCAGCCCCATCACAGATGGGCCTCCAGGCTGTGTGCACACACACACCCAGGACGTCTCCACTCCTTCCCTGCCCTTCCCCATGTATTCCATGGAGACATGGCTTCTGTGGACTGACCCCTTCACATGATGCCTGGAGATTTCTACCTGTCACTGATCGCTGGCCCTGCTGTGTCCCGCTAGATGTGCAACACACCTTGCTTTGCTGTTGCATTTCTGCTAATTTCCAGATCCCCTAGGTGGCCCTTCCAGACCCCCCCCCACTTAGAGCTCCCTGCTCCCTGCTCCGCATTGCTGTGCCCTTGGCTCACGGCGCTTACTGGCTTTGTGTCGCCTGTGCTGTTTCCATATCCGTTTCTTTGATTAAACTGTAAGCTCCTTGAGATGAGGGCCTGCATCCTGTTCGTCTTTGTGTCCCTAGTACCTGGTGCATCATCTGGGAAATGGGGTGGGTACGTGATCGGTATCGGTTGTATTTATTCATCAGCCCTTGGCCTGCTGCTCACGATGTTCCCATCACCTGCCCCTGTTTACTTGGACAGAGTCCTGACTGAGCTGGTCTCCAAAATGAAAGACATGCAGATGGACAAGTCGGAGCTGGGCTGCCTGCGGGCCATCGTGCTGTTTAACCCAGGTGACCGCACAGTGAGGCTGCCTCCATGGTGGCCTCCAGGGTGCCAGGGATCTCAGGTGCTCTCGCCCGCAGAGGCAGAGGAGATGGGAGGCGGAGTCAGTCCTCAGCCCCTGCTCCTCAGGCCATCTTGAAAAGTCTTGTGGGTGTAGAGGGTACTTGCTGGGGGCAGGTGGTGCAGATGCCAGTCACCTAGGGTGGTGGTGAAGGAGGTGGCAAAGGAGGGTCAGATTCTGCATGTATTTTTAGGTAAAGCTAGTGGGTTTTGCTGGTGGATATATATAGGGTGGAAAAGAAAGAGAGGTGTTAAATATAATTCTCGGGGGGTTTTGTTCTGTTTTCCTGAACAATTGGAAAAATGGAATTTTCACTTAACTGAGATGGGGGTTCTAAGGGTGGGGGGATAGAAATCAGGACTTTGTCTTTAGACATTAAAATCTGAGCTGGATAATTAGACATTCAAGAGTAGCTGCCTATGAAGCAACTGTTTATGTGAGTCTGGAGTTCAGAGGAGAAGCCAGGGCCAGAGATGTACGTCTGAGCGCCGCCCGCCTATCCCTGGCACGCACGGCTCTAAGACAGGTGTGAGCTCACCTGGGAGGTGCACAGGGAGGCGGAGAGGAGGGCAGAGGGCTGAGCAGGGGGCCATGCCAACACGGAGCAGTGGGGAAGAAAAGGAAGAGCCAGGAAAGGGGCCTGAGGAAGGGCAGTGGGCAGCAGGCAGAGACCCAGAAGGGGTGCCCCGGGGGCCGGGAAGACGAGCGCTCAGAATCACGTGCGTGCGCGCGCCTCCTCTCCAGAATCAGGTGGTTAGTTAGTGGCTGCAGGTCATGGGTCAATCCGTTTTTCATACCCATCTCGCCATCCAGACCACATCCAGCCCATGGTAGGCACGCAGTGATGTGTGGATGTATTACTTCTAGAACAGCCCGTATAACACAAGACGCTCTTCCCTTGAGTCAGTAGTGCTGACCCAGGTCCCCTTGGTCTTTTACTGGAGCTTCGAATGTTTGCTCCTACAGCTTACTGGGAGGACTGGGCACAGAAAGGGAAGCACAAAGGACTGGCTTCGTGTATTTCACAGTGTTCCCCTTCTGACGTGCGTCTGGTGACTTTTGGGGCAGTGAGTGGGGACAGACTCTGTTTAAGGGGTCCGCCTGAGGTTTGTCACCAGATGCTAAACCAGGCTCCTTTCTCAGATGCCAAGGGTCTGTCCAACCCTGCCGAGGTGGAGACGCTGCGCGAGAAGGTCTATGCCACCCTGGAGGCCTACACCAAGCAGAAGTATCCGGAGCAGCCAGGCAGGTGAGGGGGTGCGGAGAATGGCAGTGAAGGGCCGCCGTTTTCTCACCACTGCGCATTGTCTAGAATTTTTCAAGTGTTAGTTAATCTCCACAAAAAGCAGAAAGCCACTGAAATGCTGGCACCACGAAGCCAGAGGTCTTGTCCGTCTTGTTCACCGTTCACCACTCGAGCACCGAGGCCCAGAGTGGCGCCTGACAAGTAGGATACAGCTCTAAATGCTGAACGAACGAGCAGATGACCAAATGATGTGGGTCTCGTTACCTGTCCACCTTCTAACGAGGCAGCGAGGTTCAGAAAGGGGAAGGTCCCCGTGCTGCCGTGTGGTGGAGCTGGGGTGGGAGCCCAGGTCTGTCTGATTTCAGAGAGTCGTGCTTTCCTGTGCGATGGCACTTTCCACTCTGCCCCCAAGGAAATCGTGCCGTAGGAGCCACAGGCTGTGTGGCCACGAGAGGCAGCCTCTGGGCCTCAGGATGCCTACCCTGTGGCCCCCTGGCAAAGTTGTGGATCTGGCTGTGGGCTCCTCACCTGAAGGGGAAGATGCTGGTGAGAAGGTCTCTGAGGCCATCTGCCAGGACAGATATTCCTGAGTCTTAAGGAGATACTTTCCTCAGGTGTCCCCCCAAATCCTCTTTGCTAACTCTGGTTAAAAAGAGAGGATATGATCCTCAGGTCTCACAGAAAATGGAAAGTGAAACTTGAAAAAACTGCCTTCAAGACATTGGTTTCGTTTTTATGATTAATTTTTCATGCTCCCCATTCTCACTAATGACTTCTAGTCCCCCGTGAAGCCGCCTTTTCTGGGTAACAAACCGGTATCTAGCAATTGTCCAGAAGAGGCTGAGCTTTGTATTTAGCAAAGGCTGTGAATAAATCCGAGGGGGAGGGTTTTGCCCTTTGGTACAATAAACGTGCGGGCCTTGTGTATTGGGGAGAGCAGGTTGGGGTAGCAGGCCTCCCAAAGGGTGGCAGCTGAACACAGTAGATTTCTTGCTCACCGATCAGCTGTAGGTGGACAGTCAGTTCAGAGAGGGGCTCTCTTCCACACCCTCAGGGGCCCAGCCTCCCTCCTTCCTGGGGCCCCACGTGTCCCAGAGTCACAGGGTCTCTTGCATCCCGGTAGTGGAAGGGGAGGTGGTGGAGGGGCCCTGGGCTGGGGCTCTGTGGGCCAGGCCTGGACAGGAAAGGTCCCTCAGCCCTTCACCGGCTCCTCTTGGCTAAGCTGAGTCGTGTGGCCCACTGGCACAGGGAGATGAGACCGTGTGAGCTGGGCGCCGAGGGAGAAGGGAGAACGGGCTGTGGCCTCCATGCCAGGCAGTCTCCTCCATTCCTGCGCAGATGAGGTGGAAAGAGCCCTACCCACCTGGGGGCCTGGCCGCCGGCCTCAGCTCACCTCTGGCCCATGGCAGCCAACTGAAAACCCCACCTTGGGCCATTCCTACCAAACCTGCCAGCTCCGAGACGGTGTTAGACACGAGTTCCTTGGGAACATACAGTGTGCAGGGTCTTACGAATAAGGAGGCTCATACCCATCCTCTTCCTGTAATTGGCTCCAGGTCGTACGGTTCTTCTGTCTAAAAACAAGTACAAAAACTCTTCTTTCCCTCATTATAAAAGCAGAGCATGCTTTGGTAGGAAAATATCTAAAAAATAAAGCAGGTAATGAAAGTCGTACATTCTGGGGGAATATATTTCTTTCCAGTACCACGTGTATCAGCGCATGCGTACGCAGCAGGGTGTGCTACAGGTATGAAGGCGTACAGATCGGCGCATTAGTTTCCCCCCTTAGCCACTTAGGCACTTCACCAGATACCGAAAAGTAAGGCTGATCAGTTTGCATGACTGTCCGATGTCTCACAGGGTGGAAATACCCTCATGTGGTGGCTGCCCTGTCACTGACGTTCAGGCTGCTTCTGCTGTCTGTCGCTTGAAAATCTTTGGAACTTGCCCAGTGTCCTGGGGAGGGGGCTGCCTCCAGGCGCTGGGGAGCGATGCCAAGCTTGTGGCCTGGATGACGCAGAGCCTGGGAGGTCAAGGACGGGGTGGAGGCTGCCGCCTGCGTGTCCCTTGGGTGTGTCCAGCGCAGCCTGGACGGAGGGTGACCACCCTGAGGCTGAGCACTCTATCAGGGATGTCACGTGGCCCACCCAGGTAGGTAAGAGTGCTGAGAGCCGGTCCCCCCTGGTTTGCAGGACCTGGTTGGAAGGGACCCGGGCAGGGGCAGGCCAGGGCCGTTTTCTTGGCGGTGGGCGCTGCCACCCTGTGGAGACTCTTAGAAGTACACCTCGGGGCCAGTGGCGCGGGCTGCAGCCCGAAAGCCGAGAAGGCAGGAGGGGAAGCGCTTGGGGCACTTCTCTCTCTCACACACACAGCAGGTGCCTTCCCAGCCTGGGGCCGCCACACCCCCGGGCGAGGAGAGCAGCGGCCCCCGCGGCCCCCGGGGTTGTTCCCGGCGCGCCTGTTTCTGTGGTCCCGACCTCAGTTCCTCAAAGAAATCGGAATTATGGCGTGTGTAGCATTTCACATATTGTAAAACGTGGGCGTTTTTGGAGTGAACAGAATACATGTTCAGAGTTAATCTCAGCCCAACTTTGCACTTTCTAGAGCAGCCATTTCCTTTGCCTAATTTCCATGCGTCTCTTTCATGGCTGAGCCACGGCTAGAGGCTCAGCCTCCTCACTCTTTGGTAACCGCCTCTTCCTGTTTGGCGACACCATTCGGGGCACCCAGGCCTTACAACCGAAGGTTTTTCGAAGGTTTGTGTTGGTCTATGTGTAGCTCTTTAATTTTTCCAGAGAGAGAAGTAACTCCTACCTTTTTAGATGGTGCCACTTTATTTTCTGACACCCCATTTCCTTAAAACTTCCTGTGGCATAAATATAGAAGAACATTCATTTTCAAGGAGTATTACAATTCCAATTTGAAACCTTCGTGTAAAATTATGCTGTGACTCCTACTGAAGGTCCAGCCTGACCAGACATCTCTGATTTAAGGCCATAGTGTCTGATGCAGTTTGGGTTCCTGAACTTCTTATTGGGAGTGGTGAGTGAGGTTACTTGATTTCCAGTTACCTAGAATAATATTATGTATGAAATTTATATTGGCAAAAAGATTTTGAGGGTCGGAGAGGGGCCAGAAAGCAGGCAGGGAAATGCGGCAGATTGTGGGGCCTGGGAAGGCTCTGCTGACGTGAGGTGAGTCTTTGTGCGCTGACCTCTTCCTTGGTGAACCTTACAACCAAGGTCCTTAGTTATAGAAGAATGTGTGTGTGTATACGTGTGTGTGAGGGTGTGTGAGCACATGCATGTGTATGAGTGCATCTGAGAGCTCAGAATGTGTGAGTGTATAGGCACATGTGTGTGTGCATGAGGCTCTGTGTGTGAGGGTGTGCATGAGCACGCGTGTGCATACAGTGTGTACTGTAGGAGCAGTGGGTGTGCATGTGCACGTGGGCGTGTGTTATGATGAGGATGTATGCACACATGAGTGAGGCACGTGTGTGTGGCCCTGGTGAGGGCTGTGCATATGTGTGAGGCTGAGTGTGTATGCATGAGTGATCGTGGTGTGTGCACACACGTGAGAGGCTGCGAGGGCACGTGACAGTAGTCAGTGTGCACATACACATGAGGCTGTGTGTGACTGGGTGAGGGTGTGTGCATACGTGTGAGGCACATGTATGTGTGTGCATACATGGGTGAGACTGTGCAGGTGAGTGACCGTGGCGAGGGCATGCGCACACACGTGAGTCTGTGTGCGTGTGAGCGCGCTTGCGTGCACCGTCTCCCACGCAGTGGGGCTGCTGTGTGCAGCTACTCCTTGCCGACCCAAGGCACAGGCTCTGCAGCTGCGGAGCGCACGCATCCGGCGCCGAGGGGGCTCAGACGGCGCGGCCCACCGTCCTGGCGCCCCGTCGGGGTCCGCGGAAGCCGGGCACGGAGGGTGGAAGGCGCCCGGCTGGAGGCGGCGCTGCGGCACTGCCTGCACGTGGTCCCGGGGTGAAGATCCTCCAGTCGCAGGGCCGGCCTGCGCCCGCGAGGAGCCCAACCTGCCCTCCACCCGCTGCGGAGCGCGCGGCTCCGTCTCTCCCGCCCCCCTCCCCCCACGCCTCCCTCCCGGGCCCTCCCTTCCATCGCGGGGCGCTGGAGAGCAAACGAGCTGCCAGCCCCGCTGCCTAACGGGCCTCGGCTTCCCGCAGGTTCGCCAAGCTGCTGCTGCGCCTCCCGGCCCTGCGCTCCATCGGCCTCAAGTGCCTGGAGCACCTGTTCTTCTTCAAGCTCATCGGGGACACGCCCATCGACACCTTCCTCATGGAGATGCTGGAGACCCCGCTGCAGATCACCTGAGCCTGCAGCCGGCCTCCGCCAGGAGGCGCCCTGGGCCGGTGCGGGTGGACCCCCGCCGCGCACATGATCCTCCACCCCCCACCCTGACCCCTTCCTGTTCCCAAAATGTCATGCTTACAATAAAGAAACCTTTCTACACATGAGACTTTTATAGGTGGAGTTTTGTACAGACATTAAAGGTAACCTTTCTTTGCTATTTAAGGGGCCAGGGATCTTTCTGGAAGTTCTTGGGAAAACTAACCAAGCCTCTGTACATATAATTGGTTTAAATTATTTTTTCACTTGCCATGGAAAGCAAAGGAATGAATAATAAATATATATGATGTTGGCACTGCTTGGAGCATGGGGTGTGTTTTGTGCTGCAAGGGAGTTACCCCAGCGGTGGGGGCTGGTGCCCTGAAACAATGAGTCCTACAGTTAGATACCCCGAGTCCAAGTGGGGCACAGCCAGCTTTACCCCGGGGCAGCCCCTGAGAGACTGGGGACAGACACTCAGTCATCCTGGGCTTCTCGTTTTGTGTTTCTTCCTAAGAATAATGAGTACAGATCACCTTGTCCCGACTGGAAGAATTTCAGTATAAGACCAAGGGAAGATGTTCTCTTGATGGGGGAAGATTCTTGGATCCTGGGAATTGGTGGGAGGTAGTAACAAAGAAATGGATTTTTCTTTCGTTGAGCAGCGATAACAAAAAGACCAGAGAACACCAAATTTGTTTTTCATCATTACCTAACCCTACGGAGCCTGTTCTTAAAAGGGAAAGAGAGAACGCCTCCCCCAGCTTCTAGCCGATGACCTAGTGGTCTGGGAACCCTGCTGTCTGCTGGAACAGAGAGCTCCTCGAGGGTAGGAACTGTGTCTAACTGATGACACAGCCAGCCCGTACAGCCCATCTTCTTCAAGTCACCTTCCTGCCATCGGCAGATAAACAAATTTGTGCTATGACTTACGAGGTGCCTGCTAGGGTTGTAGAGTGTACAACCTGAACAACCACACGTGGCAGTCCAGCTTACCTTCTCTGCCACCAGAACTGACCCAGGCAGGGTCTGGCATGCAGTAGGCACACAGTAAATGTTTGTGTTGAATTGGGTTCTACATAACTGGAAATAATCCCCTAAAGTGCATTGTGGATGACAGTTGCCTCATCCCTCATCAACAGCTTATCCTTTCAGAAAATCCCAGGTCTAACTCTCCAGTCCAAATATATCCATCAGTGATCATACAGTTTTGGAGAAATTAAAATGATTTTATTCCTGGGAAAAGTTAAGGGAGCCCTTAGCTTTGAACATGAAACAATGGAATTAAAACCTTAATTTTGATTTTTTCCCTTTAATCTGCATTTATTGTGGACTATGATGAAAATGATTGGTGCGGGAAGAGACTAAAATTTAATTGTGCCTCCCCCCTACCGATCTTTTCCCTCCACTAACATAACTCACTGGACATATTCAACTGCCCTGCAGGTGACATGTAGCTTGCAGATTCCCATTTGTGGTAACCAAGTGTCACCCCAACCTTTGATCCCTGCCTCAGAGAAGCCCAGCTCTCGCCAGGAGCCAAATGCAGGAGCTGAAGGCCCAGCGGGATGGTGTGTCTCGCAGAACTGCGGCCACAGAGCCCACTGAGCTGGGCAGGAGCTGGGCAGGCAGCTCTTCCCGGGCTGCTCCATGACACCTGGGGCCCCAGAGGCCACCGCCTTCCAGTCTCATACCACCAGATGAGCAACTGAGTGCATGTTCAGTCTGCCGTAGTAGTTTCCGGAAGCTTCTGAACAGAGAGAACGTCCTCCTCCAGGTGGCCTTACCAGGAAGAGTCAGCTTGGGAGATAGCAGATTGTCCCACTAAGCCGACTAACGTTTTCTGAGTCCCACGACCACGTACTACCAGGACTGACTTCTGCAGGTAACAAAATTGAGGGACTCAGCCTGTGTCTGTGGGGTTCTCCCAGAGCCAGGCCCCAAGGCTTTGGGGTGAACAAAGTCTGGATTATGGCCCAGCCACTCAGAGCCTGGCTCCTGGCTCCGCCAGCAGGCAGTTTTGTGTTTGGGGGAAGTTGCTAAACCTCTCTGGATCTAATTTCCTTCCCTTAGTGGTAAACATCGGTAATAACACCCACCTTATAAGGACAAAAAGATTAAGAGATACATAAAATCCAGTATAAGAGCATATGCTTCGGCCCAAAAAATGCCTGAGTTTGTGTCCTGACTTTGCCGTTCACGATGGGCGTCGTCTCACCAAGCCTCAATTAGCAGATCTGTAAAATAGGATGATTTTACCCTGTGCCCTAGGAGTCCTGTGAGGATTATATAAGATGACATGTGCAAGACTTTTATCATAGTGCCTGGCATAGAAAATGGACAAAAGTCAAATTTTATTTTCTTCTGAGAGGTGAGTTGTAGTTAGAACTTAATCTCCAGTTTTTGAGATTACCAGAACATTCCATGCCACAGCCTGGTTAGGATCACCCATGGTGCTGCATAAGGAATTTAAAAACTCTGGCTTCTAGTTTTGGTTTAACACTTTTACTCCAGTTTGTATCTTCATCAGCAAAGTGGACATAAGCCACCCCACTCACCCATCTGTGCTCGCTCGGTGCCCAGGCGCCTGTGTGAGCTCTGAGGCCGTGCACAGGGGAGGGTTCTGGAGCTGCAGCCTGTGTTCCACAGCACGTGGTGGCACTTGTGCAGAGAGGTGCCACTGTGATAAGCAAGGATCTTGGGTCAGCCCAGCTGGCCTCCACTCATCTCTTCTCCCATCACTGAGTGACCTTGGGCAAGTGACAGAACCTCTGAGAACCTCTTGTGCCCTGGGAGGAGAACTAGTCCCTGCTCAGGGGCTTGCCAAGAGAACGGCACGAGACGCTCTATGCATAGCACACGGGGAGCTCTCAGCTGACTTTGGTTATTATTATTAATCCAAATGTGTTCTATGGGATTCCTTTACTGAAAAGAAACTCGTGGACAGCACAGAAAAGCCCCTCCCACAGCAACTGCTTCCCCACGCATTTATTCTTCAGCCCGCAAGTTCCCCACAAATCAGCCTCCACCCCCCATGTTTACACCCCATTGGTGAAATGTGGTGCCCTACCTTCCCCAGATGGTGGATATGGAAATCAATGAGACAATTGTGCGACAGCCTCAGCAACGTCACCCGTCACCCTGCTCCCTGCTCAGCATGAGCCCAGATGGCCTGTCTGAGCCCTTCACCGGGCGCGTCAGCTGTGATGGTCTACGGTGATCAGTTCTGGGGTAAGCGCAGGCCTCTGAGCAGGGCGGCCAAGCTCCGCCCCACAGGCCCCAAGGAGGAAAGCGCCAGTCGGTCTCTTTGAGCAGCAGCCCGCTGTCTCTGCCCAGGCTCTCCTCTCCGCCCGGCACAGCCTCCGAGCCGGCTGTGCCTATCCGAGTCCTACTGACCCTAAGAGGCCAGCTCAAATGCCACATCCTCATTTCTTTTCCTGATCGCTCATCTTTGTGATTTTACCATTATTTTGTGCTTCCATTTTAAACACATCTACACTGTGCTTTGCGCAGTTGACTAGCTGTCAATACTATCAACTTCACTTGTAGCGCCTTGAGGGCACAGGTCATGTCCGATTCCACCCTGTCTCTCCAGCAGCTCTGAGCAGAGTGCCCAGTGCAAAGTCGGCATTCAGGGGCTGTTTCCTGGGATTGGTGCCTTTGGCTTCAGCCCTGAGAGCTGGCAGCCTGCTGCAGTAGTGAGTCCCAGAACAAGTCCAGGAGCCGGAAAAGCGGCCTTGGGCAGAGCGTTAACAGGAGGTGTAAGGTCTCCACTATCTGCCAACTGGCTCTTCCACGGCACAGTGGGCAGTGAGCAGAGGAGTTGAGGCACATCTCTGCCTTTGGGGAACTTACAATTGGGAAAAAGTAGAAGGTTCCAGCACCCAGGAATGGTAAGAAATGCTGTTTACAGAACTTGTGAGTTTGCAAAGTGCCTAACTGTTTGTGGTGCCAATCCACCTGGGAGAACTAGGGAGGGGAGAGGGCTTGTGTCCATCACAGTGATGAAGAAGTCAAGGCCTGGAGACTGGAGATTCAGTGACCTGTCCCCGGACACACGTGGTGGCAGTGGGAGGGACTCAGCCTCTCTCACTGCCGTGCAGGGCGAGTCTCCTCAAGTCCAGGACCTCTGGTCCTGTGTCCTCAGCCAACTTTATACTCTGTGCCCAAGAAATATCTGCAGATGGAGGATTGGGATATACACCGAGAAAATATAAAATAACAAGAATGGTGGTTTTTAATAATGTGCAAACACATTGGGCAAACACATCACATTTAGCTTTGAAATTTTCAAGATCTTTAGCACAATGATGTTTTCTTTGGATGGTTCTCTTTTACATTTGTCTTCAGAACTGGTTTGGAGGCCACTGAAGAAAAATGATCTCATGGTCCTACATTAAAAACTCATTAAATAACAGTAACTACAGCAACTGCCGTATGACCAAGACCCACGCCCGCCCTGCCTGCCCAGAACCCACCGCACACCAGGCCCCCTGCTCATCCTTGCACACCCCCAGCTTTAGTCCATCTACTGTTTAATAGGTTTGTCTATAGATTTGGCCCTGGACGATTTTTGGCTGCTTCCAAAAATCAGATCCATCCTCGGTGAATGATAGTTTGTCACAACTGACGTAATTCAAAAGACTGGGGTTCAGGCTCTGGGGAACCCTTCCCCCCAAATGATCTCAAGGCTTCAGGCAGTGAGCCAATAATGCCTTTTCCCAGGAGAAACTCCCAGTCCGGGATTAACAGGGCTTCGCTGGGGGGTCTGGAGGGGGCGCGCAGTGGAAAGAGGCTCCCTTCCCCGCAGCAGGCAGGGAGGCGGGCTGGGAATGAAGCCAGACGGTGGGGGGGTCGGGGGGTAGACCTGGCGACCAAACCCTTTCCCAGCCAGGGAAGGGCAGCCTTCACCCCTCCGTGGACATATCCCACGTGACGGTGCTGGGCACACAGTCCTCTCTGACCACACTGACTGGGCCCAGGCCCAGGCCCCCCCAGAGGCTCTCAGCGGTCAGTGCAGCTTCAGGGGTGCTAGCGACCCGCCCAGCCCCAGAGGGACCCCTGGTGCCAAGAGCGTTGGTCGCGGGCGCCCTCTGCTGCCAGCTCGCGGCGGTGCACCCGCCTTCCTGGGAGAGCGGCTTCCGCCAGGCCGGGGAGCGGCGGGGTCGCTGGAAGAGAAAGCGAGCGATTGTTTGAACGATGACCCTTAAATGCGCCCAGACGGTCAGACAGGCTCCTGGCCAGATTCCCACCCACAGGGGCTTTAACTGCGGGGGAGACGGGCTGAGGACGGGCCTCCCGCAGGACGAGGACTCCGAGGGGCCGCGCGTCTCCCGGGGCCGCGCGGGGCCGGGAACCCGTCCGGGCCGGGGGTCCGCGGGCTGCAGGGGACGCCGGCCGAGGGCAGGGGCGCCGGCAGGATGAGGCCGCATCAGGCCTGGGGCGCTCGGTGCGACAGCACATGTTCCCACGCGACACTGGCCATTTTCTCGTAGGCAGAACTGGGGACTTTTGAGGGTGACTGAATGTGTTTTCAATGGGCCCCTGTCTCCGGGAGTCAATCTGTTGTTCTTTTCCTGTAAAGGCCGGGGATCCGGTGTAGAGCAGAGGGTAAACGTGCTATTTCGGCCCTTCCCAAGTCTGCAGAGCCAGACACAGGCGTTCAAAGCAGACCGAGGCGCCAGCGCCCTTAGCAGTAGCAACGCTGCCGTCAGGTTACCTGGAGGAGCCGGTGGGGGACCAGGGGTCGGAGGGCCCTGGGGCCCCCTCCCAGCCACGCAGGGGGCTCCCTAGCTGCCCTTGGGCGGGTCACTAGACCCTTCCTCCGCCAAGTCCAAGATTCTGGGTAAGTGATCCAAGTTTCCTTCTACCTCATTGAATCAATAACGTCTTTCAGAAATTCGCTGGCGTTCTAGCCCATGGCTTCCCACGGGAGCAGGGGACTGCCCAGAGAAACCTTGGGAAGAGCCTGTTACTTAGAAAGCCCAGACACTGGCGGATGAAACGAACAGATTAACAACGTTGCATTACTAATTGACTGGTGGCTGTGGGTTTAGTTCTCTAAAATGGTGGAGGTATAAAGATGGTTTTTAACCCCAGGTGAACAGAACTGGGTTTATCCTTCTCAGCTGACGGCCGAACAGACCATTCAAGGCACTTCTTTCACTTTTCCCCCTTGATCTGCTCTCTCAGATTGAAATCCTCCCCAGTGCCCGCTTCTGATTTCTCATGAGCTCTTGAAAATCACTTCCTATTTGTTATTTCTACATGTGACATCAATGGGAATTATATAGTAGTATTTTGTGTGTTTTAAAAATGTACATGAATGAATTTTATTTTTATTTTTATTTTTTTGCTATCAATTTCCTTTTGGTTCATTCTCCGTTTTACGCAGTACTGTGCTTTGAGGTCCATCAGTGATGCTGTGTGTGACTTTAGCCAGTTCCTTCTGTTTGCTGCATGGTGCCCCTGCGAACTCCTGGGGCCAATGATGCCTCAGCATCACAGGTGTTCTTGCTGGGTCCCCATGTTGACCTGCTCAGGAGCTTCTCTGGGCACATCCCAGGAGCAGAACTGGCCTAATTGTAGGGCCGAGTCTTGCTAATGGGTTTCAGCCCCGAGCAAGTTCACTGTGGATTCAGTGAGACCGAGGAACGACAATGGAACCTTCAGAGGGTGAAGGGGTTCATTACCAGCTTGTTCTCCCAGTGACAGGTCGAGCACTAGAATTACATCTGCATCTGCAGGTCTGTAATCCTCCTTCGTCTCTGCCTCTGCCCAGAGCACGGGGCAGAGCTCTCTGTATAGCAACTCAGTCAGTAATAGCTTATTGCCTGCAGGTGTGGAAGCAGTGCCCTAGCAGCAGGCCAGTTACATCACCAAGTAGTTTAGGTTCAGGCAGGGGTCCTGGCCATGGGAACCCCAGCTTTCCCCGCAGGTAGTCACGTACACATTTCACTCACACTTCTGACTGCTCTCCAAGAGTTTGCACTGATGTATGCTACCACCAGTGCCTGTTTCTGCGCATCCTTCCTAGCATTTAGTGTATAGTTCACATTGCTAATTGCGTCAGTGTGCTGTGTCATGCCAAGTGAGAGCTTCCCTGAATTGCCCTTCTCTTATTAGTAGAAAAACTGAGCTCCTGTCAGAGTCCTCCTCACCTCTTCAGATCTCCCATTCCACAACTTACCTGTTTAGTGTCCTGAGGGCCTCTTGACCGAGTTTTCCTTAGTGACCTAAAGCCCCCATAACGTTCCGCAAAGCGTCTTTCTCATAGGAAAGCAATAGGCTTCATAAGTTGTTCCCATTATCCCTTTACTTAAATAAATGATAAGATTTATATGCAACTTCCTCAGAAAGATAACTTTCACATCTTGGCAGCAAATAGAATACATAAGGCATGTATAGATCCTATGACAAATTTTGGGTCAAAACTTAGACCAGCTTGCTGTTGATCGTAGCTTCTACGGAGCGGAGAGGGGCCTGCTTGGTTAATAAGCCTCAGATGGCCAGTGGGACTTTGACTGATCTTTATCACTGTCTGTCATTTCTACCCTAAGAGGGGTGTTGGAATAACTATCTCACATTCTGAAGCAGACACATAGGTGCAGGTAGAGCTCCCTAAAAACGGTTTGGGGATGGGTCCAGTTTTACTTGGATATAGAAAAAAGAGACATCTCAAGAAGAGGACTGCGTGGGATGGTAACCTCAGTGATGGGTGATACGGTGTTGCGTAGACAATAAAGAGGTGGCTGACTGAGAATTTGGAAATTATCTTCAAGTGCCTGCTTTGTTGCTTATCTTAATTAAAAATTAGGCCTGACCTAGAGGGAATTGTCACCTTTTTTGGGGGGCAAATACCTAATACATAATGTGCTTTGTTCACCCTTCTACTGTATTTCTCCACTTCTCTTAACTGACCTTAACTGTTTAAGGCAGGAGTTCCTTAAACATTGTATATATCACACCTTTGAAAGCTATAGTGGTTATAAGTACCTTCCCCCAATCTAATACCATTTATTAACGGGAACAGATTCTCTGATTCTGAGGCAGTCAGCTCTATCCACTTCCCACTCTGTGGCTGGAAGTTCTGGAGTCTTACTGGAGAAAGCTGCTTTGCCCCAAGGTCTCAGAAACATTTTCCTGTTCTACGTCTGTAGGAATTGATCCAGCAAGAGACTCCAGGAGCCCAGTGAGGGTGGAAGCATCGGCGTGGTGAGTGGGAGCGCGACAGGCCCCCCTGAGTCGCAGCTGTCAGAGCCGTGGTGGGGCTCTGATTCGCCCTGCCCGATACCCCCACCCTCTCCCAGGCCCGGACACTGGGAATGGGCTTCTCCTGCGGTGCAAATGGTGCTTCTCCCGTAGAGGAGCAGAAGCCCTCGTTTTGGGGCTACGGTGGAAATGGGAGATTAGGAAGAGAACAAGAGTACAGCTGCATATTACAGTTGAAGAGCAGGAGGCTCAGAGAGGTTGGGAAACTTGCCCGTTGGTCACACAGCAAGTAATGGAGCCAGGTGTCTGCCTGACTCGAGAGACAAGCTCTTAATTTCTCCTCGGTTACCCCAAACTGAAGGATGAACTCAGCCCCTCTGCGCTCTGTCTCCCTCAAACCACAACGCCCAGGCCGCTGGCACTTCTGTGGCCACTTCTCACAGGGGCCGGCCCTTCTTGCCCAGCACCTGAAGGCAGAGCAAAGGGACTCGGCTGAAGCTGCCCGCAAGTGAAGGGCAGAGAACGTGTGTGTTCCA
Organism: Manis javanica; assembly: GCF_040802235.1. Classification (NCBI taxonomy): domain Eukaryota; kingdom Metazoa; phylum Chordata; class Mammalia; order Pholidota; family Manidae; genus Manis; species Manis javanica. The sequence continues at coordinate 3,621,798 of NC_133169.1, forward strand.
ACCATGGCAGGACCGGCTCTACCCCACCGCTGGGGCTTGCAGCCTCGAGCTTCTGTTCCAGAGGAGCTTCTCTTCTGTGCCAGCTGCAGGCACGACGGGGTCCAGGAACCCAGGGGGTCTCTCCTGGACTCCATGTGCCATCCATAGGTCTGCTTTCTTCTCTGTAGAGTCGTTCCTGGCATGCTTCACTGAGGATGACTACAGGGCTCTAAGGCAGCCTGCTCGCAGGCCCTGGACCCTGGCCAAAGCAGGGGGGCATTTCTCTTCCCCCCTATTCCAGCAAAAAGCCTGAAACAAGGGTTTGAAACCTCTAATTGGTTGGAAGTGAGTTCCAGATACACCTGTGGTCGGGGGGAATGGTTGGAGGAAGAGCAATATCTGAATCACAGGGTCTGAGAACGTGAAGGCTGGTCTCCTAAGATGCAGGAAGAAGGAGGCATGGGCACCAGAAGGGGTGCAAACGGACACTGGGGGCAGAGACCCGAGTGGTTCACATGACCGGCAAGTTCAATGTGCAGTCACCTCTCCTACCGCGTTCTGCTCCCCGGACCCTCCCTGCACGTACCAGGTGTGCCGGACCCTGGCGGAGAGCTTGTCTACGTTCCTCCTTCTATCTTCTGCACACTTCTGTGAGTGAGAAGCCCCATGACTCCCTTTTAATGATGAGGATATCAAACTCAGGGAAGTTACAGAATTAAGTCAAGTGCCACCCAGCTGGGAAGGGACGGAGCCCGAATTCAAACTCAGGAGCGACCGAGCTTAAATCACAGCCCGTTCACCATTCCCCTCTACTGCAGCAAAGACAGCGGATCTCAAGGAAAAAGGACGGCCTGCCTTCTATGGATAACGTAAGGCCCCCTCCCCACCCTCACCCCCACCCTACACTGTAGGACAAAAAGCACAGACCCACACTTTCACTGCCTATGATTTCTCTTTTTGAAATTCTGAATTTCCGCCCCATTCAGAGACACGTCCTCCCTTGGAAAGACACCACCCACGCAAGAGAGCTGGTGTCACCAGGGCACCGCTCTTTGGGGTTGTCCCCAGCCAGAGATATGCTGTATTTGTTTTTCAGCTGAGGAAGGCTATTCTTCCCCCAAGCTGTCTGCTTCCAAACTGGCTAAACCACTTTAATGCAAACTTTCCAAGCAATTTCATCCCTAGGGTGGAAACAAAGCATGGAATGATTTGGAGCAAAAAGATGATTTTTGGACAATTACGAGTGAGTGAAAACAGGAGGTTATAATGGAAGTTGTCTTTCAATCCTTAACTCCAGCATTTTGTAAGCAAGAATTGTGTCCCCCAGGTTTTGGTGGTGGGAACGTGAGGCTGAGCGGTTGTCTGGAACTGTTTCTAGATGTTCAATAATTAGAAACAGCGACGCTGACGCAGGAGCCCATTGGTTGGGCTGCACAACACTGATTCACATAAGTAAAAAAGGGGGGAAAGTATTGGAATTGTGTAAAGATAAAAACTGAACAAAGACTAGCTGATATTTTAAGAGTGACTTACATTTCTCCTTTCAAAATTGCACCGTCTAATGTCTAATATCGCTAAGGCCTGTTTGTGGAATGAGCTGGAAGCAAAGTGGGAAATTTTTCAGTAATGATGGGAAGGTAATCTCTTATTTGGGGCAGGCAGTCACGGAAGGAGACAGTGTGGCGTAGCCGTGAGTCAGGTGATGCACCAGGAAGTTGATTTGTCTGCAGAAATGTATTTTGAAACTTGGTCCAGGATGGGATCAGACATGTTCCAATTTCCTCGAAGAGCTTTCAAAGCTGGAAAATACCCAGCTGTTGTCCATGATTTGGACACATGCTTCCTGGAGGCGGAGAGATGCCTGTTGGAGCACCCCTCCCAACTGGGTGATTTCCAGGGCCTTTGCATTTTACTGTGGGTGCGATTACCTGGGGCGTGTGGAGAGCTGTGCACACACACACACACACACGTAAGCACACAGAGATGCATGCACACACATGTGCACATGCACATGCGCCTGCACACACACACATGTACACAGAACCATTTGGGCAGTGAGGCTACCATGGGTGCAGCGAAAGAGAGACCAGAAGGCATAGGTGGGAACGGAAATTTCTCGCACGTGGAATAAACCGTATTTCTGCTCACCTAGGAGTGTGGCATTCACAGCCACCGTGGACAGCATTGCGGCTTCTGTTTTCTTTCCTGGGTCTGTTGAGGGCCGACGAAGCTGGGTGGCAGGTAGGATGCAGACCATGGATGGACCTTCCTAGGCCTCTCTGCTCCAGTCTTGGGACGGTTCTGCAAGCAGCTGTGGCTGTGGCTGGGCCCTCGCTGGCACATAACCGGCTCTGTAACTGTCTGTTGAGGGAGTAAATGGCACCTCTCAGACCAGGGCTGAGGGCTCTGGCCTGGAGCCGTCCCAGATCTTCCATACAGAACATAAACATGGAGGCGCCTCTTCAGGGAGTAGTGTGCCATGAGGGGCTGGGACCGGGAGCTCGGGGGAGCGGCTGCCCAAACCTGTCCCGGGAGGCTGACGAACGGGACACACCTGGCACACACCTCTTCTATGTACCTGAGGGGCTCGCCTAAGTGCAGAGGGGCCAGAGGGCCAGGTGCTGACCTTGGGCCTGGCCCTGGTGCTGTCAGGTGGGCCCTTTTCAGGAGTTAAGGCATTCAGTGCTCACCAAACATCTACTGTATGTAGAACAGGCATTTACTCTGTGAGAAATGCATGCCAGGTAACAGGGCGATATTCACAGTCCTATTCAGTTCATGCCAAAAACACTGTATAAGGGCAAATATGGTAAATAAATCCATAGAAAATGTGAGAAATGCATGCCAGGTAACAGGGCGATATTCACAGTCCTATTCAGTTCATGCCAAAAACACTGTATAAGGGCAAATATGGTAAATAAATGCACAGAAAAAAGATGGGGGGGCTGCGCTTTGTTACGGATGGTTGCTTCCGGAGCAGGATGGACCAGGGCGGTGGGAATGGGTCTTTTCCTCTTTATGCACCTCTGTTTCTTTTCACAGTGAGCGTGCATTCAGATACCACTTCTGAAATTTTCAAAATATTTCCCATTGTTTGTCATTAAATACATATGGATACATGTGTATCTGTTTATTCTCTGCCTCCACCATGAGGGGAAGGACTATCTGGGGGAACCTCAAGGACTAGGGGGTGTCTATTTTGTTTACCATTGCATCCACAGAATGTACAACAGTATCTAGCACAGAGTAAGAATTCAATACACGTTTATTGATTAAATGAGCGAATTATTGATGAAATAAGAAACTGGAAAAAATGTGCTCCAAATGGAGGGCTTACGTCTCTGGAACAGAGCCTGGCTCATGCTAAGTACTTAATGTGTGAATTTAAATTAAATACTTTGGTGTATAAGGCTTGGCACCTGCTCTTAGAGATTTTAAAATCCAGACATCCACACTTATAACCATGTTACAAACCAGGTTATGGAAAGCCTCATAAAACAAGTATGAGCAAAGAGTGAAGGGGCTCAGTAAAGGGAGCCACGCGTTCCATTATGGGTAATCAGAGCAGGCTTCCTGGAGGAGGTGAGGTCTGAGAAGGACTTCAGGAGATGATGTAATAATACCCTGGGGCTGCCTTTACAAAACACCATAACCTTGGGGCTTAAAACAACAGAAATTTAATTTCCCACTGTTCTGGAGGCTGGAAGTCCTGTCAAGGTAGAGGTAAGACTGTGTTTCTTACAAATGCTGTTGGGGGTGTGCCCACTCCCTGCCTCTCCTAGCTCCTCGCGGCTGCCTTGGAGTTTCTCGATTTGTGGCTGCCATCACTCTAGTGTCTGCCTTGTCTTCACATGCCTTCGCCTTTGTCTGTCAATCTAGCCTCTGCCTGTCTCTTAGAAGGATGCATGCAATGATACATGCAACCACATTCACGGCCCAGCCAGATAACCCAGATAATAACCTGCTTTTCTCAAGATTCTTAGTCTCTCCTTTTGCCATTTAAGGTAATATTCACAGCTTCTGGGCATTAGGAAGTGAGTATTTTGGCGGGGGTCTTTTTTCTTTCTGTCGTAGGTGGGCTTTGAGATGCGGAGAGGAGCAGGAAGGTGTTGGAGGTGGAGAGATCCATATATACTGAGTCCTGGAGCAGGAAATCATGATGAGGCTCAAGGAATTGGTAGGCGGTTTGTCCATGGCAAACCTAGGTGTGTAAAAGGGAGGAGTGGGCAATTTCAGCACTTAGTACACACACTCAAAGGACTGAAAACAGCAACGCACACAGATACTTGTGTGTTAATTTCACTGCAGCATTATTCACAACAGCCAAAAGGTAGAAACAACACGTGTCCAGTAACAAAAGAATGGATACACAAGAGATGGTATATCCGTACAATGGAAAACCATTCAGCTGTAAAAAGGAATGAAGCTCAGACACAGGCTAGAGCAAGGATGAACGCTGAAAATACGCTGAGTGCAAGGAGCCAGACACAAAAGGGAAAATACTGTGTGATTCCACATATATATGAAACCTCTAGGATTCAGATCTCTCAGCAAATTCATGGAGACTGAGAGTAGGTTAGAGACTTCATAGGCATGGGGAGTTACTGCCTAAGGGTTGCAGAGTTTCTGTTGGGGATGATGAAAACGTTTGTGGTTGCACAACATTATGAATATACTTATTGAGACTGGATTGCACACTTAAAAATGGCTACAATATCATACCATTCCACATTTGCCTAAACCCATAGAATGCATAGCACCAGGATTGAACCCTGATGTACACTCTGGATTCTGGGACATGTAATGGACCCGTAATGAGGTCAGTGTGCGCTCATGCATTGGAATAAATGCGCCATCTGGGGGGTTGCAAGTGATGGGGAAGGCTGTGTGTGTGGGGGGGGCATGGGAGGTGTATGGGGAATCTCTGTAACCCCTCTCACTTTTGCTGTGAACCCAAAACTGCTCTAAAAAATGAAGTTACTTAAAGAAGGTTACAGTGGCAAATTTTATGTATACATATTTTACTGCAAGAAGAAAAAGAAAAAAAGGGAAGGGTGGGCTTTATGACTGAGTTGGTGCAGGCATGAGCGTCCAGATGAGGGAGGGAACTGTGCAGAGGCTGGGCTCCTGCCTGGAGCTGTTGGCAGGTCCACACGGCCACCCGCCGGGCTGCAGGGCGGATTGGCTGCTGCTCCCTCACTGGGCATCACCTTGGGCCCTAGGGAGCTGCCTTGCCCAAGGCTATGCCCCCTTCCAGAGGGCAGACGGCCACCAACGACTGGCCGCCGTCTGGACCCGGCCTCAGTTCGGGACTGCTCTGCAGAGCCCTCCCTGCTCCAGTGCTCCGGAACGACCAGCGAGGCCTCGGTTTCCGAGGCGGGTGGGCCAGCTTCTCCCGCTGGCCTATCCTGCCTTCCTGGCCTATCTCCCCAGATCCTCCCCAGGACACCTGTGTGCAGTTCTCCCATTTAAGTCTGTTTCCGGACAGTCCAGTCTGCAACAGGAACACTTGGGGATTTTGTTTTGTGCCTTAGTGTAGGGTTGGCAGGCGGAGAGCTGTGACTTGGGGACCATCATCTAGGCGGAACCGCGTAGGATTCGTCAGGGGAGGAGAGGCCAGGAGTGGGAGAACCGCTCGAGATCCTATTGGAGGAGGCAAGGGTCCGAAGTCGGATACTGGCAGGGAAAAGGGGAGACGCACAAAAGAGTTAGAGGCCGAATTGGCAGGCGAGGGCAGTCATCCCAGGTGAACACGGAGACTGTGGGTGTGTTTCTGGGGCCTTGTGCAATCTGAAACCCAGATCACAGTCCTTGGCTGGACCCCGTAGAAGCCACTCCAGTCCCCAAAGAAGCCATAAATATTTATCCATAATAATAAATATCCAGCCCAATCACCACGAACTATAATCCTTAAAATATATTACTCTAGCTTCCCACAGTGCTTTCACCACAAAATGATAATTTATCACTATTCTTTCTAGACAGGGTCGTTTGGTGAAACTAGTTTTGGAGATCTTGTCTATTTTATCGTTCAGTGATATTTATACAAAGATCTTTAACATACAGTATTCTCACCCCTACAGAGCCAGGAAATGTTTGCCTTTCTACACCATCTGATATACTTTCTCTTACAGACAACTAAGGGCGCGGTAATATAACCCAGTTCCTGTTTTTATGTTGGCTGTCGGGATGCTCGGGGCGAAGGTCTGTGCCAGGTTGCAGAAACACCTGGCACTTGGTTTTCTGATGCAATCATTCTTTTTGTTCTTTACCTTCATTCATGGAGCCTTTCTCAGTACCTGCCCCTTGGCCTTTTCTTTTGATAGCTTCGTGGGACACACTGTCATTTGTTGTGTTCAAGTCCTTTTGGGAAGTTGGCAAGGTGTAGACACGAAATGGGAGGATAAAGGCAGAGTGTGGTGGGCACTGTGGCGGGAAGACGAGTGAGTTATCTGGGCCGTGGGCTCCCTCTGTGCTTCTCAGATGCACCACAGGGGCAGTGGCCAAGGCACAGGCACGGCTTGTGCACCAGGACTGCGGGCGGACCCTGAACTTCCCCAGCCTTGTGCCCATACAGCCACTGGGGGCCACATGAGGCTGCTACGCTCACAAGGGGGCAGAGGCAGCCAATGGAGGCCCCAAGCACCTTCAGGCAAGAGGGGCCACACCCCGCACCTCCCTGGGTGTTCCCCACATGGCTCTGGATCCACGGAGAGGGGCGTGGGAGCCGGGTGAGTGAGGCCTCCCCTCCACCACACTGAGCAGCTGCCTGTGCTGATGACCAGGCACGTGTTAGCCTCTGGCCGCCTTCCCTGGACGGCTAATCGGCAGCCTGACTCCACTAGGCTCCTAGGAGCGGAAGGGGCTCATACACGAAAGCAGCCATGTGCCCTGCCCTCTGCTGTGGAGTCTGGCACTGGGGACAGCAAGTTCCTGAAGCCCGGCTGTGGCACCAGCCTGGAGGCCACCAGGAACTCTGCCAGGAGGCTGGGGAAGCGGGAGGTCTTCCTTGCTGCCTCTCTGCCATTGCTGCGGTTTCTCCAAGCAAGCCCACAGCTAACACCACAGTGCCAGGAGGACAGTGCAAAGGCCGGAGGTCCTGGAGCAGAGCCCGAGCGAGAGGTGGACGGGCTAGTGCTGCAGAGGCCAGGAGAGAGCTGCCTGGAGGATGGATGTGAGTGGGAGCAAGGCCGGGGCAGGAGCACGGGGGTCCTCTGCACCCTGAAGCCTCTGTGACCTAGACGCCCTGCCTCTGTGTAAGTTTAGGCAATGTCTCCAGGAAGGCTTCTGCTCACAAACCTTCCCCACCTCACTACTCTTTGGACCCAGAGAGGGAGGCCTTATACCCCATGGCGTCGATTGAGAAGTGGGTTTGGGGGCCCTCGGAATCCCATGGCCCATCCGGAGCCTCTGACTCTGAACGGCTACTAGAATTCAGCAGAGGCCTGAGACACCTCGTGCCAGAGCTCTGTGGTGGACCCTGGAAATGGCTAAACACCCTGGACCAAAACAGACCCCAGCAGAGCTGGGAGGGCGCTGAAATCCAGGGCTGTCCGTGCATCATCACCTTCCTTTTAAAAGTCTTGGAGGTCTTTGGAGGCCTGTGTTGCAGGCCCTGGTTCCCTGAATCATTATCTTTGAGGGTGGCTGGATATTTGTCTTTTTAAAGCTCCCAGGAGAGATGCTCGTGTGCAAGCAGGGTTGAAATCCAAGATGCTTATTCCACATCTGGGCGGTCGGCCCAGAAAGGTGACTCACCAAGGCTGCGAGCCAGGCCTGGGACCAAGTCTTTAGCGCCCTGTGCAATCTGACATCACCCTGTGGCAGCGAGGCTGCGAGGCCCGCACACCCCTGCGGCACCCCCGGCCTCCCTGGTCCCACTCAGCCACACTGCACTGCTCTGCCACGTGTTCACGCTATGCCTGCTCCTTAATCTACTTTTTAGAGTGAAAATATGTTTACTTGTCTCTCTGATTCCCTCATTATATCATAACGCCCATGAGGCCACAGACCACAACCAATTAAACTGTAGGCCATGGTCCCAGAACAAGGGCTCTGAGCCCCGTGGGGTCTGGAGAACCATAGAAGCTGAGCATCTCCCAGCACAGGAGGCATCAAACACAGTGGAGAGGGAATCCACTCTGGAAGCAGGCGAATCCGTTTTGGAATCAGCTTTTGAATCTGAGCTCTGAAGCCTGGCCTTGCCGGGCTTCAGTTCCCACAGCATAAATGAGGCTCACGGGCTGTGGTGGCCACGGCGTCAGTGCGTGTGTCGGCGCCTGTCCTTTAGGTGTGTGATGCCATCAGGACAGGCAGGTTTGCCTCTGTGACAAACTTCAGAATCTCAGTGCGCAGAGCACAGCCTTCCTTCTCCCACACACTGCAGGCTCCGGGGAGGGCGGGGGGCTCTGCGGGTCACAGGCCCTCTGGGACCCACGGTGGCAGAGTCTTCAGGGCCACCCCCTCAACATCAGGTTCAGGGATCTCAGGGGTGGGGAAAGAAAACACGGCGAGTCACAGGGCTGCTGCAAAGCGCTCTCCCCGAGGGGGTGCACATCACTCCATTCACAGCTCAGTGGCCAAGGCAAGTTGCAGGAACACATCTAGCTTTGAGGGATGTGAACTCGACTCAGGACCGGTGGTGAGCACTGGTAAGGTCCACCGCGGTGTGTAAGGATCCATTAACCCCGGGGCAGAAGGAGCCGTCAGCACCCTGGGCCGAGAGCCTCCGCACTCCCTGCTGGGGCCGGGCTCGGGGCCGGGGCTCACTCCCGTGTCCCGCGGCTGCCCGGGGAGTCGCCTGTTGCTCTGACTCTTCTTTCTTCTGAGCCACTTCCTCTCCTCTAGTCAGATACTGAAAAGAAACATTTCCCATGGGTTACAGAAAGGTCTGAGCAAATGGAATGAAATTCCACCGGCAGGCCTTCCAGTTCAAGGATTGTCCCTTCTTCCAGGGTCCTAACTCCTGTCATATTTCTAAATGGCTTATGCTTGTCAGCAATAGTACCTCCTCTGTAAACAATGGAATTTGAGGTCTGACTTACAAAAGATATATCATTGTTCAAGGCAGGCTCTTGACTTGGGGTGTAAGTTTACACCATGGGCCCCTGAACAGTCATTTGCCAAGACTTCCTCTTTCGACCACCCTCCCCCAGAAGAATCTATACCGTTCTCACTGGGGGAGCCCTGAACCCTGGGCTTTGGGGTGTCCCCCTTATGCAGAAGCAACTCAGGCAGCAGGTCTACTGATTCATTAAAATAAAGGCAAAGAGCTGAGGGGGAAGAGGGGAGAGATTTAGCTCCCCAGCCTTTCTCAGCTTACATAAAGTTCTTCCCCAGGCATCAAGGAGAAACCTGGAGGTGCTCTTTGGGACCCATCACAGATGCTCATTATACTCGGTCCTGCTCTGAGTCAGCTTTTGTTCTGGGTTTCAGGATTTGGCAGTGAGAGAGGCGATCCTCTGCTCTCATGGAGTTTACATTCTGGGGAAGGAACAGGAAAACAAGGAAACCATAGGTAAAGAATCTTGTTTTAGGTGGAGTTTGTGAGGAGGAAAATAATGCAACGTAAAGAGAGGATGACATGTGTGGGAGGCGGGCTGCTATTTCACACAGAGTCGGTCGGAGGCGGGGGAGACTTTCCTGAAGAGGTGACGAGGGGCCAGAGGGGTGAATGCAGAGAAGGTACCAGTAATGCTGAGACGCGGCAGAGTATTCCATGCAGAGGATGCGTGTGTGTGTGTGTGTGTGTGTGCAGCAGTGCCCACAGGCACGGCGGGTACAGGCCATCAGGTTTTAGGCAGTTGCTACATACTCGGGGTGCTCAGCTCAGCATGCCATACCGATGGGGTAGGAGCAGGGGCAAAGGCCCTGAGGCAGGAAGTGGCTTGGCTGGTTGAGGAGCAGCAAACTTGTGACAGGGACATGGTGACCTGGTGTTCAAGAGGAGGAAGGGCAGGGGATGAAGGGCCACATCAAGATGGGTCTTCTTGTCCATGGTTAAGGGTCACGGTCTGATGCACCAAAATATAGCCCCTCCCGAAGCCCACGCTGACTTACCTCATCTGCGACACCACTCCGCCGTACGGAGGCGCACGGTTGCCACGATCTCTGGAGCTGGGAGATGCTGGTCTTCGCAGGCTTGGGAGCTCTGGGCAGGACAGCTCAGAGCTCTGTGATGACCTGCAGCATCTCCCTGAGGGGGCTTAGCATCACTTGGGAGCAGGCCTGGGGAGATGTCAGATCCTCCTTCTGCTCCTTCCCACCCTGCTCCCCCCGCCCCTTGCCCCCGCCATCCACGCAAGTCTCAGTGTTTTTGAATCTACTTCATTTCTGGGAAGTTTCTAGAGCTCTTACACAGCCCTGGAAAGAGCCCAAGAGATCAGAGGGAGGACAGGAGCCTCTCCCTCTTTGGAATGTATTACAGGATCCTGGGACTCGATGAGTGGGGAGCTCCGGAAGCTTTCAGCAAAAGGTCCTGCTGATCAGCCCTGAGGCAGGACAGGAGTTCAGAAAACAAACCCATTCTTGCCCAGCCCATCCCCATCCTCTGCTCACAGCACTCCAGTGCCCTGGGAATTGTTTTTCTTGGCGTTCCAGGGTAGTAGGTCAAGTTAAATTCTTTCTTTCAAATATTCTCCTGACATCAAAGTGGAAGGGATGCAAGGTAAAAAGAAATAAATCGAGGAGGATTCTGCATGTTTCACAACTGCTTTCATGTCTGGGATGTGCAGGAATGTCGGGGTGGGCACAGATTCTGTTATCTCCTCCAGTTCAAGGAAGGGTGGTGGGTGGGAGTGTGGTGTCCAAACGCAGAACCGATCTGGACAGATAGCAGGGCAGCAGGCTGCATGAAAGCAAGAGTCAAGGGCAAGATTTTTCAAATTGAGAGAGCGTGAACAATAAAACATGCAAGCTGGTGGGAGGTGGCCCAAGGGCCGGAGGAATGCAGGGTGACGGGGAATAGAACAGAGAGGGCCCTATTACTTCTGTGTGACCTTTGGAAGGGCACAGCTCCTGCTGGGGCCCCGATTTTGTCACCTGTAAAGTGGCATCTTTAAGTGCAGTATTTTCACGTCTCAGACCTTCCTGAATACTTCTGACCATAGACAATTCACTGTTTTCCAAAATAGCAAATGGTTCATTAAAGAACTAAAGGCGATTTAATTTTCATGGCTTGGCTTTGGTGTTCGCCTTCGGAAATTTACAGTCTGATGGAGGAGGTGGTGGGAGCATATGGGGGCGGCTGCAGAAGTCGGAAGCAGCCGGAAGTGAAGAAGCCCTGGCAGCGTTCGGGAGACAGGGTCTCAGAGAGAGGTTCCCCGGGTAAGCCGTAGAGGGCCATCTAGGAACACTCCACCCAGGAGTGGGACAGTTTAGGGGAGGGACCAGTAACCCTGGTGGGAATGAAAGAGGGCTGGCGAACTGCCAGATCTCCACCTTTGGAGGGGTAGGTGCTAATAAAATGAATGTTGATATAGGTTTTGTTTTGTATTCTGATTAGAGTTGTGGAAGATTTCCTTATTTATGTTTTCTGGAGTCTTAAAATTTTTTAAAGCATGGCTTTTAAAATCAGACAAAGGTAAGACATATCACAAAACAGTTTGCTTTTTATTATAAAATTAATACTTGATGAGGACTGAAATTTTGGAAGCTACCTAAAGGTAGGAGGAAGGAAGGGGTTGCCTCTATCTAGACACTCAGCTGTCCAGGGACAGCCGTGCTGAGGTGCTTTTCGCTTTGGTCCCACGTGTGCGTGGTCTGTTTATTGGTTCGTTTTGCCTGGCTGTGCTCAGGTTTAAATATGAACCATGCTGTTTCAAGGGCACTTGGGAGCAAGGAAGTTTCACCTTTTGTTCAGGCATTTTCCTCACTTGACTGTCCATGCTGCGAGGGTGGAGGGTTTCCTTCTTGTTGCGCATTGTGTCCGCAGCCCGTAGTTCCGTTCCTGGCACTGTGTAGATGCTCAAGAAATACTTGCCGAATGACTAAGTGGTGAAGCAGGGGAGGGAGTGGCTATTAACCTTTGCAGGATGTGAGCAGAAGCTTTGCCTTGTGACGGTTGGGGAGAAGGCTGCTGGAGTGGGGCAGGCGAGATGGGGGACCGTGGGGGGAGGGCGGTGATGCGCAGGGTTGGAAACTGAGATTTGACGTACAAGGCCGCTGGGATGCACTCCGGTCTTCCAAGCGGGGATGTTGCACGATCAAAACCAGGGGGCGGAAACGCGGTTCTGGCAGCTGCGCGGGTCGATGGCTGGGGCAGGGGGGCCACAGAGGGAAGGGGCTGCGGGCCGCGGGAGGCGCCGCGCGCTCCGGGCCTCCGGGGAGGGGCCGGCCCGGCGCAGGGGGCGCAGGGGTCCCGGCGGGCTCGCCGCCGGGCTTCGGGGCCGCAGCCAGCGGAGCTGCCGTCAGCCCAGCGCGGCCCCCGCCCTCCCGGGCCCTCGGCTGCCCGGCGTACCGGGGAGCACATCTGCGGTGTGGCCGGGTTCCAGGCCGGCCATCCGTCATCCGCGTGCACACTCACCCGGCGCTCATCACCCACCCGGCGGCCTCGCCCCTTCCAGGAGAGAGCCCTGGCCGCGGCCCAGGCGTCTGCCCAGGGTGACTCGCCAGATTCCTCCGTGAACTTTGCCTCCTCCCTCGCTCTGTTCTCCTGTTTTCTTTTAATTCAGAAAAAGCAACGGCCAGCAGTTCCCAGCACCCCCACCCTCGCCCTGGCTGGTCCCTCCCTGCGGTTTGGCAGGAGAAGCTCCTGGGCTTGTCTGGGAGGCGGGGGGCGGGAGGGGGACGCACAGGGGCCGCATGGGGCTCAGCCTGCCACGGCACATCCACAGCCCACCCCTGCCTCAGTTTCCCCACCTGGTACCCTTGTCTGATGGAACCCGCCCGACTTAGTGGGGTGGGGTCGGCGCAAATGCAGGAAGACTCGCAAGCCCAATGAGTGCTGTGGCCTGGGTTAAACAAGTACTAGTATTTAGTATTCTTAATTAGCATGAGCAGGCTTAAACCCTACCTTTAAAGATAATAGGAGAGACGTAAGTGGCCAGTTTCTTCTGTCCTCTTGGTGATCCTGCCGCGGCTTGTCCCGACAAGGGTTTGTATGCTCCCGTGTCTCAGGATGTTTCAGGACGGTGCTTTCCAAGGATCATTTGTGCAGTTTTATGGAGCAACAAAAAGAAAACATTTCATGTTTTAAAAAGCAACAACATACAATTAAAAACACACCATAAAACTCCACAAAATTAGAAATACTTGCCTGACAGGCTTTTAAAATTTAACTCAATAGACATATAGGACAGTTGAAAGACTGCAGATATAATACGAAGGAAGGGGATCTGAGCAAAGTGCTAGAGGGCAGAGCCACTTTTCGTGGACTCCGCAGCACTTTCTTAGAGGGCGTCGGTCCATTGCCACCTTGTGATGACTGGAAACTGCACCTGGCTAGGTCTTAGCGCCATCGCCCTGTGCTCCCTCCACGCCTGTGTCCACCTGAAGGCACCCACTGCCCTGTCCTGAGGCCTCTGCTTTCCCTGGCTGTCATCCCCAGTCAGCTGGGGGCTGCTGGAGGGCAGGGGTTGGCCTGAGGTGGCCCATGGGCAGCACCTTCGGGAGCCATGGGACGTGCCCCCACCATTTGATTACTGAGGACAGGTGAATGTGGCCAGGATTACAGGGGGGTGGGGGCGCTGTGCAGGTGGGTGGGAAGGGAAGCGTTTGCACCTAAATGGCCTCTCTCCTCTCCACGCACAGGGTGGCTGCTCCATTGCAGCAGCGTCAGGTGAGGATAAGGGTGGGATCTGCTCATGTGACTGACTCTGGAGGGAACAAGCCAGGTCTGTCTTGGGGTCAGCTGGGGTGACTTCATTTTGGAAGGTGATAAACTTGTGAGAATTCATGAAATATGTTTTTAGTCCTGTCCTGTTGGGCTGATAGAGGTCACTGCTGACGACCGTCAAGGGAGTTCAGGAAGTCTATGGGATGATCAGGGCCCAGGGGATCTGTCTGCAAGCACCGCACAACCTACCATCCATCCTCTGTGTAGCTGGGAAATCCAAGGGACCTCACTTCCAGTAGCTGGACTTTCTCACTTGCAAAGCTGAAACTACTGTGTCTGGCCTTTGTGCATTTCTCAGGGTGGAAGGAAAATAGGAGCTTGTAAAATTTCCCACCAGGAGATTTACCAAGAGAGCATGCCAAGCCTGAGGCCTGTGTGCTCTGCCCTGCTGGGTTCTGGCAGCCGCTGGGAAGAGGAGAGATGCTCCGGCCCCTCCCTGTCAGGTGGATGGAGGGGTGCAAGTCTTACGACAGCCTGAGTCATGGATGTTCCCAGTAAGTGGGCCAATTTGTTAAATATAAATAGCAACTTGTAGATATCACAAACTTGGAATAAAGCATTAACAATTTTTAAAAACTTCAACACACATAGGGAATCAGTTCCTATCAACTCTAAACCCTTTATATTTCTTTTTATCAAGTAAAGATGTTTTTCTTCCTGAAGATAATGCATGTATGTGACGGACCAGCTCAGGGAGACTAAATGGGAGGGAATGAATCTGTCCTGGGCTGTAGCACTCAAAGTTTAACCACTGTTACCCTTTGCTGACCAACATCACACGCAAAAGCCTCGGAATGATGCAAAACCTCCCGGACAGGACGCTAAGGCCTGAGAACAGGCTTCCTGGGCTCTGCCTTTTGGAGGTTGGAACAATTTAGGGTCCTCAGCAGAGTCTGCACTCTCTGGGGAGTGAACTAGGTTCTCCAGTTCTGCTAGGCCACCTGGAGAGGTCAGGCAGGGGCGAGGGCAACGGCCATGTTCCACTGGAAGGGACCGTGATGCCCAGTCCCATTCCTTAAGGGGAGCAGGGCTGGTAAAGGCAATACAAACTGGGAGCATCAGTGCACGTGGACAGCGTGAGGCAGACAAGCTGTGAACACCCACAACTAGATTTAGCTCCACTGCGGCTGAGATGATGGGAGGACAAGTCCCAAGTCCTGGCGTGTGACTGGACAGGGGATGCCCCCCAACGCCCCATGGGACAGAGAGGCCGGGTGACCTGGGCTCACTGCTCACAGAGTTTGCTCCTGTCCTGCCCTCCGAGAGCAATGGATGCATTTTAGGTTCGGGGTCCTCCCTGGACGTGAAGTATGGCACATGTCGGGGGTAGGCTTGGCTTAAGGGGTACTTTGGAGCCACCCTATAAACTAGGGGGACAACTGAGAACAGTCTGTGAATGGCACTGATTGCTGGTTGCTGCATGAGACCTGGAGGAAAAATGAGTTCTGGACTCATTATCCTGTGGCCCAGACATTAAGGGCTGACGGTTTTTTTTTCCCCCAGGGGCTCTTTAGGGCATTTCCCAGGCATTGTAGCCTGTGGGTCCCCTCGGCTCCATACAAGCAACTGGAAAGGACATGGCTACCTAGAAGATTCCCTTGTCCTGCTTCGTGTCCAGGCTGGGCGCTGCAGCTTCTCTGTGTGAGTGGGGAAGGCCTGCTTGTCACACACGACACCTGAGTGGGCTACGCTGTCCCTTCAGCTTCTGTATATAACTGTGTGAAACTGGCTCCTAGTTCTCTTTTTCCTTCATTATATGTATGGTCTGTGCCTCAGTATCCTCATCTGTAAAATGGGGACATGAAAGTATCTACTTGATTTGATTGTTATGTGGATTACATAGGTAACCCATGGAAAGTAATTGGGGAGGGCTGTCCTGTAGTAAGTGCTTAATAAATATTAATTGTTAATGTTTGATAGCGTCATGATTATTACCATTATTACTTTTTCTGTTCCTCTGTTTTTCTTGACTTGGAAGTTTGCAGAATTTCACTTTTATAGGCATTGACAGTCAATGAGAGTCCCTCTCTCTTTTGGTTCAAAATAACGAAATCTCAGCAAATTTCCTGCTTTTGGCTATGTGGGGATATTTTCAATCCTGCTGATGCCTGAAGGACTCCTTGATTACTTCTGGGTTTGTGGCTTTTCTTGGCAGTTGGATTGAATTAAACTGAATTGAGATATGAAGTGTCCAAGTACCCCTGGATTTGAAAATAATGAAAGTGCATTTCATTAACAGTAATAGTCTGGACTTTCCAGTCATTCGCTTATGCCTTATTTCCCAAGAGTCTGAGTGAGTGAGGCATTCTGTTTGCGTTGAGGGTATATTTTTTGTATGTATGCATATATTGTCCATCTTGCATGCATATATTGGGTGATTATATCAGTTAAAGGGAGTGGGAATGTCTGTATTTACAATAAAATTATCACTATGAATTTTGTTCGGAGTAAACGGTAATGATGTGTGGCAAGGACTCATTTGGAAGTTGTTGCCCCCTTCCTGCGTCTTGCCTCTGTTGGAGGCCACAGTGTGCGTAGAGCAGGTGGTATCTTTCCAGAGTGTGGCAAAAGTTCCCCCTTTCAAACTTCTTCATTTGTTTATTAATGGACCCACTTATTCATTCATTAAGCATATATTTACTGATGGTGTACTATGGGCACTGTGGAAATAGTAACAACGTATAGAGCCCCTGATCTCATGGACCTTACCTTCATGTAAAGGAAACGGAAAATCAGCCTTGAAATAGCCAAATAGTAAGTCTAATGGTGATAAAGGCTATAAAGAAAAACTGGGTAAGCAGATACAGAATGAAGATGGGGGTAGAGGGGGCCTCTTAATCTAGAGGTGGCATCCAGGCATGCCTTCTCTGATAAAACAGTTATTGAGCAGAGACCTAAAGGAGTGAAGCATGAAGCATGTGGGTATCCAGGGGAGCAGCAGGACAGGCAGTGGGGAAGCAAGCTCAAAGGCCCTGAGGTGCCATCATGTTCAAGAACATATTGAAGGAACCAAGACGCCCAAATTATAAAAAGGTTGGGGGAGGGACTTGAGGTATTTACAAGGCCATAGTTAAGCAGCTTTGGAACTAAGGTTTGGAAAGTCAATGTTTCAGATGACAATAAGTCACGTATTTGTGTTTATCTTTATGTTTTAAAACAGGCCAGGATTGGTGAGAAGGTTTTATCCCGTCTGTCAAGTCCGGCTGACTCGGGGTGGCTGTCTGGAGCTCACGGCAGAGCAAGCATGGGAACGGCATCTCAGCTCAGTGCTGTGAGCGGTTACTTGGGTCTTTATGGGTGTGTGTGTGTGTGTGTTGGGGAGGCCGACGTGGAGGCCTCATATTTGACATCCTGTCAGTAGGGCGATCAAGCGAGGGCATGTGTCTTACACTGTGGTTCCCGAGAGACCTCCTGGTGGTGGACGCTGGGACAAGAGCTGGGGCGGAGGAGTGCCCGGAATAACTGCTGCCCTTTCAGCCCTGGCTGTGCACCCCGCCTTGGCCTGGCGGCCTCACACGCCTGCGCCCTGCACCTGGACAGCTGGAGTGGAGAGAAAGGAGGGCGGAGGAAGTGTCTACAGAGTTCCTTGGGAGGGAGACTCAAGCAAGACTGTTTGTTAGGGAATGAAGTGAGGTCTTGAGACAGGCACCTGCACCTGTCTGCTGGGGCGGGATGTCTGTACTCAGGCACACCTCCTCAGAGCCCTGGTCCCCCGTCCAGGAGGAGGTGAGTGGCTGGCCAGTTGGCCTCTCAGGCCCTGGGCTCTGGTGGCCTGAGGTCAGCAGGAAGGGTGGGTCTGCTGTGAATTGCCCGACTGAGCTTCTGTGCTCTAGGCCCTTCTTGGCCCCTTCCTCCAGGCCTCTGAAACCACCCTTCCATCCCCCCACCCCTCCAAAGATACAGTCACGGATATAAATTCCACCAATGACCCACAGCTCCTCCTCTAGTCTGAGGAGCCACTGCCGTCTGGGTTAAGCAGGCAGCCTTCAAACTGAAGGGCACCGAGGTGGGCCAAGCAGGGCAGTGGCCACGTGGGGAAAGCCCTGGATGGAAAATTCAGAAAGAAGAGGGAGACACGGATGCTGGAATTTGTTTAACCCCACAGGAATGTGGAAAGAGAACATAAAGACGTGGGTAAAGCAGCTTTCAATGTCAAGGCTGCGGGGCCTTTGAAGCCTTGACGGGGGCGTGGAGTCTGGGAAGCGGGCCTCATGCCTTGGCAGCCAGGTGCCACCAGGGGGCGCGCAAGGTCGCAGCAGTGACCCGGGGCTGCGGGTCTGGGTGGGAGGCCTTGCGGGAAAGGAGGGACTGACTTCATTAGAAGGAACCCCAGGGAAATGTTTTGGTTGAGACTGCGCTTGCCCGTGGGGGCGGTGACGCGGCTCTGTGTCCCCGCCACGGCCAGCACCTGTGTGGTCTCGGTGGCCCCTGGGGCGGGGCTTCGGCGCCCTGGGTGGTGGTGTGCCGGGGCCAGCCTGGTCCAGGCACACACAGCAGCCCCGCCTCTCCCTCCTCCGTCCCTGTCGGCCTTCTCTGCCCACTCTGCCCCTGCCCGGGTCCAAACCGGGCCCCAGGCATTTTTATCTTTATTTTCCACTGGAAAATCATTTCCATTGCGATCCCATCAGTGGCACTGCCTGCTTCTGACCTTAAAGCTCCTTCTCCTTTGTGGTTCTTTCCTGAGCAGCGACCCCCAGGCATTCCAGTTAGTTTGAGCAGGTGGAGCTCCGAGCCCCCTTCCTTGGACTTGGTGGCCCCTTTCTCTTTTCTCGGACATTGTGCTGCCTGGAAGGAAGGGGCCTGCCCACTAGGGCTCCCTGCCAGACCAGGACCAAGGTCACAGGTCTGTGAGCATTTGCTTGGCTGTCTCGCAGGCCATTGTGGGGCACTGAGTACTTTTATTTTTCTGGGTTCCTTTGGATGGTGGGTTTGGGTGGGCTGGGGGAGAGTTCGCAAGAGAGACCAAGTCCAGCCAGCCTGCGTTCTTTACTCCAGCACCCAAGCAGGCACAGTCATGGAGCTGGGTAGGGCCGGGGACCAGGGCAGAGGAAGCCGGGGTATGAGACCTGAGCCCATGAGTGGCGGCCGTTTTTCGGCTGCAAGCCCAGTGTCCTTCATGTTTAAGTGCCCGCACAGGTGTTTGTAGACCTAATTTCTCAGGTGGGCTCTAGGAGGGTCTGTGATCCACCATTCACAGCAAACTCTCTTCTTAGTTTTGGCCCTGAGCAAAGTTAGGTGTCAGTGAGAGTCCAGGCAGGAAACAGAAGTCACTGGAAAGCGAGAATTTAATATGAAGAATAGTTAACTAGGCATAACATAGTTAATCAGTCACTGAAAAGTCAGAAAGAGGACACGGGGTCATCTTGAATGTAGCAACTGCAGGAGGCCCAATGACCGCAGGGCTCGTGGGACGGACCTGGGAGGAGAGGCCGCGTGGACGCAGGACCTGGGTCTCTGGGACCAGGCGTGGCCGGCTGGTGTATGTGTCTCTGAAATGGACACCAGGCAGCCGGCCCTGCAGTGTGGGAAGATGCTAACTGGCCTCAGCTGCTACCGGGAAGCGGGCACTACTACCAGGGTGAGGAAGCATGGCTGGGTGACCCTCTGAGCAACAGCTACAAGTAAGGAACCCAAAAAATCAAACTTCTAGAAAGAGGTAAATCTCTTTTTTCACCATCCTGACCTAGCTGAGCCTAACATGGAATCGCCTGGAAAAATGGAAGTGTTGTGGGCCAAGTGAGGCAACCGCTTGAAAACTGGTGCAGTGGCCTGACTGGAAGGCCAGAAGGAAGTCAGGAGAGGGCAGGAAGTGAGAGGCTCCATCAGTGTTTTTTCTCTCCTTTTTGTTATTGTGGACACTTTAATAGGTTTGATGATCAGCCTCCAACAGGTCAGCCTGGCTGCCTGGGACCAGGGGGCTGATATGGCTTCCCGCACAGTACGGTGGCCCCGTTCTCGGCCATCAGTCTAGAGAAAATTCTGTGTTCTGGTTTTGAGGTCTCTGGGGGCTGCTGTGCAAAGCTGGGCAATAGGATTGCAAACGGGGGATCTGCCGCCCTCTCGCGGAGACCTGTGGCTCTGCAGGAGGGTAGGGTGAGTGGCAGCTGGCGGCGGCTCCACCTGTCCACCCTCAACTCCAGCAGTGACCAGCTGGGAAAGGTCAGTTCAGTCCTCTGATGCAGACGAGGCATCTCCCAGCACTGGGTCATGCGTATTGGCCCACCTCATCGAGGCGTCTGCTTTGGGTCTGGGAGTCTCCTCTGAAACAGGGATTGGTAAGCTTTTTCTGGGAAGGCCACATAGTAAATAATTCGGGTTTAGGGCAGTACTCTCTCCATCTCGGTCACTCAACTGCGCTGCTGCAGCCAGAGACAGTAGCCCAAGGGAAGAGCAGACTGTTTTCTGATGCTTTAGCAGGGACACTGAAAGTTAAATTTCATGAAGTCTTCACATGTCACGAAATACTATTCTTTTGGTTTTAGAAAATGGTTTTTGAATGTAAAAACCATTCTTGCCTTGCGGGCCTTACAAGAACAGGCAGTGGGCTGGTTGGGCCTATGGCTAGAGCTGTTGGACGCTTGATTTACGTCTGCCATGGTTCGAGTCCCGAGGGGGCGCCCCTGGGAGCTACGATCATCTAAGCAGCTTCTGCGCTACACAGCACGCATCTGTGCACCAGTTCCTGGGATCTCGCAGGCCACGGGCCAGCCTGAGAGATCTCGGCCCCCCTGCTTTACAGGTTTCGGGGGGGGGGGTTCTGTGGGAGAATCTCTGGTTCTAAATTTTACCCTTTTCCTAACTAGACAGAGCACCTCAGTGTCACCAAAACGTGGGTCACTGGGTCTAACAAATCATGGTGCTCACAAATCTGAACCGAATGCAAAGACTGGGGAGCAGTGCCGTATCCCGTGTCCTCATCGATGAGGGGGTCACTCCTGGAGAGCGTTAGACAACATGTCACCTCAGTGCTCCGAACTTATGAGAGGTTTATGTGCGTTTCCCAGTCTCCCAGGAACTGACTCCTTTCCCAAAGCGAGCTGCGCCTGTACTGTTACTTACCTTGGATGTGTTTTGCTCGTGGATACTTAAATCTACAAGTTGGAGATTGAATGGAGGCAGGATAAATACGAGGAACTTTGAAGTATTGAAAAAGGGTTTTTTGTGGGGGAAAAAAAGTTTAGAGCAGTGTCAGCTTTTGGGTTTTACAGGGGAGAGGTAAGGATCTATATTGTATTTTCTTTGATGTGTGTAAAGAAATTCTGGAAGGATCCGTAAGACCCGAATACCTGATACACGGTGGATGTCAGGGAGAACTGTGTGAGGGGCTGTGGGTGGGCCTCACTGCACCTGTCACTCCCTGGCTCTGGACCTATCAGCACCTGCCTTTTCCCTTCTTCCCTCCCCACCTGTCAGCAGGCCCGACTCTGCCAGCCTATGAGAACACAAAGATCCATAGGACACAGATGTGTGTGTTTCCAGTGAAGGAGGCAGGCATCTAAAGAAAACTTGGCGATAGCATGCGATGAATACTCAACAGCCTGGAAGGGGCCCAGCAGAAGTGCTAATTACCTGTCTGAGCGCGTAAGAGGCAGGTATTCAACAGGCCGGAGAAGGAAGGGCAGGGCCTCCAGGCTGAGGACGCAGCTGCGCCCCACCTCAAGGCTGCGCTGGCCAAGTGTTTGGGCACCGTCAGGGTCACTGGTGGGAGGCGAGCTTGTTCGCGGAGTTGAGTGGAGGTGGGGAGGTGAGGCCAGGGAAGTCGGCAGGGGCCAGTTTGTGAGGAGAAAGTTGGTCTTTTCTTGGAACAGGGGGATCTGCCAGAGGACTCAACACGTGTGTCTGAAAACCAGTGATGGTTCCATCGTCAGTGGGAGGGGTCCCTTCCAGGGCTGACCCTGCACAGCTAGGCAGCGGTGCCTCCCTTTATGCAGCCACCGCCCCCGTCCACTGGGGCTCAGCCAAGTGCACATGGAGCACCCTACCCCCTTCCCGGGCGCCCTCAGGGTCTTGGGAGGTGAGCAATACTCTGCCTGTTGGACTGGGGGTCGGGGGGAGATGCGGCCAGGGATGAAGCCCCTTGCCTGTGCCTGGGAGTGAGTCAGTGGAGAAACCTAAGCCTGCCTCCCAGTGGGAAGAGAGATGAGACACTGCCGAAACTTCCACGCCAGGCCCCTCCCGCCCCAGCCTGCCCCACCTTTCTGCACACTGGCTGAGCTCCCGGGCCCACCCGTCCATGTTCCTGGCGAGCATGGCTGGCTGAGTGTTTGCATTACCTGGCTTTTAGCTGCTGCTGGCGCAGAGCCAGGACAGGGTGACTTAGCCCTTTGGAGGACTCGGGGCTGCCGGAGTGGGTGAGACACCTGCAGGCGGGCGCCCCGCTGTCACTGCAAGGATCTGAAGCCATTTGCTCATTGACACTTGGCAGCTCCAAACAGGGGCAGAGCTTTTTCCAGGCTGACTGTCAGGGTGGGTCTTTCTCCACTTGCGTATGAAATCCATGAGATAATGAATGTGAAAACATTTTGAAAAGCCACCAGACTCCTCACTGCCCGCAGCCCAGAGCTCTGCCTCCTGCGACCCCCGCTTACTGCTCCGTATTCCTCCTCTCAGTCTCTGGTTCCTCTTCTCCTTCCCTTCTCCTCTGCTCACGACTGAACAGATGCTGACCTTTGTTGACCCGGTTTCTGAGATGTCTCTGACGCTCAGCCCCTTCGATTTCATTTCTGCTGTCCCTGCGCCGTCCGGCCCTGGATTTCTTACTTATACTAGAGTAATACAGTTTATCTGTTCTGCTCCCCCCTCCATCTTTTGAATCATCGTCTGCGCTGCTACTGATGAAGTCACTTAGACCATACTCCTGATTATTTTACTCCTCCAGTCGAAAACTTCCAAAGGTTCTCTGCTGCCTGCAGAGGAATCAACTCTAAGGTCCAGGATTCAGATCTGCTGGCTTAGCCCCACTGCCCTATGTTCACAGACTCTTGACTCCCCTGGTCTCTTTGTCCTTTGTGCTTTCTGCCTGCGATGCCTTCACTTCCTCAACCTCCTGACACGTTTTTCCCGCCATTCTTTAGATTCAAAGGGTTGTAGATAAATTGTTTGCAGATGAGAAAGGTGGACGTGATTGTATTGCAGAGGCATCAAAGAATCTTTTTAATGATCTTATTAAGGTATTCACGCAGCAAATACTCAATTGCTAAGAAACTGTGCTGAGGATTGGGGTGGAAAGGTCACTATTTACCCCCTTGGGCACAGGAATCTAGACCTATGAGGATTAAGGGTATATACTTTCCTATTTGTTAAATCAAATTCACAATTACAGCTGTAGGACTGCTACAGAAATATATGTAGGGCAGTCATTTCCCTTTTTGCTTTAGCTGCCAGGAAGCTCAAAGGCAATTTTGACTCTCCTAATGAGCACATAATGGGTACCACGAACACCCTCAGAACTATGTTGGATCAACCTGTGGTGAGCAAGACACAGACGTACTTCCTGTCCTCAAGAGGCAACAATTAACTTTCATTTTCAGCATGCTGCATTCTCTGTTTTATCTATTCCTGACCTTTTGTAGTCCCATTTTATTACTTTGTTGTATGTATCCTTAGTTTTATGTGAATGGACATTCTTTCCAGAAGAGAGACTGTCAATATATAAAAGAAGCAATGTTCTGACACTGTTAATGAGTCATAGGTTTGATGTCTATTGTCCTCAGTTATATCTTTTTGTTCCTTTCTTATAGACTCTTTCCTAAAGCCACCTAGACACATAAGTATAACTGGCACACTGCACGATGCGGTCCTGGCAGCTTTGTAGGGCTTCCCCCCCCTGCTCTGTTTCACCTTGTAAACACCGAGTGATAGTTAACCTTCTCTCACAATTGAAATATGAGACCCAGGTTATTATTTTGGTGGGTGGTTTGCTGTTCTGCTCCCAGTATATAATTTTACATTAAAAAAAATTCATCTCAGTGTTGGTAGTTTTTGTATGTCACTTCTGAGGAAATGAGAGCATGAGTGCATGTGTGTGTACGAGTGTGCGTATGTGTGTGTGTGTGTGTGTGTGTGGTAGGTTCAGGGGTGTGGGGTGTTCTCAGGGTTCTCTGCTGGGTGGTCTCTGCCTCCGCTGTGCAGAGAGCTGCCTCTGCACTGGACATTGCCTGCCTATGGGGCTTGTTCAGAGCTGCTGTCCACCAGCACTGGACACCCCAGTGCTGAAGAGGCTTTAGCCAGGCCCCTGGCTGTTCCGCTGAGCACCGTGTCAGGCATCTCCACTGACTCCACCTACACGTTCAGCACGTGGCAACTGAGTTGTGGTAGGCACGTGAGTCAATGACTCAGGCCCAGGATGTTAACAGACCTTCTTGGGTCTCTGTTTTGGTGTCTGGGGAGTTCACTCCTTGTGCCCCCTGTCCCCCATCATTTCCAGGGTCCTGTATTAGTGTGAAGGACCCCACTAATGTCTAAGAGAGGGCATGTCAGGGTCCAGGAGCAAAATGCTCATGCAGGAAGCCTGCAGTCTGGGGACTTGTTGTGGAGCGTGTGCCGGCGTCCCAGGAGAAACTGCCCTTGCAAGTTGCAGATGGACTCAAAAGCCAGATGCCTCTTGAATGGTACTCAGTGCAAGAGACTGGCTTCAGGACAACTCAGTTCAATTCTGTTCTATCAAGTCGCGTTCTCTGGATGCCCGCCAGGTGCCAGGTGCCAGGTGCCAGGGCCACAGATGAAGATGAAGCACAGCCTGAGAGGTGCTCAGTGTCTGGTGATGGCGGCTGCCACAAACAGGGGGGTGAGGACAGCAGCTAAAAGGCACTGGACTCTCACTGCATGGCTGTCTCTGTGCCGGGGCTTCTGCATGTATTATTTCACGTAACACTCACAAAACTACCCCAATTATTCCCTTGGTTTTCTAACGGGATGGTGAGGTTTGGCGAGAGGAAGGAATTGGCCCAAGGCGATCGCAAGCGGCAGAGTCAACAATCTCTCCCGTCTGTGTGACCCCAGGCCCAGTCCGCTCACCATCCGGCAGCGCCAGCCTCATTGGAGATAAGAGCACAGTCTATCCAGGGCACAGAGACACCTCACCTGCCCAGTGTGACAACTGCTGTCCTTGGACACACGGACTGTCTGAATGCTGGTGTGGCTCCTGTTTGTCTATGAGAACAGGGGGAAGCCGAGGCGACTTCCTTCAGAGGCTGTATCCATTCATTCGTGGGGAGGTTGAGGGAGACAAAGGATATGTGAACTTCAAGTTAACCAAACAAATTATAAGATGTTTCTCATCCATCACCTCTATTAACTCTTGAGGAAAATATTGTTCCTTCCCTTCTGTATAAGGAAACTGGAACATGGAGAGGTTGCGTGATTGATTTAAGATGATACCAGTTTATAAATGGCACAGCTCGGATTTGAACTCAGGCCTCTCTGTCTGCAAAGCCCAGATATGCTCTTTCCAGTGCACTCAGTTATGCCATGGGGTAGATGAAAACTTTAGGGCATTCTCTATTTAGTCAACAAACGTCCTCTATTTAGGTAACACATGTTGGTTGGTATGTAAAGCATTGTTTTGGGTGCAGGAGGAATGCAGACAAATCCGACATGGATCCTTTCTAAGGGAGCTAGCTGCCCAACAGGAAATAAAGTGGGTGTGGCGATGCTACCGCAGGATCCACAGAGTGGGGGTGCCTGTGAGCCTGGATGCATGGCCTTTGGGACTCGGGCTGTCCTTGCCAGGTTGGCAGGAGAGTCTGATTGAGCTGAGTGTGCACCCACATGTGCACTGCCCGCCTTCCCTCGTACTCCAGCTGCTGACTGCAGATGCCCCCTCTTGCCCCAGAAAGTGCCGAGGCACTAATCCTCCTGCTGCTTTGACATACCTGAATGTCAATGAGGGGCCAGGGGGCTTCCTGGGAAAAGAATCCAGAGGTCAGGGGGGTTTGTAGTTCCAATGTGTCCCCTACAACACTAGTCTCCGGCCGCCCCCCGTTAGAGTCCCGCCTCCTCTGTACAGGCAGTAGAGTGTCTGTTTTTTTTCCTCTCTCTTGAAATATACTTTGACATTTTTTAACAAATAACACAATTTTCCCTTTGTGTTTCCCTTAATAAAACACAGAAATGAGAGCAAGAAAAGGAAAGTGAAAAAACATGTTCCTGTCATCTCCACTCTGTCGCGGGACGTCTCCCCGCCCTGCCGGGCTCCCGCCCACTGAGCCTGGGTCTCTGACCCTCCCGTCCTGGTCTCTCTGAGCCCCAGGCCCGAGGAGTTACGACTTGGGCAGTGTGGCTTCTCAGTTTTCTGCCATAGAAAGAGTTGCCCCGTGGCTGGTCTGCGCATCTCACCTCCGCCTTCCACCGTGTGTCCTTGACTGAAGATGGGAGGTGAGAGAGAACTGGGGAACCTGAGCAGGGCAGGGGGTCTTTCCCTCAAAGATGTACCCACAGGCTACCAGGTCCCCCCAGTCACTCCTTACCCACTGGCCCTCGCTGTCTTCCCCCAGTGATGGCAGCTTCCAGGCCGGCCTGGCAAAGGGCCCCACATTTCCTCCTCAAAGCAAAGTACTAGGCTTTAGACAGAGTCCCCGGATGTCTTGGCATTTCCTTGAAGTTGCAAGATTCCTGATGTTTGGAACAGCTGCCTATCTCTTAACAGGGATAAATGCAAGTTTCCACACTTGGGGCCAAACACCAATTGTACAATTGCAATTTGGGGAAGATGTGGCCTACCAGCAGCCCATGTGGAGAAGGCGGGGTGGGGGTGGGGTTTGTTCCTAACACTGCAAGACAAAAACTGGAGCAGGTTCAGAGAGAAGGGAACGGGATGGAGAGGACAGCCCTGCCCACATCTTGGAAGTAGGAGCTGACGTTTTGAACGCCCAACCCTGAACCAACGAATGGACCAGACGTGGCAGTTCTAGGGAAATGGATGTTGAGCTGATATAAACTGAGGAGTTGGACCAGATGGGCTCTAAGGTGCTTCCGCCTCTAAAGGTCTGCAATTTGGGGGTCTCTTATAAAGGCTGTTTACCTCATTTCCATAAATTCTCAGAAAAAAATATACTTCTGATAAAAGGGAGACTATGGCTTTTTCTTAATAAAGGACTGCTGGGCAGTAGCTTTGTGGCATCTGCTCTCATTAAGAGGGCGAAATAGTAGCATTTGAGTTTGAAATTAAAACCCATGTAGTGTGACCAGGGTTCTATTTTACGTATCACAGATGGAAAGATACGTGTTCCCCCATCCATGTCGCTCAGTTGACTAAGGCCAAAGTGAAATGATACTGGGGTGGCAGTGGGGAACACTGCTGTCCCAGTCAGTCTGATGGCACAGAATTCAGACTGACGCCTTACAGACCCTAAGATTTTGCACCTTCGCCTCGGGGAGGAAGTATGGTCGCCTGGAGAGGTGAGCACGTGGCCCAGCTGACTCAGTAGCAGAACTGGGAAGGGAACTGAGGGCCTTCGATTCCTGACCCAGCGTGTTTCCACCTTTACTGGAGGGCTCTCTCACCACAGTGGGCACCCCACCCAGCAGCCAGTTAAGTCACGGCCTATGTTAATTACATATGTGGGCCTGGCTCTGCAGTAAGGACCCCAAGGGCTTGTAATGTGACTGTGAGACAGTCTCCAACCTGAAGGTGCCCGAGGGCCGCTGGGGAAAGACGTTCCCACCCAGCGCTGTGTAACCTGCAGCAACCAGGCTGCCTTCCGTTTGAAAGGTTGAGTCCTAGACCAGATGCGAATCTGTACACTTTCAGGATATTCTTTAAAAGGGATATTCTTACTACTAGTTAGACATATTTCATGAATGTAAGACCTTCAGTGAGAGCAAAACTCTGCTGGGCATTGAAAAATATTCCTTATATCTGCCCTACTCCATTTTTCCTCCCTCGCCTAACTTCTATTTTACGTATCACCCTAAGAGTATTTGCAATTCATTTTCTTTTTTTTCATGGCCTAGGACACGTCTCTAGTCATCCAGGCGGTATCAGTGGACTCTTCCCAGCCCTTCTGAGCCCCAAAGATTCAGCTGAAACAATAGATAAAACTATTTTGTTCTGCCTACCTCCCAGGTTTGTTGTAAAGATCAAGCAACGCCACGTATGTGAAAGCACCTGAAAACTATCAAGCGGCCTTCAAATGTGAAGTATTAGACTCTCTGCCTTTTTCCTTGTTTTTCTGGAGTCATTTTCAGTGTTTGGCTTGTGCGTGATGGCAGAAGGCACTTACAATGGTGAGTGGGGCCACACTGAGGCAAATGCTGCCAGCACATTTTCTTAAAAAATAAGGGAGGGCTCCTGTCTTTGGAGAAGGCAGTAGAAGGCACTTGCCCTGTGGCATCTCGCCTGCTCAGGATCACTTTGCCAGAGGGCCTGGCAATGCCATTTCAGTTCCCTTCATGAGCTGAACTGAACTGAACTTCCCTGTGGACTGAGGTGCACGCTGGGCCCCAGTCTCCTCACTGTAATATTGAGATAGTAATTGTCTCCACCTCGTAGGATCATTGTAAAGATTAAAGCGAGTTAACCAAGTAGCCAAGCCTGGCACAAAATAAGTGCTGCATAAATGTTAGCCAGCGTTAGGATCTACTTACTGATTATCCACCTGAGGCTGGGGGCAGGCTACCTCCTGGGCTACCCAGAGATTGCGGCCCTGATCCTGTGCTGGATGGGGCTAAGGTTCTACCCCTGTAAACTGAGGCTGGGAGTGTAGTGAACCCCACCCCCTCATACTTGGCACCCCAAGGACGCCCCCTCAGCTGGCTTCCTGCTCAGGGTCACTGGGGGCTCGACCCGAGATCAGATTCCGTCTAGTCTCCACCAGGAGCCTGATTCAAGCTTTGGCCGGGGGTCCTCTGGCTTCCCTCGCACCCCACCAGTGGGTGGGTTTCCATCTGAAACCGTGACCGGGTTTCGAGCCCAACGGAAGTCGGGAACTTTGCAGGAGCCCCGGGTGACGAAGAAGCCGGCCGAGGGGCTCAGAGCTGCGAGGGCCGCGACAGCAAACAGGCAAAGGGCTTCTCGGCGCTTCCGACGGCCCGGGTGGGGACCGCGGGGCTTTCACCACTGGCGGCGGCGGGAGAGCGGCCAGGGTCCTGAGCGCTCGTGGCGGGTCGATCCGGGCGAAGGCCTCGGGGGGTGAGGGCGGCGGCCCCACAGCCCGCGCACCCTGCGGCAGCATTACCGGAGGAGGGAGGGTCCCGCGCGCCGGGGAGCCGCAGCGGCGGAGGGCGCCCGGGGCGGGGGCCGCGAGTTGGGCCGCGGCGGGCCGGGCGGGCAGCTCGCGGCCGCTGCACGGCGCCTCCCAGGCCCTCCCTGCGCTCCCCACCCCTTCCCTCCGCGCGCCGCGCCGGCCCCGACAGGAGCGGCCCGAGCCGCGCTGGCCGAGCAGGCCCGACGCGCACCCAGGACCGGGGCCGCCGCCCTCCCCGTCTCCCTGGGGCGGCATCGGCCCCCCGCTCCCCAGGAGCAGCACGCGGGCGGCCGGGACGTCCCGAGGAGGCCGGCCGCCCGCGGCCACGTCCCGGCCCGGCCCAGGCGCGCGGAGGAGAGGAGCCCGGGGCCGGCGCTCGCTCGCACTCCCTCCCGGACGCGCCGGCGCCGCAGCCTCGAGGGCCTGCGCCTCCCCCGGCCGGAGCTTCCCGCGGCGCTCGCAGCTTCCCTCCGCTCCTGCCGCGGCGCGCGAGCTCCCATCAGGTAAGGGCGGGCGTGTTCCTGAAAGTGGATTTGAAATGCGTCCAAGAGCGAGCGGGGCGGCCGCGGCCCCTCCCCGAGGCCACCTCTCCGCTCCTGCAGACGCTCCCGGCCCCGGCCGAGCGGCGGGAGGACCGCCCCGCGCGCCCCCAGCGCGGCTCAGCGCCCCGAGTCCGCGGGCGGGCGGGACGCTCTCCGGGTGGCTCCCGCTGCTCCCCGCGAACCGGGTCACTCCGCGCCAGGGGGAGCGCCGCTGCCTGTCTCCCCGTCCCGCCCCCGGAGCTGTGTTCCCGCAGAGCCGTCCCCGGGGCCCGCGCCAGTGCCGGTTGGGGCGGGGCCGCACTCGGGGTGGGAAACCTGGGGCCGGGGGCCGGGCGGGAGGGGTGGGGGGCCGGGGGAAGGAGAAACGCGGTTGGGGGGCGGAGGCCTGAGTACATAACGCGTTGACTTCGAGTGGAATCAGATCAGTCCGAGCGGTTCGCCAGGACCCGCCTCACCCCTCCCACCCCGCGCTCGTCTCGCTTGGACTCGACCCCCTCGGCTCGTTCTGACACCCCGGACGCGCCCTCCGTCCTTTCCCAGGAGTGCGGAGGCTGCGGGCGCCGCGTCCCAGAGGCACAGACGCCAGAAGCATCCTTCCTCTCTGCAGGTCCCCCCGGCCCGGCCCCAACATGCTGGACGGCCTGAAGATGGAGGAGAACTTCCAAAGCGCCATCGAGACCTCGGCCTCCTTCTCCTCGCTGCTGGGTGAGTGTTGGGGCCGGGCGCCTGGGGTGCACTCTCCTTCTCTCTGGTCCCAGCTCTTTGGGACCCCATCGGCAATCAGGGAGTTAGCGTCCCGCTTCACGCACTCAGGTGAACCCACTCTCTGTCTGCCGGTCCCGGGGGGGGGCTCCTTCCTACCCCCAAACCCACAAACCGCCCCAGGCCTCAATCTCTGGGCACCGAGTTCCCCAAAGCCGCCTGGGGCGGGCGAGCTTGCTCGCAGACGTCTGAGTGGCAAGCGATTAAATATACCCAGGGCTGGATTTTTAATCACGGAGCTGATCGACATCTCATAAATGCTGCCCTCTTCTCGGAGGACCAGGGCCGAGCGTGTGAAACCCGAGAAACCCGAAGCTCAGAGCACCCAAGTTCGAGGCGTCTTCTCGCCCCACCAGTTCCAGGCCCAGGCGAGAGGCTTTGCCAGCCCGGTGGGCAGCGCAGCGCGGGGATCAGCCGGCGCGGCGGGGCCCTTCCCTCTGCTGTAATTAACTGGAAGCGATCTCGGGTCCGGCGGGTCTCCCGCCTGCCATTCCCTTTGCAGCGACCGCGTCGGAGCGGCGAGCCGAGGGCCTCGAAAGAGCGTCCACACGAGGGTCTAGAGAAACGAGGCCAGGGATTCCCACCCCCGCGCCACCCGCCCTACCCGCCTTTGGTGCTTTTCAAGTTTATGGAGCGGGTGTTTTATTTTAGCGGGAGGGATTTTCGTTTTGTCATCCAAACCGTTTGCCTCTTGCCCCCACTCGGGACCGCTGGAGCGGGGTGAAGGCAGGGAGACAGTTCGCGCGGAGAACCCGCGTCCAAAGAGGACCCCCTCCCCAGCTCTCCAGATGAGACTGAATCACGCTCCCTGCGTTCGCCCCTCTCCAGTTCCCGACGCGTTCAGCCTCGGAGGAGCGCGCGCCGAGCTGGCATCCGCGAGCTGGCAAACTTCGGCTGCCCTGCGTGGCGGCTCGCCCCGTGCGCTTCGCAGGCCCGCGTCGACTCCCAGCGTCCACGGTTGACCCTGGGCGCCGGGGCAGGGCAGGGAGAAAAGAGAATTGTTCAGACTGTGAACTCTGCCGCTACTTTTTCCAGCCCTTCCTGCCCGTGCCCCAAGGCACCGGCCCCATTCACAAGCTGGTGACCAGGTCCCCCAACGGGAAAACAATAGGAGTGTAGCAGAAACGGGGAAGGGTCAGGCCCTTGGGGACACCAAGCCCAAGGGTATTGTTACGGGGACAAGGCCTGCTTTAAATAGCTGTGAAATGTGCCGGCAAAGGACAAGCGTTCTCCCCGCCCCCCATAAAAAGCACCCTAATCCCGCAAACGGAAGGAACCAAACACACAAAAGTCGCAAAGGTAGGGCAGAGAGGGTTCCCTGTTGGCACAGAATTGGTTTAGGGTGGGTTTCGCCTTCGCAAGCTGCCGCTGAGCGCGCCTGATCCTCCGAGTCCTTGGCCAGGGCACTCCGCCGCGTCTCCGCGCCCTGCTTCTTTATTTTTTAGCTTTATTTTGATGCCTCTTAATTATGAAAAATCCACCCGCAATTTGCACGGCAGCCACGACGCCGTAGTTTGGAGTTCATTGGTTTGAACAATAACGAATTTGACTGGGGCGAGACTCTATTTTTCCGTATGCACGATACTTTCTAGGAAGAAAAGAAAGCTTTCCCTCGAAAAACAGAGGAGAGTTGCGTTCAGCAGAAGACAAAACCAAACAACAAAAATCCTTCTTACACACGCAGTAACAGTCAATAGGGACCAAGCGTAGTCATTTAACGATTACGTGACGTCTCTGGGAGCACAAATTTATCTGTGGTCTAGTTTTACAGCATGTACGCACGTTTGCGGGCATATCTGGATGATTTGAAAATTAAAGGCCACTTAACTGATTTCCCTCCCCTCCCCAGGTAGAATTTAAAACGTCCCAAATAGTCCCTGCTTCATTACAGGCGCCACTTGGTTTGATTTTTCTCTGCTCTCCAAATCTCAGCCCAGTTGATGAGCAGGGGGCCTCCCATGGCGTGGGGGGACGGGGCGCGGGGGGAAACCCGTGGGTGCGGAGTGCTCGCGAGCGGTCCCGGCCGGCTTTGGCCGGGATGCGGGGCCGGCGCGGCTCACCCGCCAACGTCTGTTGGTGCTGTAGGCAGAGCGGTGAGCCCCAAGTCTGTCTGCGAGGGCTGTCAACGGGTCATCTCGGACAGGTTTCTGCTGCGGCTCAACGACAGCTTCTGGCACGAGCAGTGCGTGCAGTGCGTCTCCTGCAAAGAGCCCCTGGAGACCACCTGCTTTTACCGGGACAAGAAGCTCTACTGCAAGTACGACTATGAGAAGTAAGTGTCCGCCCACCGGAGCGCGCCCCGCGCCCAGGCATCAGCGCGCGCCCGGACTCTGTCCTCCCCTATCCCCGTCCGCTTCTGCAAAGCGCGAGAGGCACCCGCTGCCCAGAGACGCATCTCGTCCATTCACCCCCAGCCGGTCCGCTCGCCCCCGGGGCCGCAGAGGTCTGTCCCGCCGTGCGCAACCGTGGCTGGGGCCCCGCAGAGATGCGAGCCGTGGCTCCCCTCTGCGCTCGGCTCGCCTGCTACTCCGCGGGGGCTCTGCTCCCACCCAGCTGGTTTTCCCCGTCCCCCTTCGCTGGGGTGCCTCACGGGCTGCGAGCGGCCCGGGCCTCTTCCTTACCCACGTGTGTCCGCCACCCGGGCGGTTACGTACGACCGCGGGGCTGTCCTGATCGCGGGGCTCGTGTCCTCTCTGCACGTTTCCCGCTCGGCTTTGTCCACTAGGGTCTCGGACATATTGGGCTCAGAAATGGTGCTGCTGCCCCTCTGAGCTCGCGCACACCCTGCTTGCGTTTTCTGTCGCTGTCTTCCACCCCACCCCCAAACTCGGTCCAAAATCCTCGGGCGCACAGGAGCTGTTAGGCCCGAATGGGGGCCTGATCTGAGTGAGGCCCGGTCCTCCATCCCACGGCCCCTCCCTGGTTCCTGTACGCAATGCTGCCAGGCAGCAGGTTCGGTTCCACAGCTGACACGAACGTTCTGGTGCGTTTTGAGGAGAATTATAAGGTGGGTTTTGAAGAAAGTGGATTTTTGGTGTCTAGAATTCTGGAATGCCTAAAGGCTGGATGAGGCCAGGGAGTCTAGTTAGAATTTCCTGGTTCTCACCAGCCAGCCTGGAGTTGCTCAGTAGATCTAAGGAGAGGGAACTGCTTTTCCTTGACAAAGTGGCTAGTTAATGGGGACACTGACTTGGAAGAGCTGTGCAGGGTGTTGAGGAAGGAAACGTGGCAGAAACGGGGGCCTCTGTTTTGTACACTAAGACTGGCCTGTAGCACTGAGGGGGCTGGTGCAGAATCCTGCATTTGTTACTGGTGAGAACAGAGACAGCACTACTGGATGATAATCAAGGGAGGGTTAGTGCCTATCGTGTCATTAAAAACAATGAACTAGGGCTGTACAGAAGTCTCAGTATAACAAAAAGCGCTGAGAAAGAACAGAAATATCTCCTGCTCCTGGGCTCTGCGGTTTACTAAAAACTGAGGAAGTAATTAGCCCGAGAGCTGTCTCTCTTTCACACACACACACACAAATTTTTTGTGCTTTCTCTGTGCCCCTTTGCCATCACGTACTTGAATTTTTCCAGCAGGTGGGATGAGAACTGGGCATTTTGACGGGCTTGTTTTGAAAAGATAACTCTACATTTTTCAGAACTAAAAAATAAAATATATGTTTGATTTTGGATGAGCTGGACAATACAGAACTATATGCATATAATGAAAATGCATGACCCCCCAGCCCCCACCCCCGAAGTGCTGGTTCTGGGTCCCATCATGCCTGTTTCTGGTCTTGTCTTTTTCTTGCCACAGTGTCTAGGTTGAAAAGTGGGATTTGTAGGTGCTTGAGCGGATTTTGCCCACACAACTTCACGTATCATATTTGGGTAAAGCTTCGGCTTAATTGCTTGCTTTTTTCCCCTTGTGCTTTTCAGCTGAAGGTTTGGGGGTTGTGCAGACCCCATCTTCATCTTTCTGCTTACAGATGACTGAAGTGTCCACATCCTTCAGGCACAACACTAGCGAATTCAAAAGTATTGGAGCTTAGGGAAGGATTTGGGTTGTGAATTTCTATTCTGTTTGTTAAAAAAAATCACGAATCAAAGCAGGCTTAAGGGTCAACACAGCTGTCCGGCCAGTCAAATCTTCTTTAAGGAAGTCAGGCTGTGTCAAGAGGAGAAGAAACAGTTGTCGTAAAGTACTTAACACAACAATGTCCCTTACATTTCAGCCCCCAGGTCGGGCGAGGTTTGGGCTTATTAACCCAGTGGGTCCGTTTTTCCTCACAAAGCTATTTCTGCTGAGAGAAAATTGCAAGGATCAACTCTCCAGCTGTTGGCCAGAACCAAGAATATTTTATAGAAGAGCGTGAACTGCGTTTTTCAGAGAGGTGTTGATGTTACAATGAGGGTTTTTAATGTTAAGTGTCACATATAGTTTGGAAACACAGATGTCTGGAATGGAGTTGACTGGACTCTAGCTCATGGCACCCTGTTGGCACTGGTCTGTGCCCTACCCCTCAATTATTTTTTTAGATTAAGTTTATTCTTTTTTTTCTCCTGTATTCCTCATTCCTCATCCTATTCTTTTTTCCAACAAAATGGGGTTTTCATGCATTTGATAATCTTCAGGATCTTAGTTTGCATGGTTGTTGCTGTCGAAGAGAAAGAAGAGGTTGGTTGTTTTAAAATTAGGCTCAAGATAAAAATTCCATTACTCAACAAGCTTTTATCAAGCTTCTACATACAAGGCCCTGGTGACTGAAGGCGAGGTGATGCGAGCATATGGAGAAAGCCTCAGCGCTTGCCTACAGGAGGCTTATAGCCTAGCATGTTGTGCAGCTCTGTTGTCTAACGACCAAGCATTTCCTGAGAGCCTGCTGTACCTGGAGTGCCGGACTCGGGAGGGAAAGAGGCTGCCCCTAATCACCAAATATTTGTCCCTCAGGGGGATACAATCCAATTTAGATGATGCTCATGAAACCGTCACAGAGGGAGCACTTTTCCTCTTTAACAAACACACTGGTAAAAATAATTTTGCCCTTTTCAGTGGTTCTCTTTAAAATCTGAGGCCCAGACATGGCAAGTGGAGAGGACAATGAAGTGGGAGGTAAAGCAGTAGGACAATGATGGTGGTAAATTGTGGAGCACTTCATAGATATGCCCTCAGGCAGGGCACTTGTCTCCCATGTGCACGAAGTTCCCATGTTCTTTCTACACATTAAAATGAAAGAATACACCGCTAACGTGCAGCCCTCAGTGAGGGGCCTAAACGTGGTATTATCGGAGCCAGCTCACCCACCCAAGGCCTTTCAGCCGTGTGTGTGTGTGTGTGCAGTTCTGGCCTGTTAGGCAATTCTGCCTTTGAATCATTAGCTGCCTATTCATGGCGTCAGGCAGCCAGGTCAAAAATGAGAATTCTACTCTGTCAACTAGTTGTTTTACCTTTTTGATCATCAAACAAGAAATTTGTCTAATTAAAACAAAAATGAATTGACAGTGGCCTCTTGGTCACACAGCCATTCATTTGGAGACTTGAAGATGTTGCGTTAAATGTTTGTCTCATACACCATGACACCCTTAGGAATAATTTATCTTCTAATCTTCCAAAACAAATAAGCCCTGAAGGCTGGAGTGTAGAGAGCTGGTTTATACATGTTCAGAAGTTAAGAACCAGAGGTGATCTTTATTGGTCATCAAATAACTTGTTAGGCGGCACGTCACGTTTACAAAACGGATGGAGCTGTGCCATGTCATAGAAACCGTTAGGATACCGTAGGGGTGGATGGTAAAGAACTGGACTGACTATCCTCAACAGTCCTGAAAGTTAACAGCCAGCCAGAATATTTTCCAGCCTCGGGGACTTCTATTTATATAACTGTTGTTCCCTATTTGACTCAGTCCTCTATGATCTGGTTAGTTTGGAGTTTTCCCTGAATTTGTTCCAAACAAATACCATAGTTGGGCTTCAGTCGAGACACAAGAGGCTGCTGAATAATGGGAATGTGGTAATACAATAGATAATTAAGCCTTCTGGAAAGAGTCCCACATTTAAATCAAGTTTATATTGTTTCTTTCATGTGCCTGGCGGCTCCGTGTGTCAGGCGGGGCCCTTTGCCCTCGCTTGTGAAGTTTATCATTATCCCTCAGATTGCTCTGGACATGCTAGGAGCGGTGTGGGATAGTATTGCTGTCAACAGGGCTGTTCTCATAACATCATAACTCCCCGCATGTCAGCAAATCGCAGGCCCTGGGAAACCTTTCCTCAGATGGCAGGTCTACGTTTTCTCCCCTTTCTTTTGGAGCAGACGAAGTTGCTGAAGAAAGGGACTGAAATGGGGCAAGGTGGATATGCCAGTTAGAGCTTTCTCTATCTTTCTTTGACCTGCTGATTGGCAAGGCCCTCAGAGAAAATGGCTGAGGTAATGATCTCCATTAGGACCAGTAATGAACTCATTCGGCATGTTATCAAGGGGGTGGAGGGCTTGTATGGGTAGGGAGCAGAGTTACTTTGGTTTTATTTCTGTGGCATTACTTGCAGATCAAAACTGGGCATGCAGTTACTCATAAAAGGAGCCTGCAGTTGAAATGACAGGGGCAATTATTGGATTTTTGCTCTACTTTGTCTTTTGTTGGCCCCGCTCCTGGCATAGTAAAATTTAAGGAATATAAAAATCAAACACAGCTAGGTAATCAACTGATGTCTGTGTTAAACTGCAGGGGGGCTCAGCTCAGGATAAGCACCGTCCGTGTGCACTGGCTGTGTTTGTGCAGACCGACTTATCTCTTTTTTATTTAGAGGGTGATTCCTCCGAGGTGTTTTCTCTTTTTATATATATTGGTCCGCAGATAGGACATTCCTAGAATCTAGGACTTAAAATTTCAAAATAAAATTAGATAGCAGAAAGGGTTATTAATAGTATTCTGGGCATTAGATATGAACACTGCTTTTCAGAGTAGGTTGTGAGAGTCTTTTGATTCTTATATAAATGGAGTGCATTAAAAAAAGTGACTTATCCAATCTGGTTTTACATCCTGTAGTGTTCGGGCACCTTTGTCAGGGGCTAACTCCATCCAGATTTCAGAGACAAGAGTTTCTCTGAAAGTTCATTGTTTCCCTTGATTTTTAGTTTCATTTTTCTCGTTTATAACTTTTGCATGAACCAAAATACTGTTACTAGTGTTTAGAGATGCCTTTTCATTGTTGCTTGTTGACTCTGGAAGTTCTTCAGAGCTCATGAGCGTGTACTATTTCTCTAATGAGAATAATCCCATTTATTTAATTATCAGCTAATGACTTTTTATTGCTGAAGGACTTACTGGGTCATAGTGTTTAGAAGTGAGAAATAGGTAAGGATTTAAAATATTGTTTATATTAGCAGACACATTAAAGTTTCTTAAAGTAAATGCATATATGAGATGTCATTATTGAATTATGTCAAGTTCACAATAACCCATATTGAATCATGTTCACTTCGTTATTAAGTATAGCTGCGCAACACTGGGAAATAGATGACATGAGAAAAGTCCAACCACACCCACCATAGAAAGATTTAAAAATAATTTCTGCCTTACCTGTGAAATCTTTTTTTTTTCCCATCTATATAACGTGGACTTTTACATGCATTGTGCCTCTTCAGAGGGGAGTTGTTAGTAAGCCCCTTGAGGGTGAGCTCAGGAGGACGGGGCTGTGTGGGGCGCGGGTGCCCCTCCGCCCTCTGCCCAGGTTCCTATATGGGGGGCCTATTCCAGAACGCCTGTGCTTTCCCCTGCGAACACCTACACGCTCTGCTGAAAGTCCCTTAGCAACGTGGAGACTCTGCCCCCGCTCTCCGCATTACTGCCAGCCG